>NC_090358.1:7376219-7679834 GCF_035084215.1 Heptranchias perlo
TCCATTATTTAAACATGCGATACCAGCAATGCCAGGACACAATAAATCACCAGACTTATACTCAACATAGGTGACCCGCCTCCAAGGATGTGCTTCTTAGTGGTGGTGATTCAATTGATTTAATACAAGATCCAATGTAAACATTCAATAGATTTGCCACCACATTCAACCAAATTCAGCGCAGCTTCCACATCACTGGACATTGGCAATGGATGATGATGCCAGCTACAGAAGAACTAGGGAAGCCTCCAGTGCTTTTAACTTAATAAACATCCCTAGGCTTCACAAAGGGGAGAACTGATTGAGTGGTAGTAGATGAGTTAGTAGAGATGACTGAATGCACAGTCAAAAATATTTTTAAGAACTTTGTTCTTGGGACGTGGCAAGACTGCATTTATTGCCCATCCCCCGTTGCCTTGAGAAGGTGACAGTGGGCCTTCTCCTAGAACCATTGCAGTCCTTGGGCGGATGGTACTCCCACAATGGTGTTAGGTAGAGAATTCCAGAATTTTGACTCAATGACAATGAAAGAAAGTCTTGCATTTATATAGCACCTTTCACGACCTCAGGACGTCCCAAAGCACTTGACAGCCAATTAGGTGCTTTTGAAGTCACTGTTGTAATGTAGGAAATATGGCAGCCAATTTCTGCACAGCAAGGTCCCACAAACAGCAATGTGACAAAGACCAAATAATTAGTTGAGAGATAAATATTGGCTCGGATACTGGGAAGAACTCCTCTGCTCTTCTTCAAAATAGTGCCATGGGATCTTTTTCATCCACCTGCAAGGGCAGACAGGGCTGCAGTTTAACATCTCATCTGGCATCTCTGACAGTACAGCACTCCCTCAGTACTGCACTAGAGTGTCAGCCTAGATTTTGTACTCAAATCTCTGGAGCAGGTCTTGAATCCACAACATTTTGACTCAAAGGAGAGCATGCTACCACTGAGCCACATCATGAAGGAGTGATGATACATGGCCAAGTCAGAATGGTTTGCGACTGGAGGGGAAGATGATGAAGAGGACGACATAACAACAGCCATTGCTTTCCAAAAGTAATTAAATGTGGGAAATGTTAAAATACAATTAATAAAAGTGTGTCTTTATGACACCACCACAGTTCATCAGATGAAAACAAACAGTCTAAGGGTTAAGTGGACTCTGCTATATAATGCTCATTACAAAAAGCTACTTACAACATCCTCTTTAATTGTTACCACTTGAAACAAAATAATTACCTTCCTGCTGAGACTATGCAATGTAATTGTCTTGAAAAAAAATCACTGCCATTCTAATATAATGAATATTTTTCTGGCTGTGTTGCTCCTTTGAATGCCAGATGCAAATGAGGAATATTATAAAAAGTCAACTGGGCTCTTAACAGATTTTAAACATTGGCTAGAAAAATGTGTCACTTGTACTGAATACATATGTCACCAGGTTTTCAGAAGAGGCACAAAAAAATGTCACAGTGTGAGCTGCCAAACGCATGAAAATGGTTAAATATTTATTACAGTATAAACACGGCTGCCTAACTCACAGACCAGGAAAAATATTGTTTGATCCACAATGGAGAAAGGAATAGAAGAGTATGCTGATAGGTTTAGATTAAGTATGGTGGGAGGAGGCTCATGTGGAGCACAAACACTGGTATAGACCAGTTGGGTCGAATGGCCTGTTTCTGTGCTGTAAATTCTATGTAATGTCAGCACTGTCTGTTGGTCATCCAACAAAAGTAAGTTTGAGAGAGCTCAATGCTCCAACCTCCAAGAAATACATTAATATTAATGTTTGAGGGTTTTAATTTACTTTCTTTTGGGACAGGAAGACTCCTCTTTGCCCTTTACTTCATCATTTAACTACAAAGGAAGCAGTGCCAACTTTCAGGAAATGAATTTCAGTGAGAAAACTGCTAAGTAAACTGAGTTCCATCTTTTGCCAAATCCAAAACCAGCCTTTGCCAGAATTCCTGGCCACAGACTCCCTTTCACTGGTGTAACTCAAAGAGGCCACTGGGATGACATAAGATGGCAGCAAAGCTTCGGAGAGGGTGCAGAGGAGATTTACCAGAATGATACCAAGGATGAAGGACTTCAGTTATGTGGAGAGACTAGAGAAGCTGGGATTGTTCTTCCTAGAGGAGAGCAGGTTAATGGGAGATTTAATAGAAATGTTCAAAATTATCAGAGATTTTGATAGAGTAAATAAAGAGAAACTGTTTCCACTGGCAGAGGGATCGGTAACCAGAGGAAACAGATTTAAGATAATTGGCAAAAGAACCAGAGGGGAGATAAGGAGAATTTCTTACGCAACGAGTTGTTATGATCTGGAATGGACTGGCTGAAAGGTGGTGGGAGCAGATTCAATAGCAACTTAAAAAAGTGACTTTAACTTTGTACAGACGTGTACATTAAACAGTGCCATGCTGGCCTGATCATCAGGAAATAGGTCAATACTATAAAATTCTTTTGAACTCATCCGCATGAAGCCACCTACCAACTGGCAGACACTTCCGGTGACCTTCAAACTTAATATCAGGGAGCTGGACTGGATCTTAAATGGGGAAAAGATCTATCGTCAGGGATCTCTGCTCCACTTTCCAGTCAATTTCACCGATTTACGGCATATTATTGGACAAATTGATTGGAAAATCTACCCTGTGGGATCTAGTTTAAATTTAAGAAATGATCCAGACTGTCTGGACCAGATCCAGATTGACAGTTACCTCCCTCATTGGCATTATATTTTAGGTATCAAATACTAAAATCACCGATGACATATTTTGGGAGTGATCTTTTCAAAACATAGAACTTACCAATTACAAGAAACTAAATCAGTGAGACTGATATATCTCGTTAGATTGTGAGAACAGCAGGGAGGCTTGGCGTGTGTGCAAAGGAATAGGATAGTGGAGAGTAAACTGATGAAATAAGAGTGCATTCTCTCAACATCTGCAGCTTCATGGAGCATACAACTCTCAATAGAAGCTTGTTTAGAACGTATCGCTGCCCTGAATGAACGCGCCATTTAAACAACTTAAATCAATTTGCTCTGTAAACTTGAAATAAACACACAATACCTTACATGCGTCCTAGCATCTATGTGCAAAGAGTAAAGTAACCCCACTGATGCAAAATAAAAGTGTCTAACACCGACACATTTAGTATCCTGTAGCTCTCCTGACACCCAGCACTGAAGGAAGCTATTTGGCTCAGCACACCTGTGGTGGTGCTAGTTGTTCAAATGGTGTTCTCTTATCCTTAAATCTACTGAAATATGGTGAAAAACAACAAAGATTACAGAAACGCTCTCTTGTTGTACAGGGTTACTGATGATAAGACTCTCTGAGAGCCTAATAAGACTCAAATTTACTGTAACTGATGGTGGTGACTGATGGTCAGACTCTTTGTCTGGAGGGTTATTAGTGACTTTGTCTGAAGGTTAACGTGGCCAGAAACTTTGTCTGAAGATTATTGCGGCCAGACGCTTTGTCTGAAGACTATTGTGGCCAGACACTTTGTCTGGAGGGATATTGATGGTCAGACATTTTGTCTGGAGGGTTATTGATGGTCTGACACTTTGTCTGGAGTGTTATTGATGGAGGGTTATTGATGGCCAGACACTTTGTCTGGAGGGTCATTGATCGTCAGACATTTTCTCTGAAAGGTTAGTTATCGTCGGATTCTGTCTCTGAAGGATTTCTGATGACCAGACTTTTTTTTCTGGAGCACCCTTGATGGCGGGACGTTCTCTCTGAAAAGTTACTCTGATGATTTGATTGTTTGGTTCCCTTGTATTTTTGTTTATTCCGGTGGCTCATATTTTTGCTCATATCATGAAGGCGTCAGCTGTTATGTTGGAGTGTGTGGGTGTATGTGAACGATGTAGACAGCACAACATAGGAAAGAACTTAACAGGTTTATGATGTGCTGGTACATTTTCCTAACGTGTTGAGTTTTGATGATAATAGATAATCTGGGAAAAATAGCAGTTTAAAACTGTTGTGGTGTAGGGTTTTTTTTGCTAAATCCTGTTCTAATGTCATAAGAATATTCTCAAAACTCATAATTATGCATTTGGTCTTAAAGCATGGACTTCTGATCTTTGCCACCAGTTGAAGAGAGTAGGTCTTCCACTAGGTGATTAAATTGTCTTTTCCTTAAATCCAGCCCAGGTCGATAGATAGAAATCCATCTCTCGCCTGTTAGACTGACATGAAATGAATTTGTTTGCTCTAGATCGAACTATTACCTAATGAGCAAGTTCCCAGCACAACCGTGCTCATAATTCAACACAAATAGGCAGTAAATTGAAAATATCACCGAGAGAGGCCCCAATGATGACTGGAATGTCCCATTGGTGCAGTAGGTGGCTGTTTCCCGAGGGTGAGGTTAAGGTACATTATTAGGCCAGGCAGAAGGAGCTTACGTCTGCTTCCAAACTGATGTTACACCTGAGCTGAGAGTGCTGGGCTGAATATCCTCAACTTGATGAGCACATTAATTCACCAGAATATATGAATTTTTTAAAAATGTGAAATTTCACACGAGATCCTGTGAGATTCTGAATCAGCGCACTGCAGCTACATACTCTTTGCCAGAATTTGATCATTTAAAGTTTAGAAGAAGCAGCTGCATTTTTGAGCTGTAATTTTCTCTCCAAGTCCCTTTCCACTAAATAGATTTTTTTTGTTCTTTTGAATGTAATTCACGGGATTGGGCCTTGGTGGAACACAGTCCAAAGCTTATATTTGATGGTACAAGGTCTGCAGTGTGTTCAGCTACACTCCTACACAAGGTGTCGCAATTTTAATTGTTATCGTAGTGGGAGTGTAAACTGAGGCATTCTATCAATCAGTGCTTTGCAACTGTTCATCACCAGCATGTATTAACAAGAACTGAATTTACTCAGGTTAGATTCACGTCTTAGTATACAATGCCAGTTTTCACCTTCATCAACTGTGGTGTTATTAATTATGGAGGTAGATTTTATGAATTAGTGTTCCTTTATACTCTGCGCCAGGGGAACTCATTTGGACAATTTACTCCACGGTATTCAGGCTGAACAATAATTCATCCCATTTTATATTTCCATTCCCCAGTGATTTCTCCTCCTCTCCTACAAGCATTGACTCCTTGCTGGGATACGGTTCCACAGCCAGTGGCAGCGCTCGATGCCTCACTCAAATGGTTATTCTTCATGCCTGACCTTAGACAGCAAGTGGTAGCAAATTGTTCAACAATGGGGGGATGTCATGGTCCAGCCCCAACCTATCCTTACTCAGCAACTGGAACCCCAGATGATTTATTTCATCCCCTCTCCTCAGCCCAGGGACACTGAAGCCAACTACTTGCACCGCTGCCCTGAGATCAGCAAACTCAGCATGGACTATGGTGCCCTCCCTGTTAGTATAGTTGAGCACCTCACCTCATGGTACTTTTACACTCTGAGCCATTGACTGTGCCAGTTACACCTATTAGTTTTGACTATTTGCACCAACTAGAATGTCCTTTAGTATGACTCTTACTGGAAAAATGAACTCCTGTCCAATACCATTATTTTTTATCAAATATAGATCTGTTGTTCCATCTTATTTAGTCAATCCAGTACCTGCATTTCGCTGCAGAGGAAGCTCCATTGGTTTGGTACCTATCTCTTGTGGAGGGATATCAATACTGTTTTCATACTGCACTTTTGGTGCTGACGTTGTGTCATCATTTTTGGCATATCAGTGCAGTACTGAGGGAGTGCTGCACTGTCGGAGGTGCCGTCTTTCAGATGAGATGTTAAACCGAGGCCCCATCTGCCTTCTCAGGTGGACGTAAAAGATCCCATGGCACTATTTCGAAGAAGAGCAGGGAGTTCTCCCTGATGCCCTGGGCAATGTTTATCCTTCAACCAACATCACTAAAACAGATTATCTGGTCATTGTCACATTGCTGTTTGTGGGAGCTTGCTGTGCGCATATTGGCTGCTACATTTCCAACATTACAACAGTGACTACAATTCAAAAGTACTTAATTGGCTGTAAAACGCTTTGGGAAGTCCTGAGGTTGTGAAAGGCACTAATTAAATGCAAGCCTTTCTTTTTATGTCTTTTGATGCCAACAGAGCCTCCTTGATGTGGTTTTGTTTGATTTTCTTTGCTGCTGGTGCGAAACCAGTGTTTCTTAAAATTGGCTTTTAAAAGAAAACCTATTTTTTAAAAAATGCAAGTTTTTCTTTTTACCAAGGTGAGGGAACGTTAGAACTGGAGGAAGCTTTCCAGTTCAGGCACCTGATGTCAGCATGAAACACTCCCAGTTGCAGAACGGCTAAATGTAGAGTAAAGCTCTAACCTGTTCCAACCTCAACCTGAAAGAAGCACCCCCTACTTCAGCAGTGTGACACTTTCCTTTATCCAACAACAGCTAACCTGTGGCCTCTCTGATTGTGATTTCCAAGTCAATTAAGGCAGCTTTGTGGCCCATGCCCATTCGGATGGGGCTCATGGGATTGGGGGCAATATATTAGCGTGGATTGAGGATTGGTTAATGGACAGAAAACAGAGAGTAGGAATAAACGGGTCATTTTCAGGTCGGCAGGTTTTGTTTTAACTAGTGGGGTGCCACAAGGATCGGTGCTGGGGTCTCAGCTGTTTACAATCTATATCAATGACTTAGATGAGGGGACTGAGTGTAATGTATCCAGATTTGCTGACGATACAAAGCTAGGTGGGAAAGTAAGCTGTGAGGAGGATGCAAAGAGGCTGCAAAGTGATATATACAGGTTAAGTGAATGGGCGAGAAGGTGGCAGATGGAGTATAATGTGGGGAAATGTGAAATTATCCATTTTGGTAGGAGAATAGAAAAGCAAATTTTTTAAAAGGTGAGAGGCTAAGAAATGTTGGTAGTCAGAGGAATTTGGATGTCCTTGTACTTGAATCACAGAAAGTTAACATGCAAGCAATTAGGAAGGCAAATGGTATGTTAGCCTTTATTGCAAGGGGGTTGGAGTTTACAAGTAAGGAAGTCTTGCTACAATTATATTGGGCTCTGGTGAGACCATATCTGGAGTACAGTGTACAATTTTGGTCTCCTTACCTAAGGAAGGATATACTTGCCTTGGAGGCGGTGCAACGAAGGTTCACTAGATTGATTCCTGGGATGAGAGGGTTGTTCTATGAAGAGAGGTTGAGTAGAATGGGCCTATATTCTCTGGGGTTTAGAAGAATGAGAGGTGATCTCATTGAAGCATGTAAAATTCTTAAGAGGGCTTGACAGGGTAGATGCTGAGAGGTTGATTCCCATGGAGAGTCTAGAACTAGAGGTCATAGTCTCAAAATATGGGGTCAGCCATTTAGGAATGAAATGAGGAAAAATGTCTTCACTAAGAGGGCTGTGAATCTTTGGAATTCTGTACCCCAGAGGGCTGTGGATGCTCAGTCGATGGGTATATTCAAGATTTAGATCGATGGATATTTGGACACTAAGGGTATCAAGGGATATGCAGAAAAGGGCAGGAAAGTGGAGTTGAGGTAGATCAGCCACAATCTTATTTGAATGGTGGAGCAGGCTCGAGGGTCCGTACGGCCTACTCCTGCTCCTATTTCTTATGTTTTTCAATCTAGGCTGTCATTAGCCAACTCATTTCACATAAGGACCTTATTGTTAGTACATCAGTTTGAGCTGGATTTGAACCCAGGCCCTCAGAAGTAAAAGGTTAACATGCTAACCCACTACACTATCCAACCTCCTAACTTGATATTAAAAGAAAAACCTCTTAAAGCTCTAATGCTACCACAGGCTGTCTTTCCATTTTGACTAAAATTTGACCAATCCATCTCCTCTTCTCCAGTAAAAGATACTGACTGTACTCAAGATACAGAACAACAGTGCTCCATGCAAGTATTTGACTTACTACATTGAGAGTCTAATACACTTGGAGGGGAAATTTTGAGTGCAAAAAGCTGCATAAAATGGGATTGTAAATTTGAACCCAGGCCCTCAGAAATGAAAGGCTAGTATACTAACCTACTGCACCATCCAATCTCCCAGAACAAGGGACACAATCTTAAAATTAGAGCTAGGTGATTCAAGAGTTAAATCAGGAATCACTTTTTTTCACCCAAAGGGTAGTGGAAAGCTGAATCTCCCACTCCCAAAAGGCTGTGGATGCTGGGTCAATTTTCAAGACTGAGATCGACAGATTTTTATTCGGTGAGTATATCAAGGGATATGGAGTAAAGGCGGGTAAATGGAGTTGAGGTACAGATCAACCATTATCTAATTAAATGGCGCAACAGCCTCGAAGGGCTGAATAGCCTACTCCTGTTCCTATGTAACTGAGAAACCTACATGAAAGACCAAGGCTCATAGTGGAAGATACCAGCAAGGCTGGGTTTTAAAAGCCTGTATGTTATAGGAGTAAGGGAAAACTGAGAGAAGTGAGGAGCTCCACGGTTCTAAGGTCCTGGGAAACAATGAGTTTTCAGACAGTGCAAACCCATAAAACTGCTGAGTTACCTGCAACCCCTTCGCCCTCCATAATTCAATACCTGTTTGCAACCAGGAATCACGTTCTAGAGGTCTAACATCTGAGCATTGGCATTTAAGGCTCTCAAAATGAGATACTCAAAATCCATCATAACCTGAGAAAACCAGGTCACGTTTTCGGTAATCCTTAATATTCTTTCACAAGAGCAGAAATGTCTGGAAGAGCCACGCTCCAGCCCTTCGGTATGTATACGTAAAGAAATATTCACCAGCTCTGCTCTAGGACCGTAAATGACAAGCAGTTCAGCTTATTTGGCCTGAATCGGACACTGCTCTGAATCACTGTGGGGGATGAAGCAAAGGGGGCCTGGCACATGTATATGTCTATACAGATGGGTGGGCATCTTTGCTGTGCCTCACAGAGGCCTCCTTCCAAGATTAGCAGTAGAAAGGCTCAGCCGCCAAGCACTGTCATGCTGGGCTCCCCCATTTGCCTTACAGCCAGCCCTGAGGCACAGATGGAGTGCTAAAGCACAATTATGTAATCTTCCTTCAGTGCATTTTCCATCCTTTTTTCCCAAATCTATTGCCTGTCTAAGCCACGCAATACAACTTGTCCCTAGTATGAGCTGTACAGTAACCTTTCTTTCTGTATACTAACATACAGGAATAGGAAAGTATAATTAAGTAGTCACACCACATATAATGTAGTAACACGGCAAAGTACATAACGTACTGTCTCCAGCAGAGCAGCACAAGAAGAATACAGACATAAATTGCTTTCAATGGGGGCAGGTGTACCTCAGTTAATTACATTGTGATGATCACTTCAGTCATTGGGGATCATCGACAGGCAGGAAACATGGCTGTGATTGATGAAAAGAGTTTGCACTCCAATCTGTCTGCAGATTTAGTGACAAGCTCATGTCATTTCCCATCCCCAATCCTCTAAGAAATAATAAGTTAAAGAAACATTCCTTGTTTGGCACAGGAACATCTCAAACTGCAAACCCTGATATCTGAACAGAAAGCAAAAAAAAAGGACAAGTAAAAATGAAATAAATAAATGAATAAGAGAGGGCCGATCTACATTTAGGAAGCAGCTTACTTTGTCTACGTAATCCTCTTTCACTGACTTATCCACCCATTGGATTAAGCAGCTTTAGATGTATATATGGGTTCCACTCTTCATAATGATATTTTGGACTGTACCAAGCTTGCAAAATCATCAGGGGAAGGAACAGAAATGCAACACGTTTACCTCCAAATTGGCAATTTCAAGAAGAATTATTAGTTTATTAGTTTTCTTCCCCCAGCAAATTGCTTCTCAAAAAGTCTGAGAAGGAACATTGTGTGTGCACTAACTGTAAACCCATCTCTGGCCTTCTTGCTGAATATGTTGAAAAGTGCTGCCCTTGTGAGATTTAAGTGATGCAATGCAGAAATGCAACTACAAGGGCTGCAAATACACTTTGGTGGGAGGCCCAACAGCAATCACTTAATGAAGGAGTAATTACCGACGGCTGTAAAATCCTCACATCTTCCTGATTAGGAGGATAACTAGATGGAATTGGATCCACTGCACAGAAGATGTAACACAACAATAGATATCAATAAAGCCTTTTTCTTTTCTGCGTCGGAGAAATTAAAATGCATTTTGTGCGATTTGAATTGATGTTTATGCCACTGAATGAAATGTAATTTTTTTTTGTTTCTGGATAAACTCCAAACATTTGTTAGCAATCATTGCACAAATGGAGTCTCTCTCTCTCTCTCGTTTCCTCTCTCATTCTCCCTACTCTCTGGGGGTAATTTTAACTTTGGGCGAATGTGTAAAATGGGTGATATCGTATTAGCCGCTCATTATACACAATACCTCAATTTTCCTTTCCATTGAAGTTAATGGAAGAGAAAATCAGGATGGGTATATAATGGGCGACCAATTCGATATCACCCATTTTTACATTCTCGCCCAAAGTTCAAATTACTCCCTCTCGCTTTTCCTCTCGTTCTGCTCTGGATTTGCTGGGCGGTGTAGTAGAAACCACAAATCCACTCCTCTGGGGGTAATGTTACCAATTTGTGCTCCCGGTGTGGAGCTTTGCCTCCCAGGAGAGCGTGACGGGAGCTGCCTCCACAATTTTTTGTCCACTGATGGGTGGAAATTGTGTGGGAGAGGGTGCGCACCATCGTCTTAATATGTAGGCGAGGCATGAATTTGTAAAATGACTCCTGTGTTCTTGTTATATGATACCGATATGTTACCCGAGTGTCCATTTTTCATGCTGGCAATTTAACTGTGGGCGGCATCACATGCAAGCCCAAATCTAGCCTCACCCGATGCCCACACACACGCACTTTCCAGTGGGGCCTAAATAACAATGAGGAGCAGGAACCGTGTTTGATTTCCCCCTCCCCTTTCCTAGCTTAGGGGTGCTGGGGCCATTTATACCAGCTGCACTACCAAACCAGCTGAGATCAAATAATGCTGAGTCGTTGAGTATATTCAAGGCTGAGATAGATAGGTTTTTGGGGTCTAGGGGAATCAAGGGATATAGGGATCGGGCAGAAAAGTGGAGATGAGGTCGAAGATCAGCCATGATCTTATTGAATGGTGGAGCTGGCTTGAGTGTGGCCTACTCCTGCTCCTGATTCTTATGCTCTTATGCTCTTAATGCAGCACAGACAAGGGACTGTAAGATTCATTGGATGCATTTTCTAACCGAGCCACTGGGGCAGTTCTCAATGCTCTTTCTATCTGACCAGAAATAAAAGTGTGAAACATTAATCTATAAGCACAATGGAGTTAGCTGCAGTTAGACCCATTGATCGTGTTTTGAAATTCAATTGCAATCATCCAAAATATTACAAATCAGACAAAACACAGGAAACTGCCTTCCTTATTAATATGTTTTGCAGAAACAGAAAAGCAGATTTCTTTAACCTTGGTGGTTTATCCTCATCCTACCAGATGACAGTAACGTATTCTCTGTCCCTTCAATCCGCACCCACCCCCTCCACCCCCACACTAAGTGCTGGCTCATGACCCATTCAGGAGACTATCACAACTGCTCATTGACAGACTGTACTTACTATAATTCCAGAAAAGAGGAAAATATCTGGAACAGAAGTGTCAGCAGATCTGTTCACATTGCCCAGTTATTTCTTCCCGTCTGGAAATGGTGCATTTTTAAAAGCGAGGCTCCTCTCATGAATCAACAGGTAAACGCCTAGTGTGGTACTAAACCATACAGAGCAGGAAGGTCTTTGGATTGAACCTTGGTCTGTATTGAGTTAGCTGATTTCGTGCTGGGTGCTAGTATGGATGCTACAATGAAAGGTGGAAAAAAATCAGCCAGGGTTCCCCCTCCTTTTTATTGGCCAGTCACCCAAGTTGAAAAACACATGTATGTGAGTGTGGACGTCAGGTGAGGACAGGATAGAGCTTGACTGTGAAGCCACCCAAAGCCAAATAGCCTGCCAACAAGATTCAAATGAAGGGCAAGGTATGACCGGATCCTATATTCTTATTGATGGAAGTTAAGTCAATGTTATGTGAAGAAACATTATGACCTGGTTCTATTGGTTGTAGCCTGGCAACACGCTCAGGGAATGGCCAGAGGCTCAGAACTTGGCGTGCCTATCTTTCAATCTGGGACAGGCCAGCTGGGAGTATAAACCTGTTGCTCTTTACTGAATTTTATACATTTATTTAATTTGGCTTATATAATAATTTCTGAGAATTATTGATTCTGAATGAATTGAGCATCCATTGAAATGCTTTATAATGACTCTGTGCACAAGTTACTATTTTGCCTAAAAAGGTCCAGCAGCAGATTTGCTGCCTTTTTATAAACCAGGTTTCTCCCCTCATCTCTGAAGGGGCTGACTCTTGCTGGGATTTGGTTTGTTGCCATTCATCACGATTAAAACTCCAAACCTGATCTGTTCTCCCCTGTTGTCCCCACACACACACACACAAACGTGGAGTTTCCAGCATGGGTCACTGCATAGAAATCAGGAGAAGATTTTCTCTGTGCACTTTATGTAATGAAATCATGAAGAATAGGTTTACGATTTTATTAGAAGGATTACGCAGAAGAAATCTCCAACCCCCAAAGTTCAAATCCTGAATCATTTTTCTCCTCCCTGGCCCTGGCCAATTATGGTCAATTTCACTGACCCCTACTGACGACCCCATCGAGATCAGCGAACTCAGCAGAGAATGAAAATCAAAGCCAGGGCTCCTCAATACCACACAAGAAAGCACTTGCATTTATAGAGAGCCTTTTCATGTTCTCAGGATGTCCTAAAGTGCTTCATAAATTACTTTTGAAGTGTAGTTACTGGTGTTGTGTTGGCAAATGCAGCAGGTAAAGGCAAGGTCCCCCAAACCTTAATTAATCTGTTTTTGGTGATGTTGGATAAGGGATAAATGTTGGCCAGGCCACCTCCCTACTCATCTGAATAGTGCCACAGCATCTTTTATATCCACCTGCACAGGTAGGAGGGGGGCAATCACTTAACATCCGAAAGATGGCACCTCCAACAATGCAGCACTCCATCAGTAATGCACTGAATTGATAGCCTAGATGATGTGTTCAAGTCCTGGAGTTGGGCTTGAAAACACAACCTTTTGGCTCAGGATACCAGAATACTCCCACCAAGCCCCATATACTGGCACTTTAAGAGGAGAGCTTTGAATGCGGACAATTCCCTTACAGCTTTCAAAGCCAAGGATGGAAAAATAATACATAATGTCTACAGTCGAAATATACAGTAAACCCTCTCCCCCTCCCCCCCCCCCGGAAGAAAATGGTAAAATTAATATTGCAGTATTTGTTGCGTTAAAATGATCTGCCAGCCTTGAACGAGTTAAAGCTGTACAAGCCTCTCATTATCATTTGAATTATGTCAACCCACCAGTTTAGCGTCACAGATTTCCTATTTATCCTCCTGGACCATTTGTCAGCACACTGCGGCTCCCTCCCCTCCTATCTGCCCTCTCGGCTCCTCCTCCTGCACTGTTGTTGCTTGTTTAGCTGTGGCCGGACTCTCCCCATCAGAGAGTGGAGCAGTACACACTGCACAGCCGAGGGCTGCTCGTTGATTTGCGTGATATCAGCATTTGGTACTACAGGAGCTTAATCTTCTACTTGCAGCTAACGACCATTTTGAGACCTTACAGTCTGCTCTGAAGGAGGAGATGCTGTCACCATGTTTACTGTGGTGAGTTCACAGGGTGCCACTGGCTTTTTTTTTTGTAGTATTTTCTTCCCGAGCTTAATTGATTATTTATATTATATCAGACTGGAAATCGGTTCCTACAAGAGGAGCTCTCTCAATGTGCAACGGTCTAACTTCAGTCTTTGTAAACTTTGTGGACTAGAAAAAGATAACTTGCTGCTGAATTGCCACTTTGCTGTTCAATGAAGTGGCTGCTGTGCAATTTAGGAAAATGATAAAGAAAAAAAAGTTAATTAATATTCGTGGCTGAGATTTTGTTCCCGTTCAGGTTGTCAGAAATACTTGGAGCACGATTGAGTTACATTTCTTCTTTTAAAACATTTTTGTCGTTCTTTATTGCAATGTTGAGATTGATATATTTAAGAATAGTTGAATCACTCGTTTTCCAGTCGCTGTAGGGTGAAATCTGAGGGTCACGTGATGGTGACATATTAAGTCTCCTCTTTGGTAATTGTAAACAATTTTACAACACCAAGTTATAGTCCAGCAATTTTATTTTAAATTCACAAGCTTTCGGAGGCTTCCTCCTTCGTCAGGTAAATGTTTGGTAATGTGGCTTTGTAAAGAGATCAGAGGCGACCAAGCAGGTTGTGAACTTCTCTGGCAAGAAACAGCCACGTATCTCACTGAAATCTCACATTGTGCAGGATCATTTTAGCTCATTTACTCAAGTGGCGCTGACTTCAGTTAAGGATATTCAGGAGAGCCTTGCACGCCGGCAGAAACATATCTCCACCTCAATCTCATACAGGTTCTAGTGATCAACTGGACGGGTGCCCGGGTCAGGGTGGGTATCTTTACCAATGAGAATTGTACCTCTCCGCTTCACAAAGCAAAAAAGCCTTGAGATCATAACTCTATGTACTGTACAAAAGCCAAATGTCCGGGTCTGTACAGCACAAGACGGTCATGGGATTGCACAGACGAGTTGGTCCTTAATTTATACCGGCATATAAGTGATTGCATACAATGGCCAAAATCAGAGAAGACATTCAGTGTATTTCATTGCCACAGGCAGGAATATTGATTTTGCTGCTACACTGGCATGCTTACTCCCTTACCTCACCCTCTCCATCCATTAAGCACAACCTTGTATCGCAGAGTCCGTCCAATGCATTGTGGAGCATCATCTTTCTGTCGCTGCACTATTTTTCAAAAAAAGTAAATGTCTGACCTGGCGTGGGTACATGTCTGATACAGTCCCGAAAACCGATGCAGCAACAGATCTGGCATAGTTCCTGCAGCAGTGATCTGGGTATAGTCCTGGTGCAGTGCCCACAAAACTGATGCAGGCACAGACCATGCAGCCAAGACTCAAATACTGGACTGGTACAGTATCCACAACGTGACCCTGCTAAATGCTAGTATAACGTCCACAAACTGCTCCAAGCACAGGTCTGGTACATTGTCCGCAACATCGGCTGAGGTACGGTTCTAATACAAGTATCAGCAACACTAGCCCAAGTACAGGTCTGCTAAAGTACCTGTATCACTGGTCCAGATACAGGTTTGATATAGTATCCATAACATTGGCTCAGGTCTGATTCAGCACCCACAACATTAATGCAGGAATAATTAAAAAAAACCTGGTCTCAGTAAAAGTGATAAAAACTCAACTGGTTCACTAATGTCCTTCAGGAAAGGAAACCAGCTATCCATGCCTGGCTTGGTTTATATATGACTCTAGTCCCACAGCAATGTGGTTGAATCTTAACTGTTCTCTGAAGTAGCCTAGCAAGCCTCTCAGTCAGGGCGACTAGGGAAGGGCCATAAATGCCGGCCTTGCCAGCGACATCCACATCCTGCGATTAATTTTTTAAAATTGCTATTAGCAGTGACTGACAATAGGCAATCAAACTGGTCACAATACATTATTATTCTGAAAAATCTACATTTGGTCAAATTCAGAAATGCTGTTTTATTAAGAACATAGCATTGCACCGGTGTTGAAAGCCAGAATGCCTCTTAGTGCATTTGATTTAAGATAACGGTTTGCCTTCATAATAGCGTCAGGTGGTAAGTGAGAATGGTAACCATTGTGTGACACTTGACTGCAGACTGGTTTACCCAATTGAAACTGAATGCGTTAAATATTCGTACGAGAACTGCGTTGATCAGAATTGCTACCCTGGTGTTTCTTGACGTAGGGGGCTCCACACATGATGCTGGTAGTTAGGAAGTACGTCATGGAGTAATCAACAATGGACTTTGGATGGAGTGGGCTTGTTGGGTGAAATGACCTATTCTCACTCCAGACTTTCTTGTGTTCTGCTAACAGAGAGTTATTGATGGCGGAGAAGGAGAGGTGCAGGGCCCAAACTGCTTTCCAAGCTGGTGGGGGGGGGGGGGGGGGGGTGGGAAGCTGTGGTCAGAAGGAATCTGTAACTGGAGAAAATGAGGCAGAAAAACCTAGAGGAAAACAGAAAAATATCTTTAATATAAAAACATTTCCCTAGAGAAAACTACAGTGTGACCAACCATTTATTTAGATACTGTCAAAAGCTGACTAATAATACAAGGCGGGCAAAAAAATTCTGCTTAGTTAAGCAGTAATAAAGTATGGCTGTCATCTGTCAGGAAGGACAGCCATACTTTAATTTTACATGCAAGGCATCAAGTTGTACCTTTCAAGAATGTTTAAGTGGCTAAGAACATGTCAGGCGTACTCTAGTGCAGGGGAAAGTCGTTTAATCAAAATGCAATTAGATAGTAACATGTTTCAAATCATTCTACAATGGCTGATCAGTGAAGGATTAAATCTCATCATGGGCACTAGGTTTCATGCTAAAGTATCAACGTATCAATGTTGATTTTCTTCAATTATCATTGAGAAATCAAGATGAAAGACCAAGGCACACATTGCAGGGCACTACAGAGGTTCAAAAGAGTAAGAGAGAAGATGAAGTTAATCAAGCTTGTGTTTTAAAAGCCTGTACATTGAGGAAGTGAACAGTGAGGGAGGTGAGAGGCCCCACAGTTTTGAGGTCTTGGAAAAGAATAAGTTAGAGTAAGCGATGGTGACATGAATCTTGATTTCAAACATAGAGAGAATACCGGGAGAAGGAAGAGCATGTGGGCCACCATTTTTCAACTTGATTAGGGAAATGTAGATTAACATGATGGATATAAACAGAATGGCTGGGATTTTCAGGTGAGTTGATTTTCCTGTGAATCATATGTTTCTGATTTCACATTGCCATGTTTGTGCAGTTTTCCAGTGTCATCTCAACTGAATAAAGTTTAAATATTTGATCCGAATTTTATCTTTTTTTTGATGGAAACACCTGAGGTCCCCCTCAAAAATAGTTAGAGGTCAGCAATTTGTTGTATGGGTCCAAAATACTTAATCAGACCATTGAGCAAATTGAACGGCTCTGGCTACTCAAGGCACCATTTTAGATTCTGGAAACACAAGACAGCCATGTTGGATATGACTGAGGAAAAATCCTCCTGATTGGGCGGTGGGTGAGAGGTGTGCAAGGTTTCACTGCTGACTTGATGAAGCGGGTTTTAGGGGCTTGCTGGTCCTTTTGTCGCCCTTTGTTCCATATGTTCACATGTCAGTTTTGGCCCTTCTGTTCTACCTTCCATAAGACCATAAGAGATAGAAGCAGGAGTAGGCCATTCGGCCCCTCGAGCCTGCTCTGCCATTCAATGAGATTAATGAGATCATGGCTGATCTGATTTTTACCTCAACTCCACTTTCCCACTTTTTCCGACTCGGATGTGTGGGCTCCTGTAAAATGCGGGAATCCCTATAAATATGGGAACACTGAGGCCAGTGGACAATTCCAATGTCGTTCTGTTTTGAGTATATGATTATTATCCACTCAGACTCTAGAGTTTATAATCCACAGTTATTAATGGTGAAATTTGCCATATATTGCTTGAAATGTCTAATATAATTAATTGAAAATATTGTTTGTAATTTGTTTAGTATTTATGATGTATTAGTTTCCCATATTATACAGGAAATCAATTTGACAAATGATGGTAACCTAAATTCCTCTGCTGGGAGAGTCCCGAGCAAGGGGGCAGAACCTTAAAATTAGAGCTCGGCTGTTCAGGGGTGATGTCAGAAAGCACTTCATTACACAAAGGGTAGTGGAAATCTGGAACTCTGTCCCCCAAAAAGCTGTTGAGGCTGGGGGTCAATTGAAAATGTCAAAACTGAGACTGATGGATTTTTGTTAGGCAAGGGTATTAAGAGTTACGGAACCAAGGCGGGTAGATGGAGCTAAGATACAGATCAGCCATGATCTCATTGAATGGCGGAACAGGTTTGAGGGGCTGAATGGCCTACCTCTGTTCCTTCCTATGTTCCTATGGCAACAATAACTCCCAATCACAGAGCCAACAACAAACATCACAATATGAACTGGTTAACATGTATAAGGAAAGACAGGCTTGTATTTATATAGCACTTTATCATATCTCTCAGCACTTCACATTCAATCAATCACTTTGAAGTGAGTGACTGTTATGTAAACATACAAGGCTGCATACAGGAAAATGCTTCCAACAGCAGTGAGATCAGTGACCAGTTAACCTTTAAGGTGTGTTGACCTGGAAACCATGTAGTTCTAAAACAAAACTACTAAAGCAAAATACTGCGGATGCTGGAAATCTGAAATGAAAGCAGAAAATGCTGGAAACATTCAACAGGTCAGGCAGCATCTGTGGAGAGAGAAACAGAGTTAATGTTTCAGGTCGATGACCTTTCATCATTGACCTGAAAAGTTAACTCTGTTTCTCTCTTTACAGATGTTGCATGATCTGTTGACTGTTTCCAGCATTTTCTGTTTTCAATCCATGTAGCTACCTGCAAGTCTTTGAATAAATATCTTCAATGTCCTCCTGAACCACTGAAACGAGCATAAAGGGTCTTGGTTTAATAGCTCATCTGAAGGACCTCTGACACTGGAGCACTCCCTCAGTGTTGAATTGGAGTAGGGCTTAATCCCATAACCTTCTCACCCGGAATCAAGAATAATGAGCCATGCTGACACATGTTCATGACTGATATTGCAGAGGGAGGCAAGGAAACTGATGAGAGGCAAAGAAGGAACATGAGAGGAATATAGTGGAAAATGTAAAGGTCATGAACAAGTGAAGGGTGCAGAAAGGCATTGGACTGTTTACCAGTGGCAGTGAGGAGGTGGTGTTTGAGGAAAGGGAAGTAGCTAAATCATTATTTTGCGACTTTTTAAAGGAGGAGGGGAGAGCTGCCTGACTTGAGCAAGGAGGATAAGAGAAAGAGCAGACTGGCAATCCTTTGTATCACAGGGATGACATAGTACAAAGGTTTAGGAAGCTCTAGACTCTGACAATTTCGATCTAAAGGTGCTGGTGGAATTGGCTGAGGAGCTTGCAAATCCTCCCGCCAAAATCTTTCAATGCTCGTTGGAATCAGCCAATGTCCCAAGGGATTATAAAGTAGCAAATCTGAGCCTCTCTTGTTTTTTAATTTAAAAAGGAGCAAGGTGATATACCATTATATTGCAGATCTGTGAGGCTCACCTCGATTGTGGAGAGTGTTCAAGCCTTTAATGAAAGAAAAAAATCCTCTTGATTGTGGATTGGGTAAACAGTGGGTAAGGTTGGACTGTTAACTGTATAGGGCAGGTTTTGTGGGCTGAATGGTTTTTCCTCATCCTTCTTTTCCTATGTTGTTTTGTTAGTTTTACCATTTCTCTTTCACAGTCCAACTTGGACTGTATTCCTACGTGTGGCACGCGGACCAGCCTGTGCGTTATCCCGCTTGGAGCACGCGGACCAGCCTGTGCGTTATCCCGCGTGGAGCACGCGGACCAGCCTGTGCGTTATCCCGCGTGGAGCACGCGGACCAGCCTGTGCGTTATCCCGCTTGGAGCACGCGGACCAGCCTGTGCGTTATCCCGCGTGGAGCACGCGGACCAGCCTGTGCGTTATCCCGCGTGTAGCACGCGGACCAGCCTGTGCGGTATCCTGTATTCAGGACAATCCTCTCTGTGGGTTGTTGTGTGTGTCACACACTCCCCTTTGTATGTTATCCAACTGAGATCACTGCTGTCCAATACTTGCAATAAAAACAGAAAATGCTGGAAATACTCAGCAAGTCAGGCAGCATCTTTGGAGAAAGAAACCTTCGTCAGATCATCGACCTGAAACGTTAACAGATGTTGCCTGATTTGCTGAGTATTTAAACATTTTCTGTTATTATTTCAGATTTCCAGCAGTATTTTTCTTTTGATTTTGTTCAATATTTGCAATCTTTCAGACTTTTATTTTAATGATGATGCCCCAGAGCACCAGTGATTACTTTCATTTTAAATGATACATCCTTTTTGAGAATGAATAATTACAGTTGGGATTCTGGTGTGAAGGTCGTGCCATGCAGTTTGTTTAAATATTTAACACTGCAGTGATTTGCAGGGAAAATACTAATGATCAGCATCCAAAGAAGAAGACGGGTCATGTGTGGCCCAGCAGAGTTGCCAGTTTACCATTTTCTGGCCAGATAGTTGGCAGGCTTGACGTCATTTTTTAAAGAAGGTGGTCAAGGTGGCAAAAACCCCAATTTTCATTTTGGGGGTTTCCAGATCAGGTACCATCTGAGTCCCTGCCACCTAAGGGATCATGGGGAAAAGAGCAGGGGAGCGGGACTAATTGGACAGCTCTTTCAAAGAGCTGGCACAGACCCGATGGGCCGAATGATGTCCTTCTGTGCTGTTTGATTCTATAATTTTCTATGATTCAATGATTCTATACGATTCTATTATTCTATACAATTCAATGACTCTATATGATTCTATGTCTTTATATGATTCTGTGATTCTATGATTATGATGCCATGTGATCCTGTATGATTCCATTATTATAGGATTCTATTGTTCTGTACGATTCTATTATTTTATATGATTCTATGATTCCAATAAGCTAAAGGCCAGACAGTTATAACAGCGTCTGTTCGACCAATTCAGCACGCCAAGAGGCACGTGACAGAAGCAGCCCGAATTAGTGCACGTGGAGCTTGAGGCCTGTGGGCTCTGAAAACGGACACGTTATTTAAAGTAGCTGACACTGGGGGAGCTCAGACTTGTGATGGGATTTGTTGTATTTTCTTGAAGGCAAGGCCTCCATCACGAGGCTTTCTTGACGGGTCGGACTGCTGCTCTTATACTTTCCGGTACATTTGTGGGGTGACCCCACCCCTCTCCAGGCTCAAGGCCTGCGTCTGAGGTAAGTTAGACCTCAGTGTTCACCGGCTACAAAATGTGACTGTCCCACTGTTGCCGCCAGCTTCTCTGTTCCATTTAATATAGCTTGGTACTGGAGACAAGGCTAATGAGATTATTCCTTTATGTGAGCATTTTTCTCGGGTACCAATCCTACCTAATGAATTTAAATCACTATTGATGAGGTTTGGCTTATTGAGGAGAATCTGAGTAATTGGATACTTATTCTTTTCAATTGAAAGAGCAGATATTTATCGGTTACTCTTACTTGTTTTACATTTGGTTGCTGTCAATCAGCTTCAGGCCTGCCCCCTCTGCCCTGAGTCCCAGCTCTCTCCTAAGCCCTGTTTGCTTTTGAATTAAGGCAAAGATAGCAACCATCAGACCTTAGACAGACTGGCTATTCAACCAAAGGGGGAATTATAGGTGAGTATGATGTTGTCATCTTCAGGCGTCCATTCACACACATTTTACAGTAAGAGTCAATGGGTAGTTGTCAAGAGCAGGAACCCTGGCTGATTTTTTTTTCCCTCCCTCCCTGGCCCTGGGGTACGGATGCCGAATTACAGATATCAATTTACTCAGCACAGACTAGAAATTGAATTTGGGAGCTTCCTGATCGGTGAGCATCAGTTGCTGCCTATACCAACTGATCTATAAATATATGGCGGGTGATTATTAACCCTACCCGCTTGGCGGCTGGGCAGTTAAAATTGCCCAGGTCACTAACCCACCCCGGAGGCGCTGTGAGCTGACAGGTTCTGTATTTCAACCTGTTCAACTGAGCAGACAGCAAGGACACCCTGCTCAAAGCTGGCGGGATTCTTTTTAGCACATGTAGATCAGGTCTCGATGACGTCATTGGGACCCGACTGCAATTTTTACTTGGCGGCCTGAGCGGGAAAGCGGTAATGAGTTTCCCGCCAGACCAACCCAGCGAGGAACCGGATCGGAGCCAGAAGAGGCCCGAAAAGGAAAGTTTGTAATATTTTATTTTTCACTTTCCTTATAGGGCCCGGAGGTGTAGGAGTGCTTCTTGGGGCCCCACAAGGAAAGCTTAGGCCTCCCATGCTGCGACCACCCCCACCCCCACACCCCTGATCGCGAGGGCCCCATGGAATGACCCAGCAGCTGATCCCACCACTCAACGTGCGAATTTCCATTGCTTCCTGCTAACCCTCCCACCCTGAATGGGTGGAAAGTTGGCCTGCGGGATTTAGATGAGGCCCGGGAGTTACAGGCACAGCAAGCAATTAGGAAGGCAAATGGCATGTTGGCCTTTATTGCAAGGGGGTTGGAGTACAAGAGAAGGAAATCTTACTACAATTGTACAGGACTTTGGTGAGACCTCACCTGGAGTACTGTGTACAGTTTTGGTCTCCTTATCTAAGGAAGGATGTACTTGCCTTAGAGGCGGTGCAACGAAGGTTCACTAGATTAATTCCTGGGATGAGAGGGTTGTGCTATGAGGAGAGATTGAGTAGAATGGGCCGACACTCTCTGGAGTTTAGAAGAATGAGAGGTGATCTCATTGAAACATATAAGATTCTGAGAGGGCTTGACAGGATAGATGCTGAGAGGTTGTTTCCTCTGGCTGGAGAGTCTAGAACTAGGGGGCATAGTCTCAGGATAAGGGGTCGGCCATTTGAGACTGAGGTGAGGAGGAATTTCTTCACTCAGAGGGTTGTGAATCTTTGGAATTCTCTACCCCAGAGGGCTGTGGATGCTGAGTCATTGAATATATTCAAGGCTGAGGTAGACAGATTTTTGGACTCTCGGGGGATCGGGCAGGAAAGTGGAGTCGAGGTTGAATATCAGTCATGATCTTATTGAATGGCGGAGCAGGCTCGACGGGCTGCATGGCCTACTCCTGCTCCTATTTCTTATGTACCCCTGGCCTCTTTTTTTGCTTCGAATTCACACCAAAACTCAGCCACTGAAAACTGGCCCCCGGTTAAAATCAGGCCCTATATAGACATTTCATACAGTGTGGCCGGTTAATTTACCTTCTTTAAAAGCCAACATCTTAAATATTTAGAAAAATATTGTCCCGTGAAGGAGCCTTTAATTGCTAAATGGATGCTTAATTCAGAATTAACAATAGATTGAGCAGGTTGGTCAAACTCTTGAGAGAACAAATAGGTTCATGTTTAAATGAGGCCTTTTGTCAGGAGTGTTCTGTTGAAGGTTCTCTACTTGTAATGTTTGTCCATCTTTTCTTCTTTCAGGTGCTGGCAGACCTTCTGTATATTTCCAACATTTTCCGCTTTAATTTCAGATTTCCAGCACTTTTTTGTATCTCCTTTTCTCACCAATTTTCTTCCCTCTTCTCCTGAAGGTGCTGATTCATGCTCAGGCAGAATTCCACGGGTGTTGGATTCCCCCCTGTGGTACCTCACTCAGTGACTCAGCCATGTTGCCAGGCCAACTGACTGCAGGGGGCATGACAGCCGAGCCCAATTCCCCCCCCCCCCCTCATTCAGCGTTCACACACCCACACAGTTCCATAAGGAGCCGCTGGAGAATGATCAGGAGTGGGAATCATGGCCAGTTTTCCCTATCTGTAACTCGGAAGCTGAGAGGCCATTCATAGCAACCCTAACACAGCCCTGATCCCAGAGATCAAATCAGCACAGATCAGGATCATTTTTCCTTTTACCTCTGAAATATTTATTCTCACCTCAAACTCTCACTTGATGTCCACGGGCAGGTATTAGTTTAGACCAATAAATGAGTCCAGCACTATTATTTGAAGCATCTGTTTGATGAGCACCAATGCGTTTCATTACAAACATTTAGTAATTAAATTAATTTTGTTGAGATTTAATTAGCTAAATTTTCCATGACCTAATTTTCAAATCCAACCTGCTCAGCTATCTCATTATCATGTTCTCACATCCACTGCCCAAAAGCTAGTGCTAACTATTTACATTTTAAACATTAAGAATTCATTCGTTTTCTGTCACCTTCATCAGCTTCCCTTCAGTTCTTGCAGCTTCTTATTCTTTTGGCAGATGCTGGTTTCACTTTGTGTTTTGCAGCTTTTGGAAACAGTGGGGGTGTCTGGAGGTGACAGTAAAGCTTTTTAGGAGTTCACGGGGGGGGGTGCTGAAATTCATCTTGATAGTGCATCGGAAGCCTGTTTTACACTCGATGGAGAGTGTAAAAATGGAGAAGGAAATCGGGCGGAGTGTAAAACTGGGGGGGTGGGGGGGACCAATGTGCTATTGCCCTGTTTTGCGCTACTGCCTGAGCCGAATTTCACCCCATTTGATTAAAGCTTACGTGATTCTCAATTTTGAATGCTCCTTCCATATACCGTGTATAATTGTCTCTCTAATAGACTCTGCCCACCTCATTTAATCTCTTGAGGAAAGGTTTGGTGAGATTTCTTCCTTACCCACAAAGGTAAATAAAGCAAAATTCCAGAATTCCTATATCCTACATTCTATGTCCCTGACCGACTCCGTTCCCTGATGTGACATTTTTATGGTGGCATCATCTCAGGAACCAGCATGTTCCACATGGTATTCAATAATTTATCTCTGTACTTATCCTTAACATTCACAACCATGCTCCTAACCAGATAATTAATCAGCACAGCATCAAATGCTTTAGCATTCCACAGATTCACTACTCTGTGGGAGGGGAAGATCCTTCTAATCTCAAGTCTTGCCTCAGGTTTGACAATCTTGTACCCGCAACTTCCAGTCCTGTGCTCTCAATTCAAATTGAATAACGTGCTTGCATTTACATTATCCATTCCTCTGAGGGTTTTAAAACCTGAATACAGTTAGTGGTGATTACTAGTATAATTAAAAGAAAAAAAAAGAACTTTCATTTATAAAGCGCCTTTCACAACCTCAGGATGTCCCAAAGCGCTGTACAGCCAATTAAGTACTTTTGAAGTGTAGTCATTGTTGTAAGGTAGGGTACAATTAGTTTTAATTACTAGTATAGTCGGTGGTGATTACAGGTAGAGTTAATGGTGGTCACTTCTAATCAGAAAAACTAGGGATTGCCTAGTTATCTTGTTAGTTATGTAGTGAGGGGGGATAATATAGGAATAATCATGGATGGATGGATGAGTCGCAAGCTGAATTGAGTTCTGATCAGAGCGATCTGTCGGTCAGTCATCATAATGAGGTTGACCACAGAAACTGCGAGCTCTCACCATTGTGGTCTTTCCTCAGCGACCAACCTCTTGCTCCTCTTCCATTTAGATCTTCTCATATGTGGTCCTTGGACTTCCATGCAGTCTTTTCCCTACTGGGACTAATTCCATCACCTTGAGAGGATACTGTTCCTCAACTAATACCTCGAAAAACATGGGTTAATTCAGGACAGCCAGCAGGGATTTGTAAAAGGCAATTTGAACCTGACAAATTTAATAGAGCTCTTTGAGGAAATAGTGGAGTTTATTGATAAAGGCGATGCAATGGATGTTATATGTGGATATTGTGTGTGTATATTTCAAAATGCGTTTGATAAGGTCTCACATAGAAGGACTGTCAACCAAGCTAAACTGCATGGTATTACAGGGAGTTTGGCAGCATTGGTCTAAAGGACAGCAAATTAAAGTAGTGGTTAATGAATGTTGTTTGGACTGGTGGGATGTGAACAGTGACATCGCCAGGGGACAGGAGCCATTGCTGGGGCCCCGATTCCAATATTCCAATCCATGTTTTGTGACAGAGGCAGTCAGCTAGGTGATTGGCACAGCAAGTGTTCAGGCAGCATGCGTGAGCCAGGAGCAGATGGCTGGGGAAGAAGGTGATAATTATTCAGTTGGTTTTGTGCAAGAACCGGAACACAGGAACAACAGTGAGCTGTTCGGCTCCTCAAGCCAGCTCTGCCATTTTTGTTAGCCATGCCAGCTCTCTTTTTAATCCCATTTTCTTGCTTTTTCTCCAAGTGTTTAATACCCTTACTTCCTAAGTAAGTGTCTACCTCCTTTTGAAATACCTCAATCGACTTTGCACCGTGTTCTTCTGGGCCAGTGTGTTTCACATCCTCACAACCTGTGCGTAGACCTTTTTTTTTTCCTGGTATTGCTTTTGATCGACTTCACATGAAATTTAAGATTAAGTCCCCCTATTCTGAATTTTCCTACTTGAGATTCCGGATTCTCCTACTGGAGGGAAGAGTCACTCCCTGTCTACCGATAGCCCAAGATTACCCAGTCTCATCACAGTTTAATCCCAGGATTTCTGTGTGTGTGTGTGTGTGTGTGTGTGTCCCAGCGTGTCCCAGCTGTATTGCCCACCGGGGTTGAGTAGATAGCTCGTTTTGCTCCTCACCATCTGCTAATGCATCTTGCCAAATTGTGAGCAATGTGCAAGTGAGGCCTCAGACCATCTACTCCATTGTCTAGCTTTAAACATAGGATCATAGAAATATCAGCGCAGAAGGAGGCCATGTGACCCATTGTACCTCTCTACAATAATCTGATTTCTTTGCTCATTCCTCATACCCTTTAATATCTTCTTTCTTCAAGTGTTCATTTAATTTCCTTTTTAACATTACGATCGACAGCTGGGCTGAGATACCTGACGCCAGTGGAATGCTAACCGCCCCCCCCTCCAACTCGCCCCAGGAGCCAAGACCTTGCTGGTGAAAAGAAACTAAAAGACAGATTCTACGAGTCAGTCAGTAGTGCCTACTTGATAATGACAGGCAGAGTACTCAGGAGATTAGAGAGGGCCTATTTATCGTCTTGACACACAGTACTGCACCATCTGTCTCACACATAAATGAAGAAGATTCAAGTCTGGGCAGGGAGGTGGATTTAACTAGATGGATTTTCAGGTTAAACACGTTCCAATTGCACCGCAAGCCTCTTTTGTTTGGATGGGTCAAAAAACAGCATTGAATACAAATATTGGTAGTGCTGGTGGGAAAAGAGAGTGTCAGCCTGGAGATGGTAGTGTTAGAATTGGAGAGAGTAGTCCCAACCTGAGTGAGGGTAATGGTGGCCAGGGGGGAGCGGGAAGAGAAGTAAAGTAGATATATGGCCAGGCCAGGTTTGGCACCTTTTGCAAAGACAGGGGCAGGATGGAGGACAGACATGGGTCAGAATAGGGTGCAGATATGAAGTAGGATGAGGACCAGACAGGGGAACAAGACAGGAGCTGGGCTGGATGAAAATTCCTTCAAAGCCTAATAATGAGTGCATTATAAGGTACAGAAGCAAATTGGAAAAAGGTGGTCCTTTATATTTAAAAGGATGGATTCTTTAGGATCTGGTTTACACTTAAAAAAATTTTCCAGACAGCTCAATCAAAAATGGGACAGTCCAACCCAAAACTGAGCAGGTGTCAATGCCACACAGTTGTCAGAAAGTTCGGTAGCTGGTTGGATTAAGAGCCCCATGATTGCAACTTTTTAACTGAAGATGGTCCAGGAACAAGTAACCAAATATACCTCCATACAGATTCTGGCTACGTAGGTTAAAACGCCACCGATTGTCCGAGAAAGTAGACCTTACTCCCTCAAGGAGATTCACAAGGTTGAAGCTGGTGGGAGGGGAAGAGTTGTCTGCTTCCTGTACTGCCGGATTGTATTGCAGACACTCACTGCAGACAGGTACTGCAGTGTTAGCATCTCGTCCTCCTGAGATTTGTTGGACTCTTCTTTACTGTTAAACACATTTAAAACCTCGCTCTTTCAACTTTCCCTGTATATAATGATCAAAAAAAAGCAAAGCTACCACTGCTGTTTCTACACTTGCAGTATGTGTTTCTCCACTTTTTAATTTTAGACACTCATCCAGTTGATTGCGCAGCAATTAATGACATTTTCGTTCACTTGTATTTAATATTCAGTAAAAAGAGTCGAGTTGCAGTAAATTTTGATTCTGCTGCTGTCGATCTGTGAAATTAATTTACTTATATTCAAAATTCAACTCCCTGTAGTGTGCAAATATGACAAACAGAGCAAGGACATCATAGAAGTGGTGGAGCTCTGGTTGCATTGTGCTGTTGGCAGAGTTTTTGATCTCTGCGGTGTTGCCATGGGGAGACACTGACTGAAGGGCTAGGTACTGCCCTAAAGTGAGGGTATTGAGTGTCGCAGGAAGAGTGTCAACAGGTTCTCCACTCTGTCCTCAGGGCTGGAGAAACAGATTGATAGAAGGAGGGGAGTGGACTCCACACTGGCCTTTCACCTCTAAGTAGAAATCTTCTCCCTCTGTTGACCATAAGGGCCCAATGTGAATAAGTCTGGGCTGTTTCAAACCAGCTCATAGGGACAAGAGTCCCTTGAACCCACTCTGCCATTCAATTAAATCATGGCTGATCTGTACCTCAACTCCATTTACCCGCTGTAGCTCCATAAGACCATAAGAGATAGGAACAGGAGTAGGCCATTCGGCCCCTCAAGCCTGCTCCGCCATTCAATTATATTTTTTCTGATCTGATTTTTACCTCAACTCCACTTTCTCGCCTTTTCCCCATATCCTTTGACTCCCTTGCTGATCAAAAATTTGTCTAACTCAGCCTTGAATGTATTCAATGACTCAGCCTCCACAGCTTTTTGGGGTAAAGAATTCCAAAGATTCACAACCCTCTGGGAAAAGAAATTCCTCCTCATTTCCGTCTTAAACGGGCGACCCCTTATTCTGAGACTATGCCCCTAGTTTTAAATTCCCCCATATATCCCTTCATACCCTTACCTAACAAAAAGCTCTTAGAATCATAGAATGTTGCAGCACAAACAGGGCATTCAGCCCATGAGCCATACAGTCGATGGGCCCACAGTATAAAATTGCCCATAACTGCGCACTATTTAGCACTGAATTAGCAATCTTACTCAGAAAAATCACTGGATGACTGATGTGGGAAATGGGCAAAAAGTCATGCTGGTGCAGTAGGGGGCACTCTGTGTGAGGTTGGTACTGAGGTACATTCTTGGGGCAGAGTAGAAGGAGCTTTGCTCTGCATCTACCTTGGGCTACACTTGAGTCAGAGTGCTTGATACCGATGCTGGATGCCCAAATATGTTTCATTCCACAGCAATGGCACCTTGATAACCACAGAATACACCAAAACAAAATAAAATGGAGTCGCACTCATGCTAATGTGTTAAGGCTGCCATTTTGATTCGAACAGGTTAGGAAAATTGACATATCGGGACAGTCATGAGAGACTTGTTAGCATATCTAGCACTATACCCGACCCAGAGCAGCTGTGGCAGCTCATCGGACTGGCAAGATTCATGGTGCTCTAATCTAACGGTATTAAAAAAAAGGCAAGAAGTATTTTAAAAGGAACAGCAACCTCAGGAGGGATGAGCACAGCAATATTTACTCAGTTACTCACTGTTCAGTGTGACCGTTTGATCTTTCCTAAATTAATGTTACTTTCATCAACAACTGTTTCTTGGAACTTATCCTTAAAAACGTTCCATAGATCACCCTTGGAACCATTAAGGAGCTGGTCAGTCAATAGTTGCCAAGGATTGGTTGTGACAGGAAATCAGTAGAGAAAACCATGTGGAGATGAATATATTTATACAGGAACTAAATGGCTAGATACCAGCCTTTCACCTCTGGGAGATAGGTTCATATCCAGCGCAGGCCAAATGGATCAAAATCTCCTTTCTCCTGTGGTTGTGATAGTCCTATCGGCCATGAGTTTCCATCTTAATCCAGTTTCTGATGGACCCATAGCAGGAAAATGCCTGCAATTGTCACTAAATTTTAGAATCTTACTCAGAGGGTCCATGGTTACGTTGGGAATAGAAACATGCAGGAGGTGCAATCAGTCAGATGATTTTCAGAAGCTTGGGGTAGTTAAGCAGCATTATTGGAGGCAAAGAGGAGGGAGCTTTATTCTGCATCAAACTGTGCTGGTCAGGGGGAGTTTGATGCTGAATAAAGTAGGGAACTGTTCCATTTCCAACACTGAGCTTGATAGGCTCAAAGTTAATAATTTGATGAAAAGAAGATAAACTTAAACGGTACGTGTGACTGAAGTTTATTCTCAATAAGAACATAAATAGGAGCAGGAGTAGGCCATACAGCCCCTCGAACCTGCTTCGCCATTCAGTCAGTTAATGGCTGATCTTCATCCTCAGCTCCACTTTCCTGCCTGATCCCCATATCCCTTGATTCCCTTAGAGTCCAAAAGTCTAGCCATCTCAGCCTTGATATACTCAATGACTCAGCATCCACAGCCCACTGGGGTAGAGCATTCCAAAGATTCACAACCCTCTGCGTGAAGAAATTCCTCCTCATCTCAGTCTTGAATGGCTGCCCTGTATCCTGCGATTATACCCCCTAGTTCTAGACTCTCTAGCCAGAGGAAACAAACTCTCAGCGTTTACCCTGTCAAGCCCCTCAGAATCTTATATGTTTCAATGAGATCACCTCTCATTCTTCTAAACTCCAGAGATTATAGGCCCTTTCTACTCAACCTCTCCTCATAGGACAACCCTCTCATCCCAGGAATTAATCTAGTGAACCTTCGTTGCCTTATCCAAGGCAAGTAAATCCTTCTTTAGATAAGGAGACCAAAACTGTACGCAGTACTCCAGGTGTGGTCTCACTACAGCTGTAGTAAGACTTCCTTACTCTTGTACTCCAACCCCCTTGCAATAAAGGCCAACATGATGTATCTGCTGCATAAGTGATCACCTGTAGAATTGTAGAACTATTATAGCACAGAAGGAGGCCATTCAGCCTGTGCCCCTGCTATCTCTTCAACTGGAGCTATCCCATTTCCCTGCCGTTTCCCGGTATCTTTTCCTGTTTTTCCCTTTCAAATACTTATCCAGTTCCATTTTAAATGATGTTGCAGTTTCTGCCTCAGTAGCCACTTGTGGTAAAGCATTCAACGTACCAACAACACTTTGTGTGGAAAAAATAATTCTAACTTCCCCCTTCATTCCTCCATTGATAGTCCTGGCTCTATACCCCTTGTTGCCGATTCGCCAACCAGTAGAAAAATATCGTTCACTCTTTAGCCTTTCAAAGAATTTCATATATTTGAAAACCCCTAATAGATATGCCCATTAACCATCTCTGACAAAACAGCCCCAATTTTTTGAGCCTTTCTCCATAACTACAACCCCTCTTCCCTGGTATAGTTTCAAGTGAATCTTCGCTGTATCTTTTCCATGGTTCCAATATCCTCCCTATAACGGAGTGCCCAGAACTGCACTCAATATTCCAACTCTATTTTTGTGACTCTTTTCTTGTAACAATGATACCTGTGCCCGCCAAATACATTAAGCACATTGATGCAAGTGTGTGTAACCACCCACAATGGAAAAACTGCACTCAGAACAATAACAATAACACCAACATGCATTTAGATAGAGCCTTTAACATGGTAAAATATCCCAAGGCGCTTCACAGAAACGTTATCAAACAAAATTTGACATCGAGAGGTAGGTTTTAAGGAACGTTTTACAGGAGGAGAGATAGAGAGGTTTAGTGAGGGAATTCCAGAGCTTAGGGCCTAGGCAGCTGAAGGCACGGCCGCCAATGGTGGAGCGAAATAACAAGAAACAAATAAATGAAGATGCCTTAAAATAGTTCACAAGTACTGTATAAATAGATCGCACATTGGGGACCTATGTTTGATGGAAACTAAAGCACTTGTTGCAGCACATGTGACTTCTGAACGTCTGCAGTGCTCTTGGGTTATGCGACCAGTGGCACATGGTTTATTTTCCATAGATCACTGATGTGCATCCTCTGTTGACTTCACCGTGATGCTGGTGAGGTGTGTTGTTTTTCAGTGTTGGCTCAGTGTTTGATCTTGGCAGAATGCCTTCTTCCTAGAATGATTTACAATTAAATGGTTTGTTTGCCCTCCCCTCCCAAGTTTCCTCTCTCTTGTACTAAGGGCACTCACTCTTGCTATCCTATTGTTCCATAGAATCCAGGTGTTTTTTTTGTATTTCACCCAAGCGTCCATTCTTCATAGGTGAACCTAGACAAGTGGTTCAACTCTATGAGGCAAGGTGGCCAAGCCCAATTCATTTCTCACCTGATAGTCACATATTCACCCTTTCCAGCACAGGTCACTGAATAGTAATTTTCCTGGATTTTCACCCTCCCTAGCCCAGGGACATTGAGGTCAATTGCAGCACCCTAATGGCTGAGATCAGCTAACTCAGCGCAGACAGGGGATTGAATCTTGCATGCTTCTGATCAATATGGATCAATACCACACCACATAGTGCATTTGTCAGCTAAATGATTGAGGTAGATTAAAGCTTTAAGAGGAGATTAAAACAGCTGAAGCAAACATTCACTCCTTACGTCTTCACTGAAAGTTTTCCTGGTGCGAAGACGTGCAACAAACTGTTGGACTTGCCATGCCTGCTGTGTCACACTAGAGTGCCCACCATTTCTAAATCTCCTCAGCACTTGGTTTGATGCCAGTTGCGTGAAGATAAATACAGATCAAAGTGGTTTACTGAGCTGAGTGCTGGCTGACCTTTCCTTTACCCAGCTGCTCTCCCCATTGCAGCACAGATTCCAAGTGCAGTGTGATTAATTATAATGGGCCTTCAAGAAGTAGAGGGCTGTATTTATTTACCTGAAGTAAGGCTTGAGTAAGCTGTTTAGCGTGATAATGTCGGCTAGTCAGTGCACATTGCGTATGCGTGAAACTTGATGTGCATATCTCAAGATTGTTATATCAGAGCTATTAACCATTTATAAGAAGCAAGATTTTTTTAGAAATAGTAACAGGTCATTAGGCCCAACTGGTCCAATGCTTTTTTGTATATCAAGCCTATCCCACCTACATTTCCACCATATTCCATAGTTCCTTTGCTCTCCAGAAACCCACCTAATTGTTTCTTGAACCCATTTATACTATCTGCATGAGTGGACCTTCTCTGTTTCACCACCCCACTACCCTTGGGATGGAAAAGTTCCACCTGACTTATTTTCTAACTCCTAACCTCCTAATTTCCATCGTGCGCTCCTATCTGAGATGGAGCGGTGTCTCTTCTGTAAGCACAGCAGCCTATCGGCCTCTTCAACTCTTTTGTCCATTGTCCTCTCCTGAAGGCACTGACTCTTGCTGGGGTAGAGATCCATGGGGCCTGTTAAAATTTCAGATCTGCATTAGATATTCTCTCTGGTTCACTGTCACTGGGCATTGCCATAAGTGGACCCTGTATCCCTTACGACCAGGAGTATACTTTTAATGCCAGATATCTAGTTACATATTTGCATGACCTCATTCTGTGCATCATCGTGTGCAATTCTCCTTTCTTTCCAGAAGTGGATTGATGAGCACTCTGGTGAGACAAGGGCAATTGTAAATCAACAAACTGGTTTATTTTGCATGAAATACATGAATGACTAGAATACCACTTTCACAATAATATTTACCTATTTCCTATCACATGTAATCCTAATCCACATGTTCTGTAGCCTAGTTTATATTACTGTTTATTTCCTTTCCCTAGTCTTATTGCCTTGCATCTGTTCACATTAAGTGCCATTTGTCACTCATCAGCCCACCTTTTCAACCCATCCCCATCCCTTTGCCTGTTACTTATTGTTTGAACACCCCTCCCTCCAAATTTGCTGTCATTGGTAACCTCAGTTTTGTTTTTGTCCCCAGCTGCAAATCATTTACATACACACTGTAAACAACAGTGGCCCTAGCACTGATCCTTGTGGTACTCCACTAGCGACCTCTTGCCATGTATACACAGTGCCATTTACTAGCGAACTTTGTTTTCACTGACTTAGCAAATTTTCGACCCCTCTCAGAAGACCCCCCCCCATCACTTATGTGCCGACCTTGCGGACTAATTCCTTGTGTTAGAGTATCAAAAGTCTTGCTGAAATCAAAATACATCACTTCCGTAGAAATTCCATTGCCACCTCATCTGCATCTGGACCAGATAGGTCCATCTCCATTATAGTCCATTTCTCATTTGCATAAAAGGCTACACCCTCTCTTCCAGTTTATCTGTATCCTTGTTTGTTTGCCTAACCTGTACCGTTGCTGAACCAGACTGGTCCTTATGATACCCATGATATCCCTGTCCAAGCAAGGACTTCCAGGTCTCACATTTTATTTCTAAACTTCTAGTTTACGTATATATTGAGGCACCCATTTTCCCCACTTCCTAGTCCAATGTGTTTATTTGTTATTACTTCACCATATGGTAATAACCTTATGCTCCACACACACATCTGCTATATCAGTGTCTGCACTTAACTGTTATCTAACATCCCCCGCTCTCTACCATAACATCTAGCTTTTGTATCTTTTCTATCTCCCTCGCTCTTTATTTTCCCTCTTTGGGATGTGTTTGCCCCTCCCCCATGCCTTATTAGTTTAAATTCTCACCCACTGCCTTATTTACCATCTTTGCACGGACATAAAACAGGTCCATTTTTAAGCTTCACCCTTCCTTTTAAAGGTGCACTGTCATCATGAAAACACGCTCTTGTCAAACTTCACAAAGATGAGTAAAGAAAGAAAGAACTTGTATTTATACAGCATCTTATCACAATTTTCAGAAACACCCCAAAGAACTTCACATATAATGTGTTACTTTGAAATGCACTCACTGCTATTATGCAGGCAAACATGGCAGCCATTTTGCACAATGCAATGTCACACAAGCAGCAATGAGATGAATGTGTGTTTTTTTATAATGGTTTTGGTTGAGGGAGGAATGTTGTCCAGAACATTGAGATAGCTCAGCTGCTCTTCTTTGAATATTGTCAGAAGGTCTTTAATGTTCACCCAAAGAGACAGACAGAGCCTCAGTTTAATGGCTCATCCCAAAGATGGCAACTTCTACAATGCAGTACTCCCTCAGCACTGCACTGGAGTGCTGAGTTAGATTAGGTACAGACGAGGGAGGCCATTCAATCTTTCACACTCATCCTTCCATAAGAAACCCTGCAATCTCCCCATCAAGCATCCAGCCAGCTCTTCAATGCTTCCAGAGTTTTGTCTTCTCCACCCTACACAAAGGGCCACTCTCTGTGTGATGAAGTGCTTCCTAACATCAATCCTGAAATTATCTTTTACCAGTGTGTACCAATGCTCCCTTGTCCTGCAGTCATGGTTTATCTTGAAATAGTACTCAAGATTCCTCCTTTTACCCTGTACCATCTTACGTACCTCTACGAGGTCCCCACTCGTTCGCCTCCTTTCAAGACTGAAGAGGAATTTCTTTTAGTCTGAGGGAGAAGAGAAAAAAGAGCCATGCACCATATTTATTGTGATAATTTCATGCAAAATGGTTGCGACGACGTGTTTTGGCAAAAACACTGCCTTTCTGTTCCTTATATGCAAACTGATGAGAAGATATTTGGCAAACTTTTTTTCATGAAGACAGTGTCCCTTTAACACAGATCTGGAGAAAAATGGATACTGCGGCAGTAATGACTTAGCATCATTCTAGAGGCTAAGAATAGAACAGCCATTAACATTTTATACAAAGCAACATTGTCTACACTGTGAAATTGGAGAGCTTTTCCCAAAGGAATTGGAGCATCTTGCCTCAGCATGGAAAGAGTGAGTCGGAATTGCAATGAAAGTGCTTCAGTTCTCAGTTACCCGTTTCATTTTATTTATTTTTTCCTGGAGGCATTAACTCGTGCTGTGGTAAGGCATCAGCAGCCATCCATTATCTTGCCCAAGTCCCCATTCTTCACCTGTGAGTCTAGACAGTTAGTGTCAGCAGGATATTCCCTCACTGGGGCATGTTTTAATCTACCGTTCCTCGCCTGTGCATTTCCAGCAGAGGTCCCCGGATGATGACCCTGAAGGTTTTCCCCTCCTAGGACACTGAGATCAATTGTACCCCCACCTGCTGCCTCAGCTGAGATCAGCTCACTCAACACAGAGCAGGAACCACATCTGGAACCTTCCTGGCAACTAAAAGTAGATTTATATAAATGCCTTATTGTATCTATCAGAAAAATCTCACAGACAATAACTTTTGCAATACATTGATTGTTATCATGTGGGCAAGCAGGGCAGCCATTTTGCACGCAATAAGATTCCACAAAAGGCATGAGTTGAATGATCAGTTAGTCTCTTTTCGGTGATATTGATTGAGGGAGAAATGTTTGCCAGGACAATCGTAGGAGAACTTTCTGTTCTTCTTGAAGTCATAGAATTATAGACATTTGAGCACAAAAGGAGGCCACTTGGTTATCCTGCCTGCCCGTGGTATTTGATTAAATGAGTTGAACATGACCTTCCCTTTACAAATCCCTGTTAAATGCCCCATACTTTCCAAAGTCTCTCCCACAGTTTTCCTACCATCGATGTGAAGCTAGCTGATCTTTAGTCACCTGGCTTATCTTTTTTTGAATGGGATTTAACATTTGCTACCCTCCAGTTTTTTAATATGATTCCTGTTTCCAAAGGATTATAGTTAGTGCCTCTTCTAATCATCATTAACCTCTCCAACTATTCTGGAATGTAGATCATCCAGGTATGGTGACTTGCCAAGTTTAAGTCTCATTAATCCTTTTTAATATTTATATCATGTGATGGTTCCGCCACATCCTCCTCTCATACTTCTGCAGCCCTTCCTTTACTTTCCTCAGTAAATATGGAGACAAAATCAAGTCACGACACCTGAACCACCAAAGCAGGCAGGACCACGGTTTAATGTTTCACCTGAAGGACGGCACCTCTGACATTGCAGCACTCCCTCAGTACAGCACTCAAGGGTCCGCCTAGATTATAAAAGAAAGACTTGCACTTATATAGCACCTTTCTCGACCTCAGGACATCCCAAAGCGCTTTGCAGCCAATGAAGTACTTTTTTTTGAAGGGTAGTCACTATTGTAGGAAACGCAGCAGCCAATTTGTGCACAGCAAGGTCCCACAAACAGCAATGAAATAAATGGCTAAATAATCTGTTTTTTAGTGATGTTGGCTGAGGGGATAAATGTTGACCAGAACACCAGGAAGATCTCCCCTGCTCTCCTTTGAAATAGTGCCATGGAATCTTTTACGTCATCTGAAAGGGCAGATGGGGGTCTCGGTTTAACGTTTCATCCGAAAGACAGCACCAACGTCAGTGCAGCACTCCCTCAGTACTGCACTGGAGTGTCAGCCTTGATTTTGTGCTCAAGTCTCTAGACTGGGACTCGAACCCACAACTTTCCGACTCAGAGGTGAGAGTGCCACCCACTGAGTCACGGCTGACATGTGTCACTCACAGAGATCTTGGCACTGCTACTGGGTGAAAAAGCTGGCAAGTGTTCTGTAGCTCAGTATGGTTTACCTGAACCCTAATAAATTTATACAAAAGAACATGTTTCAGGAAGCATCTGCATAATGGAGAATTGGTGGTGATTGTGTTTCTGGCAGTAAATATCCTTTCAACTCTGGGACCTTGGTTTGAATCCGACCCAAGCTGACAGGGTGAATGTGTTCTTTGTCTGTAAGAATTCTTTATGAAATGATTTTGGACAGTTTGAATCAGTTTCCAGTGGATGTGAGCTCCAAGTGCAAAAATGGCTCTAATTTAGCATTAATTGGGGGTCATTTTGACTTTGGGTGATAGTGTAAAAAAGGGTGATATCGGATCAGTCGCCCATTATACATCTCTCCCGTTTTTCATTTTCATTGAAATCGGGAGCGATGTATGACGGGTGACCGATCCTATTGTCTGTAAATTGGCAAACTCATTAAGGGAAAATGATGCAGTAGAGGTTACCCTTCTGAGACTAGTGGTGAAGCACACTGTTGGATCAGAGTTGAGGGAAAGTTGCTGCACTGTACCTGACCTGTGAGTGCTTGATGCTGGCACACTCAACAACAACATTGTTAGAAGTGCTACATTCCCCACTACATGTCATTCTAGACCCTGATAGGAACAAAAAAGATGGACAAGCAAGGGGATGCATTGACACAAAACTCCAAGGAGATCAATTAGAAAATGGGAAGACAAACATTAAGATGCTTCATCGCAGACGTGTCAAGGCCTTAAGGCTAGATCCTGTTCCTTATTTAGTATATTACACTTTACCACAGTTTTGCTATATACTCTTCACAACTTCAGTGTTTAGCAACACGGTCTAAAGGTGGTTTTGCTCAAAGGCATCAGCAAAGATCACAAAGAAGCTTGCTTTAGCAATATGTAGGAGGAATAGGCCATCTGTTTTAGTTTCTGTAGATGTGCTTTATTTACCAGTTTCGCTTAACTGACACACATTCCATTATCTACACTGTTAAAAATTAATGTTTCGCTTTCTGGTCAATGCCCAACACTTCCTGAAGTCAATTAAGTGTAAATTTGTTCTTTAAGACAGCGTCAAGAGAATCAATGGCTCACAGTGGTCTTAGTCACTTAAAGGGCATTGCCTTCATGAAAAAAAATGTGACATTTTTATTTACAAAGAGAAGATAGAGAAAAGCTAAGTTTCAGTGTTGCCATGGTACCCATGTAAAATGACACCTTTATAATGTGATTTATGTTATCACATCATGTGCTTGCAGACAAAAATAGAATGCACTGTCTGGAAGCAGATTCAGTAGTAACTTTCAAAATGGAATTGGATTTATATTTGAAAAGAAACTTTGCAACTATGGGGAAAGAGTGGGGGAGTGGAACGAATTGAATAGCTCTTTCAAAGAGCAGGCACAGGCATGATGGGCCGAACGGCCTCCTTCTGTGCTGTAAGAGTCTATGAAAAACTAAAGGGGGGAATGGACAGGGGTCATACCTTAATCATACCACCTGCTTCCTTACTCCTATTTGCCAAGAGTTTTGTGATAATCCTTAAGTTAAAGGCGCTATATAACTGCAAGTTGTTATTCTTGTTGAAAGCATTTGGTCAATGTGAGGCAATTATCAATAAGGAAAATCACGTGCTTAGCTGCATCTAGATGGTATTGGGCTACAGTTACAGTGACATTGTACAAATCAATAGTGAGGCCAGTTCAGGGGTAGGATGTGCAGTTTTGGTTACATTACCTCAAAAAGTATTTAAAGGTTTTAGAAAGAGTTCAGGGAAGAGTGACCAGGATGATTCTAGATCTCAGGGTGTATGTTTTTAGGGGAAGTTGATGCATTTAAGGAGAAGCTTGATACGCACATGAGGGAGAAAGGAATAGAAGGAGATGCTGATAGGGTTAGACGAAGAGGGGTGGGAAGAGGCTCGTGTAGAGCAAAAATGCCGGCATAGACCAGTTGGGCTGATAAACTCAAATGATTAAATTTATTCCTGTGGGAAAAAAGACTGAGGGGAGACATGATGGTAGATCTTTAAAATGATGAATGATATAGATAAGGTTTAAACAAGCAAACCATTTAACCTGGACAGTAAGCACAGGAATAGGGAAACAAATTTGCCAAACACTTGTTCATAAAGCCTCTTTAATTCTTCCTACTTGTAATTTTTTTCACCTCTTGTCCTGGATATTTCAACTAAATATTGGATGCATTTTTTCCCTTTTTCCGATTTGAACACATTTTCATTTTCCTTGAAGTAGATTTTATTTGAACTGTCTCCTGCCCTCCTCTCCTGAAGGTGCTGATATATGAAGGGATGTACTCCTTCATGCATGAGCCTGGACAGAGAATGCTGACAAGCCATTTAACTATGGTAGGCATCACGGTCAAGGCTAAATCTGTCCTCCCCTCACATCCACAAATGCACTTTCTAGTGCCTAACCCTGGCTGATTTCCCCCCACCCCCCAACTCCATCCCCAGCTCAGAAGTACTGAGACCAATTATTATACTCCAATAACAATCCCAGCCTTTTTTTTAATAATTGTTCATGGGATGTGGGCATCGCTGGCAAGGCCGGCATTTATTGCCCATCCCTAATTGCCCTTGAGAAGATGCTGGTGAGCCGCCTTCTTAAACTGCTGCAGTCATTGAGGTGAAGGTTCTCCCACAGTGCTGTTAGGAAGGGAATTCCAGGATTTTGACCCAGCGACTATGAAGGAACGGCGATATATTTCCAAGTCGGGATGGTGTGTGACTTGGAGGGGAACGTGCAGGTGATGTTGTTCCCATGTGCCTACTGCCCTTGTCATTCTAGGTGGTAGAGGTCGCAGGTTTGGGAGGTGCTGTTGAAGAAGCCTTGGCGAGTTGCTGCAGTGCATCTTGTGGATGGTACACACTGCAGCCACAGTGCGCCGGTGGTGAAGGGAGTGAATGATTAGGGTGGTGGATGGGGTGCCAATCAAGCGGGCTGCTTTATCCTGGATGGTGTCGAGCTTCTTGAGTGTTGTTGGAGCCGCACTCATCCAGGCAAGTGGAGAGTATTCCATCACACTCCTGACTTGTGACTTTGTAGATGGTGGAAAGGCTTTGGGGAGTCAGGAGGTGAGTCACTCGCTGCAGAATACCCAGCCTCCGACCTGCTCTTGTAGCTACAGTATTTATATGGCTGGTCCGGTTAAGTTGAGATCAAGTGTGGGGCTTTTGTGATCCGAATGGTCTAGTGCTACATTGAGCAGTTTATTTACCAACAGAGCCATCAAGTGTTCAATCCTGCTACAATCTGTACAAAAGTCATATGTTGTGAAAATATCGAACTTGATGACTGGAAATTAATTGCTACTAAGAAAAAAAAGAAACAATTTTTAACAAGGAAAGCTTGAATCTCTGTAATATTTAATGACTATTATATTTTCCTCAAAACGATGTAGCCAGATTATTTAATGCAATTCATTTCTGTAGCCTCATTTTAATGGCTGCGCCATGAAAAATACCTACGCTGCTTAGAAATGAAATAAAAACAGAAAATGCTGGAAACTCTCAGCAAGTCAGATAGCAGCTGCGGAGAGAAAAGGTTAACGTTACAGGTCGATGATCCTTTCATCAGATGACGAGGTTAACCCTACGTTTCTCTCTCCACCAATGCTGCCTGACCTGCTGAATGTTTCAGCATTTTCCATTTTTATTTCAGATTTCCAGCATCCGCAGCATTTTGCTTTCTGCTTAGAACTGAATTGGAATCTATGAACTGCAAAATTTGTTTGCTAAAAATCGTGTAGTTATTGATCATGTTTTTATTGAGAGAGGCTGGGCACTGCAGAAAAAAACCCTGTCAAACTGTCCAATACAATTGAAATATTACATGTAGAAAATGGTTGGGAGACAGTGAATCACAAAGCTGAAATCTAATTAAGAAATTCGTATGATATTAGAAAATGTGAAAGGGAAGCTTAGACCATTTGTGAATGTCATCAGTAACCTGAGATTAGATTACTGTCTTGCAGTCATTCCTTGCTGTCTGTTTTTTTTAATGATATATATTAGGCAATTTTGCAAATGGAATTAAGGTCCTATCTTCTTGTCATCTGTGGACAAAGTAAGTATTTAAATCTGTTTAGGGTTTGGGAGACAGCTGATAATTGTGCAATATGCAATTCACAGAAGTGCAGTAAACTCTCTGTCACTGCTTCTCTCTTTTTTCAGCACTAGTTATGGTCCTTGCTCCTCTGAATTTACTTCCTGTGCTCCTTTTAAGCTTCAAATACTCCTGCCTAATAGAAAGAGATGAAATAGGGTGGGAGAAGGCTCATGTGGAGCATAAACATGGGCATAGACCAGTTGGGCCGAATGGCCTGTTTCTGTGCTGTAAATTCTGTGTAATTCTTAACGCTATTGCTTCTCCCCACATCTTCACTGTGTCATCACACCATCTCTCACTCGAACTCATTCTTTCTCAATGAAACTCCTTACCTCCCTCAATGTTCCCTTTCTCCTACCATCTACAAGTTATAAAACCCAAGTTGAACATCACCTAAATCTACTCCTTGACTTACCTTGTCTCCTACTCTTTCCAGCCCTGGTGGTGTCCGCACATGCAGTGGATTACAAAGAGATCTTATATTCAACAGATTAATCACTTTACAACATTGATGTAAAGATGCACTATCTTCATGGAAATAAAAGTATTTGGTAAATCATTTATTGTTTGGGGGGTGGGAGGAGGAAAAGCTGGAGCAGCATCTTCATCTCAACATTGCACGCTAAATTACCTATCTCACCTATGTGACTGGCGGAAGCCACCAATTGGAGGCCAGATACTGGGAGGGTACTGGAGGAGGGATAATCAGAATGAAAATTATCACGAGGCTGTTGCTGCATGTTTCCTGTCAGGCAACTGAAGAGCAGCATTGAGAGGCCTAGCATTGGGCTGTCTGCCAATCTTCTAGGATGAAATAAATGTGTGAGCTGGTGGGACCAAGGGGGGCCAGGGAGAAAATGGGGACTCATATTAAAAAAAAAATGGGACTAGATGGTACAATGGGTTGGATACTGACCTTTCACCTCTGGGAAATATGTTCAAATCCAGCTAAGGCTGATGGGATGAAAGTTTCCTCTGCTGCAATGTGAAAGTTTTATGTGAAATTAGTTTGGGCGGTCTCAATCCAGTTGCTAGTGGACATGGACCCACAGCACGAGACTGCCCCTAACTTGGCACTAATTGGGACCAAATGGGCAATCTCACTCAGAAAGGACATAAGATGGCTGGTATGGGAAGTGGAACTCTTCTGTGATTGCAGTTGACTACACATTGGTTGGGCAGAGTAATGCGAGACTTACTTTGCTTCTAACTCATACTGTACCTGAACCTGGCAGTTCTTGATGCTGAATGCTTGAAATGGGAGACTGTTCCATTCCCTGGCAGACATCCCATAAATTGGTGACTTAGATATCTGCACAGTGTGATGTGTGCCCCTTTGCAACTTAGCGAGAACATCAAATGATAATAACCAATAAAACAAATGATATTGCATTGAATAATGTTCAATTGCTTATGACAAAAGCCTTTAGAGCACATGACAGGCACGAAAGAGAAAGTTAAATAAAGAACTGGTTACTGACAGCACCATCATTGAATGTGAACATTGGCATCCACATCGGAGCTGTCCACGGTTCTGAAAGTGACCTTCACAGTTCTTCAGTGAATAATAGTAAATGGGATTCAACGAGCACCTGATTTTTATTCTGCTCCCCTGAGCTTTCTAGCCTTGTACAATTAGTGCCAGTTAAGGATGGAAGAGCTTGTTCTGACCTATTTGCTATCACTAACATACCAAGGAAATCATAGCTGTAACCATTTACGCACCATTTGAAAGACACGATTCATAATGAGTTGCGCTGTTGATGTATATACATTCGGTTCTCCTCAGTTTCTGTGAGTAGGTTACATGCAATCTAAGTCCTGTTGTGATGTGACAGTGGAAGACAAGATGAAGGATAAAAGGTTATCAAAGACTATAGACTTAAACGCATAATTTGGACCGACACTTCAATGCAGTACTGAGGGAATGTTGTTGACCCTGCCTGTCTGTTCAGGTGGACAGAAAAGATCCCATGGCACTATTCGAAGAAGAGCGGGGCATTCTCCCACTTCCTCAGCCAACATTTCTCCTTCCAGTGAAGTTACAGTGCAGTGGGTGCAGCTCTAAGGAAATCCCTGCCCATAATATTTGACCCATGAAGGTCTGATTAATATTAATGATAGTTGATCGTATAAGGTACTGTGAACATGCATTAAATTTTTTTGCGTAAATGATCAATAAAATCCACAAGCTCTACAGGCTGTAATGGTATTTCTTGTCCATTATATGTGAGATTATGGATCCCTTTACTGTTCCCAGATCCTCTGACCACATCTGGCAGGAGAATAGATGACTTTCTCCCAGGCCTCCACTGATACCTGCCTTGACATTGCTGGTTGTTAGCATGCACATAACATGAACTCAAGGACAATTTCCAGTCTGGTTTCCCCTCCTCCCCAGTGCACCTGGCCTTGGCTTAGTGCCTCTCTACAGTAACACGGCTGAGAATGCCAACTCAGGAGGATTGGGTGGAGGAGGTTATTGAACCAATATCACTCGTTGCCTTGGCACTGTGCATTGCTGTTATATATGCTACGCAAATCTTTCTCCCAAGTCAGAGGATGTGCAAGTAATAAAACATTACTCAATGAGCTATAATTTCTGTTCTATTGGCTAATGAAATCATAGAATTTTATATCACAGAAGGAGGCCATTGGGCCCACCAGGCCTGTGCTGGCTCCCTGAAAGGTCTACCTAGCTAACCCAATACCCCTACCCTTTTCTTATATCCCTATCATTTTTTCTTTTTCAAATATTTATCCACTTCCCTTTTAAACATCATTACGGATTCTGCTCCCACCACCGTTACTGTTTGGACATTCCATGTCCTAACAAACCCTCTGTGTAAAAGTTCCTCCCCGCAATCATTTGCTTTACTCTTTCAGTGATTTTCTTAAATTTATGCCTTGTAGTTACTGACTCATTGACCAATGGAAATACTTTTTCCCAATCTACTTTATTAATTATAATTAGTATAATTTTGAATATAATTTAATTTTCTACAAAGCTGCATAAGTTGAACTGCGCAGGTTTTCAGGTCATAAATACCTACACAAAGGTGCACCCTTTTCACTACATTTTATGGTAATTTTTTCATTCATCGTGTCCCTCCACTGAATGATTTACAGACATGTGCGATTGTAATGTTGAATAATACATTTACCAAGAGGTTCTGCTGTTGTGTAAATAATTGCTTCTGCCAAATAAACACTGAAATTCTACACATAGGGCAGAGAAACTTTCAATAATGAGTAATCACGTTAAAGCAAATTTATTACTCATTCTGGCCTAGTGCCAGCAACTGGCCAGAAACATTCCCCATATAGCTCAAGCATCAAGTGATGGGACAAGCTTTGTCCTATCAGAAATATAAAAATGATGGACTAAGCAGCAAACCATCTGAGGCGTAGAACAAAATGTAGTTCACAATGCATAAAAACCAAACAGACTTTTACTAGGGACTGGAACGGTTTCCTCAGTCTCAGATCCTGGGTCTTCCATGTGTCCTATTAGATGGACAAGATGCACACTGCGAATCAGGCCTCAACCTAGGGGTATAGTAGTGTAGTGGTTATGTTACTGGACTAGTAATCAAGAGAACGTGAGTTCATTTCTAATTTTTATAATCTTATTGTACCTTTTTTGTCAAGAAGGTCCATATTTGTCCCTCCAAGATTTGTATTAAACTATTACATTGAAATGTAGATTCCATAAACTACGCTAGAGATAGACTCATTATATAATTGTTTAATAATTGGAGATTTAAAAAAAGCCCACCTGGTTCCAGCCAGCATAGACTGTCAAATATCTACATATGTTTTTCTGATGCTGCATGTTCCTATGCTTCCATGTAAATAGCTGTCCCGAGCTAGTGCTGAATCTGTACCCTTTAGTCCATCTCCTGCAAAACAATGATTATTGACACCCCCAAAGTTCAGTATAGCTTCCTAATGACTCCTCCTCACTCTCACCAAAAGAACTGGTGCCAAACTGCTCTGTTGGGTAAATGGACTTCCCTGCGTAGCATTAAGCCACACACGCCACAAAGTCCCAGCTTCGATTCTCAGTCTGTTCTGTGTTAGTCAGTGTCAATCAATGCAGTAGTTGGGGTGCTCCAACTGGCCTCAGTGCCTCTGTGCTAGGGAGTGGAATATTCCCTCCATCAGCACCCAGGCCCATCTTGCGTTTACAATTCAAATCATATCTGTGATTTGTGGACAAACAGTTTTACATGTGAAATCTAGAGCAGCCAATAAGACACCCTGCTGTGCACTGGATAATAATCAAATAACACTTTCTTCACCGTGTGGCACTGAGATCACAAAACACAGTAGCTGCCTTCAGAGCACAACTCTTTGCATAAAATAAAGATAATATTTTTATAACATATGGCTCCTCCATTGAGATAACTATACACAAGATAAATGGCAAGTGCGAGAGAGAATCATTGAATATTAATTGGCCTTCTTAGTTTAATTGTACCCCACTGTCCTTCATTGTGCATTCTCTGTACCCCACTGATTCCTATTATATATTCTCTATAGCACACTGTTCCCTATAGTGTACCTATATACCCAATGCCTTTCATTGTACATTTTCTATACCCCACTGTTCCTTATTGCATATTCTCTATATTCTATTGTACCATATGCGTAAACATATACTCTTCATTGTTACGTATTGTATTCTATGTAAACACGGTGCCAAGCTGCGTATCTTGTACACTCCAATATCCACCTTGATGGAACTGTTGGAAAACATGGAATGGAATACGCCTGTCTACACAGCAGGAATTAAATGGAAATAACCACCTGGAATTCCTGAAGGGGTTCTCCCGATCTCCTGCCATAATCTCAGTGGAAGATCGGCAGAGACCCTGGAGAAATGGGATGCCTCTCATTGATTTTTCTACCCATCTCTGAAGAGATGTTATGAGTAGAAAATTGGAGTTGAAATTCATCGGAGAGAAAAGAAGAGTGGGCGGGGGGAGGAACGAGGGAGAACACGATCCAGGTCTTCAAAATGCTGAGAAGCACGTATGATGTCCATGTGAAGAGATTATAGGGATATGTATAGACTAAACGGTCTAATGCTCCAAGAGACACAGTGGTTTCCGATTGTTCCTGTGCTGCTAGAGATGGGAGAGGCAGTTGAGTGCGGAAGGCAACAGGCCACGGGAGGTGTGAGAATGGGTGCTTATTTGTTTTGCATGAATAATTTTGGAAACCAGGGAGTGTCCGTGCTGTACCTTCCTTCAGGGGATTAAGTAGTTGGGATAGAGTTCACAATAGCAAAAATTGTGAATGATTTTAAAAGAAAAAGTATTTGGAGACCAGATGGCCTTTTCTGAGACTGCTTTCTTATGAAGCATAATGGTTCCCCTTTGATAACCTGGCCAAGATTGGGAGCTTACCACAATGGCAGTGATGATCATAGATTTTCAGTAGACTGTTCCATATAATTGTCTCACCCGCTTGATCCTTTCTATTTCTCGGACAGCTTACTGATCTGTGATTTACCAAGCTGTGCTGGTTTTGAATCTTATCTCTTTTTTTGATCAGGACTGTATCGGATATTAAGCACTGCCTCACAGAGGCAAAACCACACTCTGCTGTGTATTGTCCGAAGATCTGAATGTGTTTGTTATTTTGCAATTTAAAAAAAAGGATGCTGACAGAAATACAGGAAATGAAATAAAATGCAAAGGGACATAATGTTGTACTTGGTGCATAAACTGAAAAATGGAAATAACTAGAGTTAAGGTTAAATTTAACCGTTAGAATATTGGCAGGTTCAGGAAAATAACTGTCGCCCGGAGCTGGCTGGTTTTGTACAATTTCACCGTGGGCACTGTGACACTGAAACACACACTAACATTATAGTGATAAAGCAGTCGATACATCAGAAATACCATTATTAGTGGAATATTAGCACAAAATTACAAAAATAAACACTTAGATAACAGTTTTAAGTTAGAACGTGTAAACGCTTTCATTCTGCTTACTCTCATCATTTTTCTGTTTCTTTCCTTTCCATTCTCTCTACCAATGATTTTAAGTGTCATTTACTTTTTCTAATCTAATCTATATCTTATTTCTTTCAAAAAAATTATCATTACAAATCCTTGACTTGCTTTTCTCTTGACTGCCACTGTCCTTGCTGGAGGTTAGATAATTCAATGATCCAGTCTTGTTGCAGGCAAGACCGTGTCAATCAGTGACATGTAAAAAACACATTAAATGTAGACCACCGAGTATTTTCATCAGTGGCCCACAGAGGACGTGTTCTCAGATGAGAAAGCTTATTTGCAACATGCTAAAGGTTCAAAAAAAATTTCAAATAATATTCTAACACCTGTCAGCTGTTTTGAGGCAAATGTCTATTTCTTTCTCGCCAATTTTCTACCCTCCATGTCCAAAACCGTTGCCTCTTTGCTGGGGCGCAGTTCCATTGTAGCCAGTTGCCCTTCATCCAAGTCATTCGTCATGTGTAACCCTAGTGAGTGCACGTACCAGACTATTTGACCAAGACAGGTATCACAGCTGGCCCAATCCTGTCCTAACCTGATGTCCACACACCTGTACTTCCAGCACAAGTCACTGCATGGTGATTAGGATTAGGGGGGCTGAGGCCAACAATTGCATTCCTACTGCTGTCCCATTGGAGGTAGGCTAAGTCAGTGCAGTTGTGTCATCAAATTTGGGACCACCTTGGTCTGTATGGTTCAGCTATTCACTGGATATACTCACTGAGCCATTCGTGAGCCCCCAGGACAACATTTTTTAAGGGTACGTTTAGCATCAGAGCGAAGTAGTTTTGGTTTTGTGATGACACTAAATTTGGGTGGTTGTAAATTGTGTATGGAATTACATGGAATTTACAGCACAGAAAAAGGCCATTCGGCCCAACAAGTCTATGCTGGTGTTTACACTCCACTTGAGCCTCCTCCCACCTTACTTCATCAGCATATCCTTCTATTCCTTTCTCCCTCATGTACTTATCTAGCTTCTCCTTAAATGCATCCATGCCATTCATCTCAACCACTCCATGTGGTAGCGAGTTAAGACCCGAACTGACTCCGAAGGGAAGCAGTGTGAGAATCTCTCCTCCAAGAAGTCTATTTCACTTTGCTCTGGTGTCTGGTTGGGGTCTGATTGTGGATTCAGGCTGCACTTGCACAATAACTGCAGCATTGGTCCAATTGTACTGTAAATGCACCTTTAAATAAAACCAGGTCTCTGTGTATAAGTGTCAATATTAATTCTGCAATGCATGTTCAACTTCCCAAGTCATAAAATTTTGATTTGGAGGCGATTAATTTAGACTGGGTACAATCTGCACTCTACTTCGGGCTGGCATCATTGTTAAACCTCTGCTAAACTGCGGCTGTCTATATCAACGAATGCCAGGCTACTTTGCTTTACTTGCTAATGGCAGAGACAAATCAGTATCAGCCACACCCTGGACTCCACAGTCTGTACAACTGCAGCAACGCAGTCATAGATTCTCAGTCAGTGCGATGTGACAAGGTTTTGTTTACCTCACTTACTCACCGGGGAGCATCAGTGGAAAGGTAATGCTGCTACGGTAAGGGGAAGCTTACTTTTATTTTAGACAGGACCAATAGATATATATGTATATATATATAAGGGTATCGTTCACAGAAATGACAGAGGCAGAAAGTATCAAACCTTGATGTTCAGATTTTTAATGTCTGTTCTTAATAACCATCCATCTCCTCCTCAGGTAAATGCTATTCTTAATTCTATTGTCTGAACTCTTTTTTTAAAAAAGGGGCAGTGTCTTTGTGTGAAGAATGTTTGCCAAACTTTATTTTTTCTATTTTGAGCTAAAAAGAAAAAAAAACTGAATTCTGGCATTGCAACACAAAAACAGAAAATTCCAAAAATGCGCAGTAGGATCTGAAAAGAGAAAAAAGTCAGGTTAACGCTTTGGGTGTAGACCCATCATCGGAACGATTCTGACAAAGGGTCCATCGTTACTCTGTTCAGATTCTGAGAGGCCTACCATGTTCTTCTAGAATATTCTGCTTAATATAATGTGATAATGTAAATTGAGTCAATACTCATTGCTGGGCTGCCAAAACGTCATTTGCATTGCTTATGTGCGATGCCATCATGGTGAAAAACTGGCTCTTCACCCACACCTCCCAAGGGTGAGCACGGCCTTCCCTTTAAACCCAGAAACTGTATCTGTAAAAGCTTCAGTCAATGTTTGAGGCAGGAAGCAGACTACACTGCAGTGGAGAGCTTGTAATATGGAAAGTACTTTTTAAAAAAAAACTGTGGATACAATTGACTGCAAAAGTAACCTAAATATAGCGAATGAGAAAAAAACAGCCTGGAAAATAGATTTGGCGTGAAGTGGAATTAATCTTTTGTCATTTTCCCAAGTACTTTCGGGCCTACTCATATCCTTTATGCTTAATATAGGCTGCTTCCCCCAGAGGTCTGACAGGGCCCGGCTTCTGTGAAGAGCACACTTCAGAAGTTCTTGTTCTCTCTCTCTTTCTCTAAGATGAAGCAGTATGTTGTAATCAATCTACAATGTTAGTCGTTTTTGCAGTTTTACATGGTTGCCATGCCGACAGGAAATGAAACAAAAACAGGTAATCTTCAGGGAAATATGAGAAAGCTCCTGGCAGTTTAACTTTACATTTCTTTTTGTAGCTGTCTTGGCAGTGCACCCTCTGTGGGTAGGCTCTCCTTGTTACATTTGGCAACGGTCTCTGGACCTGTGGGGACATCCCCGATGAAGAACTAATCACTAGAGAATGTGTAGGACTGGCTTCCAGCCCCACAACCTCTAATGGCGTGACAGACAAGAGCAGCAATGTCATGGGAACACCATCACCTCTAGGTTCCACATCAAGTCACACACTATTTTGTCCTGGACACATACTGCCATTTATTCGTCACTAGTGAGCCAAAATCCTGGAGTTCATATTGAAGTGTAATTACAGCTGACATGTAGGTAAACATGGCAGCCGATTTGCACACAGCAAGATCCCACGAACAGCAAATGAGATCAATGATCAGATAGTCTATTTTTAATGATGTTGGTTAAGGGATAAATGTTGGACTTCCCTGCTCTTCTTCAAATAGTACCGTGGGATCCTTTTCGTCCACCTGAACAGGCAGACAGAGCCTCAGTTTAATTCTCATCCAAAAAGGCAGCACCTCAGGTAGTGCAACACTCCTTCAGTACTGCACTGAAATGTCTGGATTATGTACTCAAGTCTTTGGGACTTGAACCCACAAACCTTCTAACTAAGCCACAAGGGTATGACCAACTGAGCCAAGGCTGGCTCTTCAGTGGAGTTCCATTTCCTGCACCAGCCACCTGCGGTCTGAGTAAAATTGGTGCCAGATTAGGGACAATTTTGTGGAGTGGCCTCATGCACAGTGGGAGCAGGATTGCGTGTGTCCAAACTCATTTCATGTGGAACCCAAAATATTGCAAGATTTTTTCTAACCGTTATCGTATCGTTAGACTAAGGAAGGCTGCATTAAACGTTGCATTTCTATTTTGGGGAATGGGCTAGGATACCATTTGATTTTAGTGGTGACGTAAAGCACCCTAAGCTGTTAGCTCAGGAATTGAGGTCAGCCTGGTACAGTGAAAGATGGTGATGAACGTGAAAATCCACTTTCATCTCTGCAATTGTTTTTTCAGAGTACAGCACAATCTACTGATTGAAGCTTTCAGTATAAAAGCTGTATATTTAGCTCAGCTCCCATTCTATTGGAAGGATTAGCACAAGTATTTATTTATTCGTTTGTTATGTGGTTAAGGCTCCTGTTTTTTTGAAGTTATTTTCCATTTCAGTCGTCTCTCCCCATACCTCATGCCATCCTCCACCAAGGGCAACCTGCTCATTGATGCCATAGCAGCATCTACGGTCAACTAAATGTTAATCTTACTCTAAAAGAAGCCACAAGATGGTTGGAATGGAAAATGGTATAAAAGATCGCATTGGTTTGGCAGGGGATGCTCTTCTGAGATCGGAGGCATTTTCTTGTTGGATTATTTTCATGGCACTATTTGAAGAAGAGCAGGGAAGTCCAAGTGATGTAGGGGGAGCTTTTGGGCGATGGAAAATGGTGGGGAGACGAGATAGCATGTTCAGCATAAAGCTGTGGTTCCTAGCGGCTTGCCCAGGTAACGGGTTGATGCAAAGGAATTCAGGCATGGGGAAATTTGCAGACAATCGAGATATCCTTACCACAGAGCTGTGTACCAATGGGCCAGAGTGTAAATCAGATCATCTTTGATGCTAATCAGCGATTTTGAATGTATCAGGTTCCATGGAATAGGAGCAAGACTTTGATAAAACTGAAAATCTACTGGAAGTGACATTAATTGTAATGAAAATAAATGAGCTCCATCTCCTCCACTGGTTTAGTGGGTAAAGGCACCACCTGGTGCAGTGCTAGGGCTCGCAGACTGTGTTAGCTGATTGCAGCAGAGGTGCCAAACTTGGCCTCAGCGCTCCTGTTCTAGGGAGGGGGAACGTCACCGAGGATTCCAACTCCTGCCTGTTGTCCAGTGCCTCCAGTGTGCATGTGTGAATGTCGGGTGAAGACAGGAAGCAGGCTTGGCTCTGGTACCTGCCCATGTTGAAATAGTCTGCGGGCACTCACGGCCTAAACTGGCGCATGAAGAATGGCCACTTGGGGTGAGGCAGCAGAAGGTAGCTCAGTCGCCAGGGAGTCGGCACCTTCAGGAAACGAGGGGTTAAAAGGCGAGGCAATCACAAAAAGAAAATTGAACTCCGTCGAAGTTGCAAAAAAAAGATTACTTGGAAACTGTAATAAGCTCTTGTGAGAAAGCACCGTTTCATGGTTAATTTTTCAGGGAGTAGAAAGCTCTTTCACGGAGTCCAGCAAAAAGTAATCAGAGCTAGTAATCAGATGTTAGCAGGAAAATATCAGAGGGCCTCGACATCTGCTTGTAAGCCCTTGCTCTTGTTGCAAAAATAATTAAATTTGGGTGTGAGTATTTCTGAAGTACCATTTTTTCCACGTGTAACTGGATTGAAAGAGGATTTATCTTTTGATATCAATTAAAATGTTAGTTTAAATGGGCCTGAAAATTGGCGACTCATGATGCCAGCAGTGATATAGGAATCGTGCCTTCTGTTGCCTTCTAGCACGAACCCGGCCAGAATATGCAGTGTCAATGGGAGGGTGCATGGGGCTGCTGAGCGCAAATGCCTCTCAGGGCGCATCTCGCCCACCAGCCTTCCTCAATTTAAAAAAAAATTCTCATCTTCGGGTGTCCAAGTTGCTTCCCTGGCCCGGACTCGGCCGTCCTCCCCCCCCCGCCCCCACCCCCCGTGCATATGGGGCCCATTTGTGCCCGTCTGGAGGCTGGTATGCTTTGTTCACTGGGCGTACCAGTCTCTGGACAGACGCCGAATCCTGAATGGCGCGGGGGAAGTGAGAACTCCTAGTGTGGGGAGCCCGTGCGCCCTCTATATCACTGGCCTTGTGAGAGGTAGGTAAACCCGGTTTAAGTTGAGAACCGTTGTACCCGGATCCTGGGCCATTTTCCAACCGTTCCATTGGACTCCTGCTGGAGTGTTACGGCGGGAATCTGGTGGAATGCCGAGTAAGTTTGGCCGCAGTCTCCTTTTTGGTTTAGAATGGAGGTTGAGAGGATGCTTATCTGCTTGAGTAGAAAGTGCGACTAGACTACCTTCCTGTTTCCCTATGAGGCCAGGGCCCAAAAGATAGTGAGGGTGAAAATTTGTTGTGTTGGTGGAGGGAGGGGAGAACAGATTTAGTGCAGCAAATATTGTTGATTTGTTACATTAAAAAAAATGTAAAAATAAATTGGAGACCATGTGGTACAGTGGGTCTGACCTTTCACCTCTGGGAGGTACATTCAAAGCCAGCCCAAACTGATGGGATGAAAGTCTCTTCTATTTGCTGGCTGTAAGACTTCTATGTTAAATGAGCTTGTTTAGTCTCAGTCCATTTCCTGCTAGGCGTGGTTCAGTTCAGGCACTAAATTGGCCATCCGCTTCTTGGTGGGAATAGGCCAACCGCACTAATTTTCCTTAATTAGTGGCTAAACTGGCAACCTCACTTAGACAGACCAGAGGATGGGTGATGTGGGAAATAGAAAAATGTTGCACTGGGGCCGCTTTTCTGTGGCTGGGGCTGAGGTGCATTGTTGAGGCAGTGTAGAGGAAATGTAACTCTGCACCTGGCCGTGCTGTACATGGCCTGGAAGTGCTTGATGCTGACACTTGGCTGATGATATAGATTGTGTTCCATTTCTCACCACTGATATTTCTCACCTTTTCAACATGGACAATTAAAAAAAAAAGGACAATCACTGAGCAGGAATGAGTTAACCAACAGCAGTTCCTATCAAATGGAATAAATTAAGAAGCCATTTGGGGAGTTCAGAAAGCTGCTGCAGCATGGTTAGGAATTCCTTCTGGGATTCTCCCATCAACATAATTAAAGGCATTTCATTGTGAAAACATGTTTGGCTAAATTTTTTTGTTTGAAGAAGACAAAACGTGCGCCTTTGCAACTTGTGACACCACATGTGAACGACAGAAACCCGGTGCTTTGTGTCATGATATCATGTCTTTGCAAACAAATGAAATAAGATTTGCCAGGAAATTTTCTCAAGAAGACAGTACCCCTTTAAACAGTAACGGAACAGATGCAGTCTGCATATTAACAAAGGCATTCTGTAGCCACAAGCCTCCCCCCATAAATGCAAGGAATCAGCAACAAATCAGATGGGACATTTTGAATCCACGATACTGTGGTTATTACTGCTTTCAAAGCCACCACACCATAATCTTTTCACAGAATAAGATTTTTATTTTAGTTTTCTCCCCATTTCTCCTGGGACACAGTTTCACAGGTGATGACATTCCTCGGATGATTCTTTCCATTTCCACGATTCAATAAGGGACAATTCTGCTCCAATACCTGATCCTTCTGGAGTACGGTACACAGGTAATGACTGTGCTCGATTTTGTTTTTATTCGTTCACGGGATGTGGGCGTCGCTGGCAAGGCCAGCATTTATTGCCCATCCCTAATTGCCCTTGAGAAGGTGGTGGTGAGCCGCCGCCTTGAACCGCTGCGGTCACGGTTCTCCCACAGTGCTGTTAGGAAGGGAGTTCCAGCGACGATGAAGGAACGGCGATATATTTCCAAGTCGGGATGGTGTGTGACTTGAAGGTGGTGTTGTTCCCATTTGCCTGCTGCTCTTGTCCTTCTAGGTGGTAGAGGGCGCGGGTTTGGGAGGTGCTGTCGAAGAAGCCTTGGCGAGTTGCTGCAGTGCATCCTGTGGATGCTACACACTGCAGCCACTGTACGCCAGTGGTGAAGGGAGTGAATGTTTAGGGTGGTGGATGGAGTGCCAATCAAGCGGGCTGCTTTGTCCTGGATGGTGTCGAGCTTCTTGAATGTTGTTGGAGCTGCACTCATCCAAGCAAGTGGAGAGTATTCCATCACACTCCTGACTTGTGCCTTGTAGATGGTGGAAAGGCTTTGGGGAGTCAGGAGGTGAGTCACTCACCACAGAATACCCAGCCTCTGACCTGCTCTCGTAGCCACAGTATTTATATGGCTGGTCCAGTTAAGTTTCTGGTCAATGGTGACCCCCCAGGAAGTTGATGGTGGGGGATTTGGCGATGGTAATGCCGTTGAATGTCAAGGGGAGGTGGTTAGACTCTCTCTTGTTGGAGATGGTCATTGCCTGGCACTGACCAGGCAATGACCATCTCCTGGTGCGAATGTTACTTGCCACTTATGAGCCCAAGCCTGGACGATGTCCAGGTCTTGCTGCATGTGGGCTCGGACTGCTTCGTTATTTGAGGGGTTGCGAATGGAAGTGAACACTGTGCAATCATCAGCGAACATCCCCATTTCTGACCTTATGATGGAGGGAAGGTCATTGATGAAGCAGCTGAGGATGGTTGGGCCTAGGACACTGCCCTGAGGAACTCCTGCAGTAATGCCCTGGGGCTGAGATGATTGGCCTCCAACAACCACTACCATCTTCTTTTGTGCTAGGTATCACTCCAGCCACTGGAGAGTTTTCCCCCTGATTCCCATTGACTTCAATTTTACCAGGGCTCCTTGGTGCTACACGTGGTCAAATGCTGCCTTGATGTCAAAGGCAGTCACTCTCCCCTCACCTCTGGAATTCAGCTCTTTTGTCCATGATTGGACCAAGGCTGTAATGAGGTCTGGAGCCGAGTGGTCCTGGCGGAACCTAAACTGAGCATCAGTGAGCAGGTTATTGGTGAGTAAGTGCCGCTTGATAGCACTGTCGACGAAACCTTCCATCACTTTACTGATGATTGAGAGTAGACTGATGGGGCGGTAATTGGCCGGAATGGATTTGTCTTGTTTGATACGGTTCCACGGGTGATGGGATTCGATGATTCCTTGTTATTTTTATTTAGTATTTTTAAAACTTTGCTGTCCTAGATTATTTCAGTTCTTGCATTTCAGATCACTTTTATGGATGAATCCCAACTTCGTAAACCTTCGAGAGCATCTTTGCTTCAAATTTTAGGAAAAGTTTTGGTAAAGTACCTGGGAAACGATCAGCAAACCCTGTTTGGCAATTCTTTTAGATACTGGACTATGTTACATCAACATAAGACCTCCTTTCATTTTCAAAAGTAGAGCAACTATCATGAGACCTTATTTAAATTGTGAAATATGAAGTGAATTTATTAAATGATGAACATGCGAATAACCTAATAGTGATGTAATGATATATTTACAGTATAACTATTTGTATCACCTTAAAATGCTAAAATAACAAATAGATTGCAACTCTAATAACTACATTAATCTACTGTACGTGATTTATAAATACATACAGCATTTCTCTTGTCTAACCTGTAATTCTAGACTTTCATAAGTTCCTATTTCCAGCCGTCTCTCAAGGTAACCGCCAAACTGAAAAGATTATTTCACTATTGCATTAACTCATGGGGCATATCCATCTGCCCAGCTAATTCTCTAACCCAAAATGCTATTGGCTATTTTTATTGATTTATGTACCTGTACTTGCACTCTCAATGAATTATGTATTTGCATCCCATAGTGCCTCTGTCCCTCCATGCTTTTCAGTGTCTTTTCTTTATTTTTTACTCCAATTCTTTGTCTTTACTCCCAAAATATATTACCTCACACTTCTCTGCATTAAACTGTATCCTCAATCTATCTGCCAATCCCTCCTGAAGCTTTTTACAACTCTCCTCCCTGTTTGCCAAAACTCTACTTTTTTGTCGGCAGCAAATTTTGATATCACGCTCCCTACATCCACGTCCAAATTATCTAAATATATTGAGAACCAAAGAGGACCCAGCACTGACCCCTGGGAAGCACGATTTCCAAACTTTTTCCAATCCGAGCAACACCTATTGGGGGTAATTTTAACTTTGGGTGATGGTGTAAGATAGGTGATATCAAATTGGACGCCCGTAATAAACCACGGCTGATTTTCCTTTCCATTGAACTTATTGAAAGGGAAAATCAGGCGGGGTGTATAATGGGCGGTCAGTTCGATATCACCCGTCTTACACCATCGCCCATTAACCCATATCTTTTGGTTTTTGTCTGCCAACCAACTATCCATTTCATCTTATACCATACTCCTACATTTTTGTAACAAGCTTCCTGTAAAATACCTTATCAAATACCTTGTAACAATTCATATACACTACATCTACTGCATTCAGTCACTTGTTCAAAAAGCTCTAATAAATTTGTAGTACCCATACTGCCATCCCAGGTGAAATCAGCTGACTCAGCACAGATAAGTGACCGAATCTGTGACCTTCCTGGCCTTTATGGCTCAATAATGCACCATGTAAAGCTTTTACCAGAATGAGATTTAACAATCCTGCCTCACACCCGTGACTTTCTCAGTCTAATTTGGAGCCTCTGGATATCAGATGACAACACATTACGGCACCATTTTGCTGCGTTGACCTTACAGTACTGTGAACAATCCTGTAAGGTAAATGAGGCTGTAATGTCGTTTCTGCAGGTTCTCAGAACAGACGGGTTTCCCCAGTGCTACAGAGGCAGCAGAACCACAACCGCTGCTTCTTGTGGCAATAGGCGTCATTTTATCTGTTGCTCATCAAGCCAGTTTCCCAATTGTTGACCAGCACTGTCCTTCCTCAGCCAGCTCGGAAGGCTTAGCAGTCGGAAAATAAAGTTCCAGATTGTGACAATCAACCAACTGTGCCAGTGTTGCACATATTGGCACCAAATTGGCAACCCCACACAGAGACACCATACGGATGCTGATATGGGAAATGAAACTGTCACACCAGTCCACTGCGGGGAGAGGGAAACAACAACTTGCATTTATATAGCACCTTTTAATGTAGTAAAACGTCCCAAGGCGCTTCACAGGAGCGATTATCAAACAAAATTTGACACCGAGCCACATAAGGAGATAGTAGACAAAAGCTTGATCAAAGAGGTAGGTTTTAAAGAGTGTCTTAAAGGAGGAGAGAGAGGTGTGGAGATGGAGAGGTTTAGGGAGGGAATTCCAGAGCTTAGGGCCTAGGCAGCTGAAGGCACGGCCGCCAATGGTGAAGCGGTGAAAATCGGGGAAGCGCAAGCGTCCAGAATTGGAGGAGCGCAGAGATCTTGGAGGGTTGTAGGGCTGGAGGAGGTTACAGAGATAGGGAGGAGACGAGGTCACTTGGTCCAAATGGTCTTCATCTGCTCCTGTGTTCCTGTTACGTGCACGACTGAGATCCACTAACCTCAGCACACACTAGGGATTGAACATAACACCTACTTTTAGTTCAGAAACCAATAAAGCTGTAGATATGAATAATATATTTTGATGGAAAAGGTCCAAAATGACCCAATGTGATGAAAAAATATTTAGCTTCAACCCTTTTCATTTAAACTTCACATTTAATTAACTAGACATGGGGAATCCACTGAGCATTGATATTTGCTTGAGGGCTCTAAGGACTGCAAACAGTTAGTTGACATTCCTAACAGCAACAGCTCAATCAGAAATGAGATCAAAAAGAGACAGGTTGTAAAAGTAACTCATTTCATTCCAATCTACCCCTTGGAGACAGCTAAGTTTATTTTCTTTTTCTTCTTTTTTTTTGCAGAAAATTACCATTTGGATCAATCAATGAGAAGAGTTAAAAGTCATCAATCACTTCTAGGCACTGATATAACTTGATAGCTAAGCTTTTTACAGCTAGTTGCAAAGATTGACCTACGGTCTTTCTGTTTACATCAGCATTTCTCGGAGACATGCAGTGGAACTGAAGAAACAGTTAAGAATTTCCAAGTTCTTTCTTTAACAGTGATCTCCTAGGAAACCAGCTGAAGAGCATCCAACAGCCCTGACTTTTAACAGTGGAACACATTGGAATTTAAGCTGGCAAGACTATGTACATGTAGTTGAGGTGCACATTGGAAGAGGTCGAGTTTTCTGTGAGCACGATGGATGACGGATTTGGGAATAATTCAAACTTCTTTCAAGGAGCCAAGGATATTGCCAACGAGGCCAAGAGGCACGGTAGGATGCAAGATCCTTACACACGGTATGAAGGCGGTGGGGAACGTGTCCCTCAAGATGGTAGATATTACCACAGCGATGAGCCTCACGCGCAGGAAGATGCTGACAGTGATGCCACAGAAGGGCACGATGAAGACGATGAAATCTACGAGGGGGAATACCAGGGGATCCCACATCCTGATGACATTAAAGCCAATCGGATGGCAGCAGCTCAACCAACTCCTGATGAATACAGGGACCATGAAGACCTCATAGCAGAACGTATGAAGGACGAGGAGCAGTTAGCGCACCAATATGAGTCAATCATTGAGGAGTGCGGACATGGACGCTTCCAGTGGACGCTCTTCTTTGTCTTAGGACTGGCGCTGATGGCTGATGGAGTAGAAGTGTTTGTGGTGGGCTTTGTACTTCCCAGTGCGGAAAGGGACATGTGCATGTCAAATTCCAATAAAGGAATGCTGGGTAAGTGCTGCTCCAGTGATACTTATGGATATGTCTTCTGATTTTGGGGTTAAATCCAATAATTACATCTCTTTCCCCAAAGAATTCTAAAGTGAGGGTTAATCCTGATGAAACCTGGAGATGCCAATGTTCGCATCCTGCAGTTTGGATGTGATGCAGACATCGTCCCTGTTTGGCTCAAGAAGCTCGTGGTCTTCTCTCCATACTGACATGCGACATTGACGTAGCACGTCTTCAGTCACCAGAGAAATACGCCACACTTGACGGGCCAAAGGCCTGTTTCTGTGCTGTCGAATTCTCCAATTCTATGAAATCTGATGAGGATTTCTAATGGGACCAAGTTCAAATTTTGGACAGGGGAAATTTTACACACAGTCTGTCTAAGACTATACTTGTTGAAACTCTGTCATGTTGTCCGCTTGGGGAAAGTCCCATGTGCTGTAGTTTGAACTTGATCTGGGTGAGTTTATCTTTTTCTCTCTCTTTACCCCTCCTTTCCTAGAAGAGGATGGTTCATGATGTATTCACCAACAGCCTACCACCACCTGACCCAAGTGGCCATTCTTCATGCATGAGCCTTGTCACAAACAGCTGGCAGGTCATTCAGTCTTACGAGCCACCATGGCCCTGCCCTGCCCTCACCCAGCAAGTTTCCAGTGGGAGCAGGTACCTTGGCAGATTTAATTCCCCCTCCGTAGCCTGGGGACACCGAGATGAAGTGTAGAACCCCATCTCCACCCCAGTTGACTAATTCTTCAGAGACCTGGGTTTGAAGCTGGGACCTTCCGGGACTATATGGTTTAGTACCGTGCCATATTTACCCATTGCTCCATTGGGAGGGTTGGGCTGCCCGCTATTTTTAAATGTACCTTATTTTATTGTGACCCAAACATGTGGTGACATGATGACACTGCCATGCACTGATGGCATCAACTTGGCTTCTCATCCTGACACATGAAGTAAGGGTTGTTTAGGTCAGTCAATTTCTCTTGGCAAGGGAGGGAGGGAAGACTTTACGACAGAGTAAACCCCCTACCCTAGGCTGCGCTCCTGCACCTCCTAGTGGCAAATTACAGAGTGACACTGACAAATAAGGAGAGAAGGAACAGTCCTCTCCATTTGGTATGCTGCGTTGCACACTGAAAAAGTAACTTCATTAAAGAGAGCTCCTCTGGGGAGAGGCATTAAAGGTACTGCCCAGAAGACCAAGAAAGGGCAGGCTTGATATCCAGTTTGTCTTGAGCTATTTGAACTCAACTGGGAAGATGGCAAAGGTTCTACAATTTGCCACAGTGCCCATGGCTTTCAACTGGCATCCCTACTCCTGATCACTACCAGTGACCCCTGCTGAAAGCCCAAGTGTCTGAGGTCAGGTGAAGACCAGATTGGGCTCCGATGTCCTCCACACTACCTCGGCTCATTCGCAGAGAAAGGCAGTTGGACGAGATGCAAGAAAGTTCCCAGCACCCAAGGAACATCAAACCCAACATGACTCAGGAAAGGTAGGAGAAAGCTTGGGGGGGGCACGGAAATAGAGAGAACGATTCACCCTCACTAACCCACGCATGTGGGGTTAACTGTCTTTTCAGGTTTATGTATGATGATGTAGCCCCTTTAAGACATTAAAGATTCAAAAAGTTAAAATAGTTGTTTTAAACAGTAATGTAATAGAGGCACTTTGAATGCTTAACACAATTTTAACAAGAGTGAATATAATATTTTGCTGCTTGTGCAGGGCCTCATTAAAATGATGGCCAGGTGCCCAGAGTGTTATTGATTGCACAGAGAATGAGCTGTGATTTGAGCTTGCAGCTCTCTATTGATTGAGGAGTTTAATGGAAATTGTCCGTTAAAGTACCATCTTCCATTTTGGGTATTGACTATAAGGCAAATAAATTCTTGGGACTGCAGTACTCTAACTAATTATCTTGGAAAAAGGGGAAAATAATGAGATTACAACTAGACAGTGCCTCCAAACCATTCAAAGGTTTTAAAGCAACATTGCTATCCCACATAATGGTTGGGAAAGTTTTTTTTTCCCCCCCTGGGGACTGGGTGGTGCAGGGTGTTAGATGCTGTCCTTTCACCTCTAGGTTTCAAAACATGCCCAGTCTGATAGGTTGAAAGCAGCCTCGGGCAGTCTCTATCCAGTGGGCATGGAGCACAAAATTGCTTTAATTTGGTAATAAAGTGGCATTTACACTCGGAAAGGTTGTAGGAAATGGGGAAAATGCGATACTGATACAGTATTGGATGCTCTTCTGCGGTTAGGGTTTGAGGTTCATTGTTGGGCAGATAAACTGAAGCTTTACTCTGCATCTAACCTTGGTGTACCTGACCTGGGAGTTGTACAGTTCCATCCGTCCTGAAGGTTTTGTTTGAAGAGCTGAATTTGCATAATACTGATCCTATTATACATTCAACATAAGAACATAGGAAATAGAAGTAGGCCATACAGCCCCTCGAGCCTGCTCCTCCTTTCAATAAGATCATGACTGATCTTCGACCTCAACTCCACTTTCCCGCCCTATCCCCATATCACTTGATTCCGTTAGTGTCCAAAAATCTGTCGATCTCAGTCTTGAATATACTCAATGAAGGAGCATCCGCAGCCCTCTGGGGTAGAGAATTCCAAAGATTCACATCCATTTGAGTGAAGAAATTTTTCCTCATTTTGGTCCTAAATGGCCGACCCCTTATCTTGAGACTAGTTCAAGATCTGGACTCTCCAGCCGGGGAGGCAGCCTCACAGCGTCTACCCTGTCAAGCCCTCTAAGAATTTTATACGTTTCAAGTGTTGTACTGCTGTAAACAATAGTGCATCGGTGGCACAGTCACCTCTGTGATCTGGGTCTGAATCCACTCAGAGTGATGGAATGAAAGTCCCCTCATTCTGCTGGCTGTAAGCATCCTATATAAAATTAATTTCATCCCAATACCTAGGGGGCAATAACCACAGCGTATAGTTTCATGTAGGACTCTTGTAGCCAACGGAGAGATGAGATCTTCATCCCACCAGTCTAGACTGGGAGTATTTAAAATAAAAACAGAAGGTGCTGGAAACACTCAGTAAGTCAGGCAGCATCGTGGAGAGAGAAACAGAGTTAACGTTTCAGGTCGATGACCTTTCATCATCTCGAACATCTTCCAGTTTTGAACAGTTTTTAAGCAAGTACAGAGCCAGGGAAAAGGGAGGGGGGCATGAAAAGATCAAAAGGGAAAGGTCTGTGATAGGGTGGAGAGTAGGAGTGATTAAATGACAAAAGTGATGATGGTACAAGGCAAAAGGGGGTGGTATTGGGAAAAGTAAAGAAACAAAAGATGGGTCCAGAGGAGGTGTGAATGGCAACAGCTGAATAGCAGAGGGGGAGGGAGTTAATTGTAAGTTTTTTTTTGTTTATAGGTTCATCTCATGGAGCGAGTAGACCACATATAAAATGTAAATTCATGTTTCCAGTAACTTTACATATATCTCATGCTGCTGATACAAACAGATCTTAGTGTAAGAACAAACAAGCCCACAGTATTCAAACAGGACAAACCACCAAATAAGAAATATAAGCACAAAGAGGACTGAGTGGCCTGGGCTTCATGACCAGATTGCTAGAGCTCAGAGGTTGCAAGTGTTCCCCCCGCCTCCACCCCGAGCTGCAGTATGGCATCTCTCAAATATAGGTCACAGAGGTGAATGGACAGTGTGCCATCCTGGCCCCATAGATTGAAACAAAATAGAGAAGACCTCTGATGGCACAGTTGGTAAAGGGAGGTGTGCAACTGAGCCATCCAGACCATGGAGGTCCCAAGTTGGATCCTTGGTCTTCGCTGAGCTAGCTAATTTTAGCCAGGGTGGCAGTCGAGGCATTACAATTAGATTTATCGCCTCTGGTGGAGGAAGAGGGAAAAGCCTTGAGCCAGGGCTTCTGCTCCTTATTGCCATCTATTGACCCATGTTGGAAAGTGCATGAGAACATCGGGTGAAGGCAGGATTGAGTAGCCTGTCAATACTGGCCGTCAAGGCTTATCCATGAGGAATGCCCACTTTAGCCTGGTGTGTGGCTGGCACCCATGGAAATGTGCCCCCAGCAAGAGTCAAGGCGAGGGAAGGATAGGGGGAAAAAGGAAGTTGACCATTATCAGTCAATCAGTGGTTGTTAACATGCTTATTTCATTCCCTGTGCGACTATCAAATTGTTTATTCTCCTGCTGAGTAAGGGGTTAGAGTTATCTTACTATTAGTAGGTTCATTTAAAGCCGGTGACATCCTGAGAAGCTAACAAGGCATGTGCATTCCCTTGACACTATTTGCAGCAGTAAAGTGCAGAGCACAATGTCATCTGCATTGCAATTTAGTACAGCACTAGGTTAACATAGGGGAGTTAATTAATAATAACTGATTTCTACATCTTGTACCAAATGTCAGCTTGGCTCAGTTAGTCATTTTCTTGGCTCTAAGTTAGAAAGTTGTGGGTTCAAACCCATTATGGATTTGAGCACATAATCTAAGCTGACACTTCGGTGAGTACAGAGGGAATGCTGCATTATCAGAGGTGTCGCCTTTCAGACGAAATGTTAAACTGAGGTCCTGTCTATCTGCTCCGATGGATATAAAAGATCTCATGGTACTATTGAAAGAGAAGCAGAGAGTCCCCTGGATGTCCTGGCCAATGTTCCTCCCTCAACCAAGACCACCAAAACAGATTATGGTCATTCTTTAGCTGTTTAATGGGATCTTGCTGTATGCAAAGTGGCCACTGTGTTTACCTCTATGACCACAGTGACTGCACTTCAAAAGTTATTAATTGGTTATAAAACACTCCTCAAAACCTACTTCTGAACACCTCCCCAGTTCCTCTTGCTCCATTGCTTTTGCCTCTGTGAAGCACTTTAGGATTCTTTACTGTGTTAAAGGCACTATATAAATGCAAGTTGTTGTACGTTCTTATATAGTGCTATAAGGAATTTTAGAAAACACAGTTCGTCCAGGTCTGAATCTGATAGTGATCAGCTATACTATGGCTGCACCGAACCCCAACAGCACATCCAGATGGATTTAGAAATATTTCTTTGAACACTGATAAACTGAAGACCTGTTGATGACCCACGGTCAGATAGCCTCAAAACACACTGCCTCGTCTCTGTGAAGAATGGGCACTAAAGTAACAGAGGGCAGTGGAAACATATTCTGGCAAGAATCAGCACCTCCCTAACTCTCTAACCACCTCCAACCTTACAGCCCTCCGAGATCTCTGTGCTCCTCCAATTCTGGCCTCTTGCGCATCCCCGATTTTCTTCGCCCCACCGTTGGCGGCCGTGCCTTCAGCTGCCTAGGGACTAAGGTCTGGAATTCACTCCCTAAGACTCTCCATCTCTGTACTCTCCTCCTTTAAAGCGTTCCTTAAAACCTACCTCTTTGATGAAGCTTTTGGTCACCTGTCCTAATATCTCCTTCTGCGGCTCGGTGTCAAATTTTGTTTGATAATCGCTCTTGTGAAGCGCCTTGGAATGTTTTACTATGTTAAAGGTGCTATATAAATGCAAGTTGTTGTTAATGTTCAGGAGAGGAAGCAAGAGAAGCTAAAAAATTACTCTTCCCTTAACGAAAAGGAAAAAAGGCTAATTTCTTTAAATTAACCTTTTTTCCATTAAAGGTTAATTAAAAGAAAAACAGTATGATCTCTGAGTCTAAATGTGCCAGCACCAAACAATTCAGGAGACAATGAGCCTTCAGAGGTATTCAAATTTATAATATATTTTGGCTCCAAAATTCCTGGGCCTGGGAAGATGGTATTGTGATATACAATGGGGGATTGGAAATTGGAGTGAGATCCTAAATCCATGGGCAAAACTTTTGATGGGAGGGAAGGGCAGATGCTTCCTTTCACCCTGACATCACTAAATGTGGTACAACTGGTGGAACATGAGTAGGCCATTCAGCCCCTCAAGCCTGTCCTGCCATCCCACCCGCCTTTGCTCCAGATTCCTTGACCGTTCAAAAATCTATCGATCTCAGTCTTGATTCGACCCAGCATGCATAGCCTTTTGGGGGAGAGAGTTCCAGATTTCCGCTGGTGGGATAATGTCCCCCATTGGAAATTCTGCCAATTCCATCATTCTTGTGACTAAAAGAAGGACCAAGTGGCTGTAGGGGGCCTAGTTCCTGACTCTGATGCCAATAGAGGAGCACTGTAAATAGCGTGGATACCTGACCCCTTTATTTAAATGACCCCATTCCCAGCATTCGGGATGGGGTCAGTGACGATTGGAAGTCCTACCCCAGCGCACTTCCGGTGGCGGAGCAGGGTTTGAGAAATTTTGGCCCCTAAAAGTGCTGCTTATCATGTGCACCATCAGACGCTGAGAAAACTGGTTAGATCAGGGAGCCTGCAGTTTCCTGTACCTGTTGGCAGTCTAAACACTCATTTTCACTACACCACCTAGCTATGCATTTACAGTCCAAGTAAAATCACTGCTTATATCCACATTATCTAAAGACCTGGATCATATCCCCTTCTCAGCCTTTTTTTCCTTTGGTAAAGACTAGTTTAATTCTACAAGCACTGGAGAAGGTGCAAAAAAGATTTACAAGGATATACCAGTACTGAGAGGTTATACCTATTCAGAAAGAATGAACAGACTAGGGCTCTTTTCCCTAGAAAAGAGAAGACTGAGGGATAACTTGATAGAGGTCTTTAAATCATGATAAGGTTTGCTAGGGTAAATGTAGAGATGATGTTTCCACTTGTGGGGGGACCAAAACCAGGGGCCATAAATATACGATAGTCACTAATAAATCCAATAGGGAATTCAGGAGAAACTTCTTTACCCACAGAGTGGTTAGAATGTGGAACTTGCTACCACATGGAACAGTTGAGGTGAATAGCATAGATGCATTTAAGAGGAAGCTAGATAAGTACATGAGGGAGCAAGGAATAGAAGGTGATCACAGTTGAACAGAATCCTATCCTTACCAACATTTGTATGTACAAATTTTCCAGTAGGGATCACTGGTTTGCAATTAGGAGTGGGAGGTCACTTGCAGGGCCCCATCCTCTCCCACACTATCACTCTGGTTGAAATCAGCTACCTCAGTAGTGAAACGTATGGGCCTGTATAACTCAGTTCCACACTGAGCCTTGCACCAACTCACTGAACTGTAGATCTAACTTTGCCATTTCTCATTCCTATCAACCTCTCCAGCAGATCAGCCTTGTGCCCAATAATTGAGGGTAGAAGTTTGTTGACGCTCGGTTTTCTGGCAATGCGGCCGGGAGGCCCAAGGCCAGGCCTCACCTAAATATTCTGGGTGAACTGCCGGCGCCTGGCGTGCCTCCACAGTAAGCTTGCCTTGCGCGGGAGCGAATTTCAGGCCGCCTGCCTCACCGGCAGCAGCCCTTAGGTAAGTTCCATGGGAGGAGGCGGAGCAGAACGGGAAAGGGGCCAATGGTGCCGGCAACGGCCATCAGGAATGCCGTGGATCGGGGAGGAGCACCCCTTCTCCTCCTCGCTCCACATGAATTTCTTAAAAAAAAAGTATTAAAACTTCACCTGGTGTGGCTGCGACCTATGAACCGACTGCCACCGAGAAGGTTAAGCCGAGCGGTGCAGGCCCTCCCTGGTACACCAATTAAAGGGGCTTAACGCCTGTTTTAGGTGGCCACCAGGGACGCCTGAAAAACCAGTTTCAGGTTGGACGTCATTCAGGCGTCTTTGAGGTGCAGGTCGTTGGTCCGTGAAATTGGACCATGTTGCGCCCGTTTTATGCCCGTAGGACAATGAAGTCCCTTTTCTACCCCATAGTCCTCCTTTCTCCACAGAGCCGCATCGCACCGCTACGTCTGTACCTCTAACCTATGTCCTGGAGACCACCTTGAAATAGTATCAGAAGAGAAGGAGTTTTCTGTTAATCATTAATATTTTAGACGTCACTTCACAGATTTGCTGTAACAGATGGGCTCAGGCCAATGCCCAAGTGTTTCCAGAGTGAGGTGAAAGGAAGCATCAAACAGGCTGACTTCTCAAAGATAGTGAGCATATTTCGGAATGATCTCCTGCGGTGCAGTCTCTGCTATTCCTTTGTATTTCCCTTGACTGTACAGTGGTGCAAATTCTATATTGAACAGGAAACTAAATCATTTGATTTTACGGGGAAGATTTTCTTTTTCATTGCGCTAGACAGGTTGATAGAGATTGACTGCTATTATCGGTCATCAATTCCACTATCGTTGTATCATGCGACTACCAGGATGGTAGAAGGCGAACCAGATGGACCTTGGTCTTTCTTTGTCTAGCAATCCCTATGCTAGGCACAGTGAGGAGAATACAGGGAAACAGGGGCAAAGACCCCAGTGTGTCCGGTCTCTGACCCTACAACGTTGCCCAGGAGCTTTTTGGGCATCTCCCATGTGATGTAGTTGGGCTTGGGCCTGAAGTAGGCACAGGCCCAGTGTAGCAATGTGAATGAAGAGGGAGGAGATGTTCCTAGCCCTTCTGCCTCACTTTTTCCTGATTGCGCCCTTGAAGCACCCAAGCAGAAAAGTGCCCCAGATAACCTGGTGGTGGGGTTTGTGCTGGGACCCTCCAGAGAGTAGAGTGCCTGGGGAGGGGTGGGGGGGGGCATCGGGAACACCCCAAAGAAGAAGATACATTAAATATCCCACCTCTCCAACAGCAGCTGGAAGACTCCATTGCAGATGGCCAGGAGGACATCTGCAGGCTTTTCTGGCCTGTAGTCTCACTTCTGTTGCTTCCTCTGATTGCCGTGCAAGGCTCTGCCAAGAACCAGGCCTGTGCCAGGAAAGTGCCCAGGCCAAGTAAATGGCCCAGGTCAGAAAGATTCAGCCCAATTCTTCCCCTCATAGATACAGTTCACCTCAGGTACTTTGCAATAGATGAGTGCTCTCCGGTGACTCGGAGAGGAAATTGGCCCATCTATCTCAAAACCCAACCAATTTTTACTCAGTTCTTCCCCCTCCTCTCTCCTGAAGGTGCTGATACATGCTGGGGTAGAGCTCCCACAGCTACCATCCATCTTCGGGCACCTCTCTTCAGTGGCCATTCTCCACACGTGAGCTTAGATTGTGTCATTGGGCTATTCGACTAGATTATCAGGGCTGAGTCCAATCCTGTCCTCACTTAGTGTCCTCATACATATGTACAACAAGCGTCAGTAGATCCCAATCAAGAGGAGCCCCTGCTGAGATCAGCTAACTCAGCACAGATAGGGAATTGAATTGGAATCCTTCTGTTTGACTCAGTATCACACCAGCGAGTGTATTTACCAATTGGGTTAGCACTTCCAGAACCTGGGTTTGAATTTAGCCCAGAGTGATGAGGTGTTGACTGTAAGGATCCTACATGAAATGGGTTTAGGTAATATCAATCCAGTTCCTAATGGGCAAGACCCAATGCACAAAACCACCCTAATTTGGGTCAAAATCATGGCAATCTCTACCTAACAGCACTGTGGGAGTACCTTCACCTCATGGACTGTAGCGGTTCAAGAGGAAGGCCCACCACCACATTCTCAAGAGGCATCTTGGGTTGGGCAATAAATGCTGGCCTTGCTAGTAATGCCCATATCCCAAGAATAAATAAAATTGAGAGAAAATAACATCAGCTTGGCTCAGTTAATACCACTCTTGCTTCAGAAGGTTACGGGTTCAAGTCCCAATCCAGAACCTGAGGCCCACACTCCAGTGGAGTACCGAGCGAATGCTAGATTTGCAGAGGTGTCGTCCTTTGGATGAGATGTTAAAACAAGTTTCTGATTGCTTGTTAACATGGATATTAAAGGTCCCATATATTTGAAGAAGAGCAGGTACTTCTCCTGGAACCCTGGCCTACATTCCCCTGCCAGCAAACTCCACCAAAAAGAAGATATATGTGTGGGATCTTGCTGTGTGCAAAATTAGCTGGTGTGTTTGGCTACATAACAACAGTCACTGCATTCCAAAAGTAATTCATTGTGTGAGGAAATTTTATTGTGATTATTTAATTATTAATCTTATTATTGTTTTGCAGGTTTGATAGTATATTTGGGAATGATGGTAGGAGCCTTCATCTGGGGTGGTCTGGCCGATAAAATGGGCAGAAGATATTGTCTGATCATTGCCCTCAGCATCAATGGAGTCTTTATCATCTTCTCATCATTTGTCCAGGGCTATGGCATCTTCCTGTTCTGCCGACTACTTTCAGGAGTTGGGTAAGTGGATCGTATCTTTTGAAACAGGAGAATTAAAGGATGGTCATCGAGATATTGTATTAGAGTGCCAGCTTGGCTCGGTTGGTAGCTCTCTCGCCTCTGGGTTAGACGCCCACATCAAGACTTGAGTGCATAATCTAGGCTGACACTAATGTGTGCTACTGAGGGAGATGAAATTGCGGTATTGTCTGCCGATTCAGGTGGATCTTAAGAGTTGTAAAGGGAAGATGATAGCACTGATGTTCTGGATGGATGAGGTCAAATGGGACAAAGGGCTATCTTGTGACATTATACAGTGGGTTGAAAGGATGGAATTCAGCTCAACACTTGGGGTGGGAGTGAGGTTTTTGTAAAACTTATAAAGCGGCTGATTTTGCCAGCTTGCACATCTGCCGCTCACCTCAACGGCACTGTTTATCATTGGGATGTCCCAATTAAAAAGGGTATGGCTTGCACTAGCTGAGAATATCGTGAATCAACTCCCCACGCTGATTAGATTATGAAGCGAAAGCGAAGACTCACCGAGCTGGGACCGTGGTGGCTCATGAAGAGGGATCACCAGCAACTTTTCACAGCAACCAGGGATGGACAATAAATAAAGCTTTGCCATCTTCGCACAAGCCCCGTGGGCAAATTTTAAAAAAAATCTTTTCTAAAATTTAAATGAATGGGAGAGAAATGTAAATTCCCTATAGAAAACCCCGCCATCATTGCATATTTTTAATTTCCCCTTTTTATTCTTTCAGACAGCGACAACATCTCTGCCCAGGTTGTGGTCCCCATATACAACCCTACAGCACCTTAATGTATAAATTCCCTCTGTCCACTTCCAGTGTGGGAATATTGGCAACAAATGAAGTGAGAAGAGAATTGGTTTTTAGTTATCAACACATCTTAATGAAACGTACATTTTTGGTGCACTGTTAGATAGAATCATTGAAATTACAGCACGATAGGAGGGCATTCATCCCACTGTGCCTGTGCCAGTGCTAGCTCTTCAAATGGAGCCATCTATTCTAATCCCATTTCCCTGTCCTTTCCCCATAGTTTTGTGGGCACTGCCCTGTGTGGTGCTGAGCCATATAGACTGGGAGGACACAGGTTCAATCTTTATTCTGTGTGGAATTGGCTATTCTCAGCTATGGTGATAGTGGAAGGACCACAATTGGGACTCAGTGCCCCTGGGCTCGGAAGGAGAAGGGCCAGACATGGTTCTTATGCCTGATTGCTATCTAGTGCCTCCTGCTGGAAGTGCACATGTGTGGCTGCCAGGTGAGAACAGGATGTGCCAGCCCAATGTTGTGGGTTTTTTTTTACAGTTGATGCCATTACAAGATAGACAATGTGCATAATCCTTGGCTGATCTCCCCTCCCATTGGTAAAGCCCCCCCACCACATCCAAATTGTGTTGTGGAAAAATCTGATGGAGATGCCATTGCTTCTCTACCCAGTACATTGTGTGATAGTTGGGCTAACATCACCCCATCTGTCTTGTGTGTAAGAATGTTATAAACCTCTTCACTGAATTCATGGTAATCTGAGATTGAATGAGAAAGAAATAATCTCATTAAGATTTAAAACTATTTTATGTTCAGTAGCTCAGCTTCTGGCTTGTGCAGTCTGGACCTGACCTAATTGATTACTTGTCAGATACTGATTGTGAAGGGAATGTCTCTAAACTGCACACTCTTGTGATGAGAAACATTGTGCAGCCAGAGTGGGGCCATTTTTCACGTGTATTCACGGTAGTAGAGCTTGCAATTCCTGTTTTCTCATTTGAAGGGGCTGTTCCTTAACTGACTGCACTTCTCACCAACCATGTTTGTCTTCAGTGTGAGAAGATTCTGGCAGATCAGCCCCTAGGCTTGGTTATATCAGCCGTTCACAAGTCCGGAATGTGAGAGGTTGCGGCTCAGGATGTTTCTAACTGCTTGCCTATGTTTAGAATTTTAGTGCACACTGGATAACCGTGGAATGTGACCACATGGTGCCCACCAGTTTACTAGAAGCTGTCTGTGATCATTGGGCATCAGAGGGGCATGAGGACGTTATTGATCTAACTTTGATGATCATTATTTAAAATGATCTGATACTGATTTTAGTTTGGACAGATTGCAGGATCATTTCATTAGTTGCCCTGTTCCTTCCCGGAGGCACTTGTAGATGTTCCAGTGGGATGAGGGCTTCGCCATGTCCGACAGTAAGGGAACGTCTACAAATGATCATGTTTGTACAAATGTTGGCTGCTCAAAAGATTTATAAATTTCTGCCATCATTCATGTTCCTTGTAAAACTCAATATTCTTGTTCCTTTGGTCCCAGGTTGGTAGTCAGTAGGAGGGGTCCTGATAGCATGTGAAAGTTTTGACTGTTGGAACGAATCAGAATTGGGTCTGAGTCCTGCTGGCATCTATCAGTCACCTCTCATGTTCTGAAGGTTGTTCTCCTGTTTTCTGTCTCACAGTATTGGTGGCTCCATCCCTATCGTCTTCTCATATTTCTCTGAATTCTTGTCTCGTGAGAAGCGAGGGGAACACCTTAGCTGGCTCTGCATGTTCTGGATGATTGGTGGGATTTATGCATCAATAATGGCCTGGAGCATCATCCCACATTATGGTAAGTGCCACATTGTACGCAAAATCGGAGAGTGAACTTTTTTTTCGGAAGAAAGTTTTTTATCTACAGATTCTTCCTTTAAGAAAACAAGAAAGAAATATTGTTATTTATGTAATACCTTGTGTCTTGGAGATATCTCAAAGTGCTTCTCATACAATGAATTATGTTGCAGTGCAGTGGTTGCTATACAGGCAAAGACAGCAGCTATTTTGTGCACAGCAAGATTCCCACAAGCAATGAGATGAAGGGCTGGTTAATTTTTTTTGGTGATGTTGGTTGAGGGAGGAATGTTGGGCAGGACACTGAAAGAACTCCCTGCTCTTCTTCAAATAGTGTCGTGGGACCGTTGACATCCCACCTGAGCAAATGGAACTGACAGATGGGGCTTTGGTTCAATGTCTCATTCTAAGGATGGCACCTCCGACAACACAGCACCCTCTCAGTGCTGTACTGCAGTGTCAGCCTAAATTATGTGTTCAAGCCTGGGAGTAGGGCTTGGACCTTGGGGGCAAATTAACACGCAGGCCCAGCGGGCCCCCGGTAAAACCCTCCATAATACAGAAAAACTGCGTACAACGGCTGAATTAAAATATCCCAGCATTTAAAAATACCGTCAGAAGAAGGCGAGGCAGAGTTTGTGTTTTAATGACTCGACGGTGGGTGGGGGGCAGGGGATGCGGATGCGCCGAGGGTGCAAAGGGCCTCGATTATTCACGGTGCCCAGGGCCCCAAGAATTCTTAACCCAGCTCTGCTTGAACCCACAGAATTGAATGAGTAAGAGCCAAACCCATACTAACAGCAGTAAACCATCATGTACAGTGAGTGGGGTGAAGAGGCCACAGTGACCACTAGGGTTGGATTTATGTGCCGTACGGGTTGTTAAATAGTCTGCAGAGGCTGCTTCCAGAGTGTATTTACGGCACCATAGTAACTGTTCCCCTTTGTTAGTAGGTGGAGAATCCTCTCTAAAATGATATTAGGTTATTATTGTTAGACAGTCTGCTGGGGGAGGGTTGAAATTGCTCTTTTGATGAAAAACAGGAGAAATTGCATATTTGAAGACCGCGCATTCCCGCAGTTTCACCAGCGGTCATTATTTGAAAGGAAAGAAAGCATTCTACCATTTCTCATTAAAGAATAGATTCTGTGGCTCCACAGAAAGTTGCCCAAACCACAACAGAACCAATCACAGTATATGGTGTGGGGGGAGGGGGGGTTGCCAATCTCCATTTAGGGGTTGCGGGGTGGGGGGGCGGGCCAGAGTCATTGTTTCCTAGTGTAAAAACCCCATAACAGCTCAGACCCATTACCCCAAAAGAGTGTTTGAGAGGTTCAGCAGGACTCAGGGATCCTGTGTTACTCACATTCTTCCTGAAAAGGGATCCATACTGGGAGCAACTAGTCCGAACAAGGACACAAGGTGGGGAGTGAAACGTGGTGATAACTCCATCAGTTATTATGTTTTACATTTTTTTTCCCCCCTAATGTTTGTGAATTAAACGCTGTTTTGAGGGGAGCTGGATGGTACAAGTGGGGGTAGCACAATGTCCTTTCATCCCTGGGCCTGCCTTTGAATCCAGCCCAGATTAAAGTTAAGATATTTCTACCCATTACAAGGATCCTAAATGAAAAAATGAAAGCAGGCTGAGGCCCAATGTATCACTGGCTGAGGTCAGCTAAATCAACTTAAACCAGGGACCATCTGATTTGTAAGGTTCAGTTTCATTTGCCTGCTAAGCCAGGTCCCTATTTGTTCAGCCTTAATGGTGTCCTGTATTATGGGCCTTAGGTTTCTCAGTTTGAAGTACAAGGACTTCATGAAGAATTTTCTGCTTCCTATTGGGAGCTGGCATTACTATGATCATCAGCTCTCTGATCAGTAACCCTGTATCCTGTATTTGGATGCTGCAGGAGGCAATGTAGCAATGACGTGCCATGGCTCATGTTTCTACTGAAATTGAAATGGCCTTCAAGGTTTTATCAAGGATGTCAAGAGTTTCTGATCAAAGGCCAGGTGTATTGTTGTGCTTAATACTACATCATGTTTAAAGTGTTAGTCGTCTAGTTAAGTGAACAGAAAGCACAGCACTGGCATTTCCTACAAGTCCGCAGGAATGACGTGACAAATAGCGCTATCACTATGGTAGCTTTCAGCCTGATCATTTTTGTTCATAGTGTCGTGTTTGGACTGCAAACATTCAGGGCTCAGAGGAGGACGGGTCAGAATCATCTCTCTGCTCTGTTAGTGATGAGCCGTGCCAAGGAGCATCTGGGTGGCACATCACACCTTGTAACTGTGTTGTGATTAGGTCACCTTATTATTAGGACTCCTAATAGTCCAGCATCAAATAATAAAGGAAAAGCAAAAGACTTATTGTGGTTATAAACAACTTTACATACAGCAACTCACTGGTAGCTTACAAGCTCCATCTTGCAGACTGACTGACTCCATCCTGGTTCCCTAATTGCAGCAGTAAAAAGCTTGCACTTTTAATGGAGAAAATATGCCACACAGAGGAGAAACAGATGTTGAGCAGTAGCAGAAGAGTTTGGAAAGAGACGACCAAAACTATGGTCAAAAGAATAGATTTTAAAGAGACTTTTAAAAGTGGGGAGGGGTTTAAAGAGGGCGTTCCAGAGATTGAAAACAAATGAGATAGCTTTTAATTTGACTAAATGTGCATCGAAAGCAATATTTATTTTTGGCCATTTCAGTTGCTGCCAGGGTTGAAGAGAAATTACAATGCGGAGAGAGCATGAGCTGGGCACATAGCCCACTGCATCTCAATTTGTCTTGTTTACTGAAATTTAACAGAGTGCAAATCTTTACCAGTTGCTTTGGATCAGGAAATAACACTTTTTTTTGAGGTATTTTCTCCACTACCCTCTTGGGTTTCTCTGTGCGATGTACCATCCAGCGTCAAGAGAGAGTGACCTGCTTGATGCTAACCTCAAACCAGACACCAAGAAGGGGCACAAGAGCTGCCCAAGGCGGATTCCCCACTTTGGACTTCCTATCCTTCCTTTTGGAGATGAGCCTGAATTCCCTACCACAATAAGGCTGAATGATGGATTCAGCATAGGTAGACTGACAGCAAAAACTTATGCCCAGCTGCTCAAAGGGCATCACGGCACCAGCTGACTCAATTTTTAAATTTTAGCTTCCGACCGTAATACAGTGGTTGGTGTGTTTACCACTGGCCTCAGTGTTTCTGGGTTCCTGCTTGTGATTGTTGCCCAGAACTGAGCACGGCCGAGGTGCACCCTTTCAGTCAGTATTCCACTGGCGCTCAATCTCCAGGCTCACACACGAAGAACCATTACACAGGCAAGGTCTGCTGTATCCCAGTATGAGCCAATACCCGCAGGAGAGTGGGGCTGGGGAGAAAACTGGCAAATGGAAAACCACACCAATGGAATATGGTGGTCAGAGTTGAAGGACCAAGGACTGCTGGGTGCTCTTTTTCTTTACTTATGTTGGCACAGCTGGCAGCATTGTTTTACAGAATTGTTGTCTTTCTGTCTGTTGCAGGATGGGGTTTCAGCATGGGCATGTCCTTTCAATTTCACAGCTGGCGCCTGTTTGTCGTTGTGTGCGCTCTGCCTTGTCTCTCTTCCCTAATTGGTCTTCTATTCATGCCGGAAAGCCCACGCTACTTACTAGAGGTGAGACAACCAACACAGTACAGGCTGTAATAAAAACAGAAAATGCTGGAAATACTCAGCAGGTCAGGCAGCATCTGTGGAGAGAGAAACAGAGTTAACATTTCAGGTCAATGACCTTTCATCCGTACAAGCTGTACCTGGAGTTCCCAGGAGAGGCAATCTACCCCACTGTTAAAAATGGAGAGCCATGAGGTGAAGAATAGAATACTAGAGCCTGGTCTTTAGAAACTTTCAAGCCTCTATTCACAAAGATTCCCCTTACACACACCTCACACCCTACCTCAGCTCTCCAAAAAAAAAAGGATGAGAGTCCCCAATTGATACCCACCACCTGAATACAATTAACACTAATTGATATAAATCATACAATTAGCACCCATTATGGATGTGTTTGATACCTGGAAAATTTTCATTTAAACTCTTGAGGACGAGCTATTCCACGTAGTCCAGTTAAATATATTTAACTTATGCCTAAAGATGAGTTTCCTAATTGGAGTTTCAGTTTTTAAACTTATAGAAATGATTCCACTCGATGTTGGTGCATTTCAAAACATAACATTTCTTGGGATCCTGTGAGTTAGGCACTAGGCCCCGATTGGCTGCTGGAGGTGCAGCTGGGCGGGACTTCCAGCCACCCCTTGGTTGCAGCCCTCGCCCATTTCCCACGTCACACAGGCAGGTGCTGAGTCCATTTACGGCGCCATTGGGCTGCCCATCTTAGGTTACGATACTCTGCCCCAGGAGAACACTTTTTAAAAATTCTAAAAATAAGGTGGCCAGTTTTTGAGGACGTGGAGCGTGATGATATTTTTACAACACAGGCTATATTTTAGGGTTTTGAATGGTGCTGCTACAATACACAACTGTCACAGGACTTCTCCAAGATCTTACGGAGTGACCCCTTTAAGCTCTGGGTTTCAGCACGCAGTTCATTTTAGATTTGTTTCTTTAGGGTTGAAACTCCATTGGGAGTTCTTCCGATTGTCTGCCATAACTTCGAGGGAAAATCCCCAGAAACCCTGGAGAAACGACATTACTCCAGGGTTTCTGCAGAGAATTTCATCGAATTATATAGACTTTACAGCACAGAAATAGGCCATTCGGCCCAACTGGTCTGTGCCGGTGTTTATGCTCCACACTAGCCTCCTCCCACCCTACTTGACATCCTTCCATTCCTTTCTCCCTCATATACTTGCCTATCTTTCCCTTAAATGCATCTATGCTAATCACCTCAACCACTCCTTGTGGTAGCAAGTTCCACATTCTAACCACTCTCTGGGTAAAAAAGTTTCTCCTGAATTCCTTATTGGATTTATTAGTGACTATCTTTTTTGCACCTTCTCCAGTGCCTTTATATCCTTTTTGTAATGTGGAGACCAGAACTGCACACAGTATTCCAAGTGTGGTCTAACGAAGGTTCTATACAAGTTTAACATAACTTCTCTGCTTTTCAATTCTATTCCTCTAGAAATGTTTTGTTTGCTAAATTTACGCAAAAGTTATGGCAGACAACCAGAAAACCCCCCAAGGAAATTCAACCCACTTGTTTTTAGATTTATAGTCATCATTTTAACAACAATAAATTGCACTTACATAGCACCTCTAACAGAGTGAAGCCTCCCAAGTCGCTTCACAAAGTGACCAATTGGTCGCTAACCAGGAATTCGGTGGAGGTTAGGGGTGGTGACTGAATGCCTGCGTGAAGAGGTAGCTTTGAGGAGGTGGTTGAAGTAGTGGAGAGCGGAGGAAAGGCCGAGTGGTTTATGAGCAGAATTCCACAGTTCATGGGCGTGACGGCTGATGGCTCTGCCGCCAGTGATGGAGTGGAGGGCTGGGGCAATGTACGGTTGACCAGAGCCAGGAGAATGTGTGATGAAAGGTGGGGCATAGGGTTGGAGGAGGTTTCAGAGGTCGGGAGAGGTGAAGTCATGGAGAGATTTGTAAGCAAGGACAAGGGTTTTGAAATCAGTACCCTGGGGGTGGGGTAACCAGTGGAGGTCAATAAGGATTGGCTGATGGATGAGCGAGACTTTGTACCAGATATGAGGGCAAATCCTTAAAACAATGACAAGAAGAAAATAGGATTCCCTCCTGTTAGCTTTGATGATAATTCAAATTTCTAAAGTCTAATTTTAAAAAAAAATTCTGTTTAATAGATCGGGAAACATGATGAAGCCTGGATGGTTCTAAAGCAGATTTACGACACGAACATGAGGGCCAAAGGGCACCCAGAAGCTGTCTTCACGGTGAGCAGAAAGCAAACTCAATAACTGGATAATTGAAGATGGTGTTTTTTTGCTGGCCTGTTTCATTTTTTTTACAGTAATTTTCTTCCTCCTGATTTTTAATTGTTCCCCAAACCAGTTACTATTTTCCTAAGGATGAGCAGAGATCGAAGGCCCAAGTCTCTGCCAGCCCATGTATATGAATGGCCTGGATTGATTTTTCTTCTCTCTCTCTCTCTTTCTCCCCCCCCGCTTATCTCTATTCATCTCTTTCTCCCTCTACCTCTCTACCTGCCTTCTCTCTGATGTCCATCTCTCTTCTCCAACTCCCTTTCTCTCTCACTTCTTTCTCTACCTCTCTACTATCCTTTTCTATTGCTCTTTCTCCTTCCTGTTTTTTCTGCCCTTTCTCTCCTTTGTTCCTCTCTCTCCTCATCCCCAGTCTTCCCTCTCCTCTCTCTTTCTGCTTCCTTGATCTCTTTCCTTTCTCCATCTCTGTCTCCCTTTTTCTCTTGCACCCTCGCTCTACCCTTTTCTCCCTCTTGTCTCCTCCACTAACAGTCTAGCTGAGAATCCGAACCATCCCAGGTGAAGACCAGTCAGTATAAACTTGACCAATATCACTTCAAGAAATATTTGTCCACCACATCATTCCTCCCTCGTCTCAACTGAGAGCAGATAAAATAGGAGGGCAATGGGAGACTATCAGCAGCAATAAATAAATAAATAAAAAGTTTTATGTTTTTCAGGTTTCCCATATAAAAACCCCAATTCAAATGGATGAATTCATTGAGATCCAGAGCTCAACTGGAACTTGGTTCCAGCGCTGGTTGGTCAGGATCATGACAGTGGTGAAACAGGTCTGTATAAATCATCCGCACTAAGATACAACGAGCCTTCTCACCAACTAATTACTCAGCAAAATGTGAGAGGGTTGTCTCGTCCTTCCTTGGTCCATTTCCCAGTTACTGATTTTAACCTTACACTTTAAAGAGGCAAATCATTGCGGTTTGGGGGATAGAAAGATCCCAGAAGACCTTGTGTGTTACGGTAATCACTGCCTCTTCACATGAAAGCGAATCAGCATCATGACTTATTTCAGTGTGAATCGTGTCATCATTTGGCATGTGTACCTGACTGTCCATCTCATTGCTGTCTGTCGGAGTTTGCTCACGTTGAAAGGTAGCAGCATTTGCCTGTAAAACAGCAGCCACTGCACGTTAAGAAGTAATTCATTACACATGAAGTGATTTGCAATGTTTCATTTCTATGTGAAAGAACATGCATTTATATAGCGCCTTTCACAACCTCAGGACATCCCAAAGCGATTTACAGCCAATGAAGTATTTTTTGAAGTGTAGTCACTGTTGTAATGTAGGAAACATAGCAGCCAATATGCACAAAGCAAGCTCCCACAAACAGCAATGACATGGTTTGGCTGGAGAAGAATTAAAAAAAACTTAATAACCAATATTAGCACACTGCTCAGTGACTGAACCTACTCAGAATGTAGTCTGGGTGTGGAACTGGGCTCAAATAAAATTGAAAAGAAACGATTTTACGTAATGGTATCAAGAGATACGGATCAAAGGGGAAACTGAGTTGAGGTGCAGCTCGGCCATGATCTAATTGAATGGCAGAACAGGCTCAAAGGGCTGAATGTCCATTTTATTTTATTCAGCACCATATTCTAACTTGCTGGACCTTGTGACTCCACAGCCAGTGGTCAAATGAAGCTAAAACTGGTGGCCGTTTTCCCCTGGGTCTTAGAGCCTAACTGTGCCCAGTAAAAGCACCACACCAACAGCAGCGTGATGTAGACACCTCCCCTCCATGACGTCATGATGCCACATGACCAAGTATCTACCCTATCCCATATATGTTTTGTGCGTTGTTATATCACTAGGTGATGATATCATCACGCAGTTACACTGCACATGGCAGTGGCCAGTTTGTCACAGCCATTCTGTATTGGCACTTCCTTTCTGTCACTGCTTCACAGTGAGGCCGTTGATGTGATTAAAAAATAAATGGGAGAAGGTGCCACTCTTAAGCCGCTCTTGACAACCCAGCCTTTATAAGATAAAAGACGCCTCAGTGTCTCTGAGACTGTCACCTAATGAAAGCTTGGCAACAAAATGCAAACAGTCTTCTGTACTCACTGGGTCTGATGTAGAGGTTACGGGACAGAACTGAAGGTGAATATCCATGAGTAGTCCTCTGACACCCAGGCTTCTGTCTACTTTTCAGGTTTGGGGGAACATGTTGCTTTGTTTTTTACCCAAGTACAGGATGACGACTCTGTTCCTGGCAGTGGTTTGGTTCACCATGTCCTTCAGGTTAGTGCTGATCAGAGGCAAAGGCCCCGATATTTACAGGGAGGGAGTGGGGGCGCGTGTCAGCAGCAGGGAAACCCGGAAATACCGGGAAGGCGGAGGTCCTGCCGAATTTAACGGATTGAGAGGCTGGTCGGCTGCCTGTCAGGAATGCCTGCTGTAGAAGGCAGTAGCTGGGGAGGAAAGGAGGGAGGGAGGGAGAGATCGCGGTGGGGAGAAATTGGATCGTGGCGGGGGGGGGGGGGGGGGGGGGAGGGGCGGGTGGCGGGGTGGAGATCGGATCGCAGCGAGGTTGACCGCGGGGAGGAGAGGTCAGATCGCCGGGGTGGGGTTGGAAGAGATCGGATCGTTGGGAGGGAGAGATCGGAACGTGGAGGGGGGAGACATCACTGGGAGGGGGGGAGGTGGTGGTCGGCCAATCACTGGGATCGCGATCGCGGCAGGTGAGCTTGAGGGGTCCGGGGGCAAGCATTCCTCCTCCTGGCCCCCAAGCAGTGCTGGAAAAGCCCTTATCGGCTGGATCCGGCAGCTCTCGCCTCCCTTTTGTTGCGGGTTTCCCGAGCCCCAGAAAAGCTATGCTGGAGGCGTTAAATTCAGATCACTGACAAAATTCTGAGGCCCGGATCCTCATTTAAATATTATAATTACCGACCCGTCTCTCGGTTGTGGGGTGGGGAGGGTTAAAATTCCCCCCAAAATATCTACTGTAGGAAATTATTCAGGCTTTAATTTTCATGAGTTTTATGAGCATTACAGTGAGGGATGTTAACACCGGGGAATGGAACACTACCCTGCATTGGGCAGTGTCAGCAGGGTGCCAGTGAGATACAGAGTAAGATAAAGACTTGGAAATATATCACCGTTCCTTCATCGTCGCTGGGTCAAAATCCTGGAACTCCCTTCCTAACAGCACTGTGGGAGAACCTTCACCACACGGACTGTAGCGGTTCAAGGCCGCGGCTCACCACCACCTTCTCAAGGGCAATTAGGGATGGGCAATAAATGCCGGCCTCGCCAGCGACGCCCACATCCCATGAACGAATAAAAAAAAAGTTCCATCTACTCTGCCCCATTAAACACTTGCGGGCCAGTTTTTACACAATTATATTTAGAGTTAAACTCCTTCTACATTATGCCGTCAGGCACTCATATGGATGGATGCAAAATAACGCTCCATCAGACTGTCCCAATGGGCACTAATGGGTCAGGTATAGCATGGATTAGTTGCAGAGTAGAGTTTCCTCTACACTCTACCATCAAGCTTCTCGGGTCAGATTCAACGTGGGTTAGATGCAGTGTAAAACTCCCTCTCCTCTGCATCTATTGTCCCCGCTCTGAGGAGTGCTCCCTACTGCACCAGTGTGACATTTTTCCATTTCTCATGCCAACCATCCTGTGGCCTCTCTGTGTATTTTGCCAATTTAATGCCAATTCGTGCCAGATTAAGGGCAGTTTGTATTATGTGTCCATGCCCATTAGGAACCGGATTGAGGGGGGTCTGAACTTGGATCCTGACAGACAGTGGATGGAGGGAACTGTCATCCGTTATTCTGGGTGGGCCTTGAGCCTGTCAACCTTCTGTGTAAAAAAAAAACCATGATATTTGCACAATGTTACCACAAAACCTTCTTTGAGTCTTCCATTCCTTAGGAATTACGGTAGAAACAAAGGAGAGAAGTGCACAGAAAAACAATGCAACGATTTGTGAATTAGCTATCAATTTGGGTTTCAAAGCTCTGAAGAATACTTTTGAGTAAAATCTTGCAGGCAAAGGTAATGGACTGTATAATAGAGTCTGATGCTATTAATTTCACTATCCCTGGGTTTCAAGTGCAGTTGTGCACCCGAGCCTGTGATTGCTGTCTCCTCACTGGTTCTATTCACCAGAGGAAGCTGCCTCAGGATGATAACCATTGCCCTTCCCAACCTGCAGAAGGCAGTCACAAAAGCTGCCTTGTATTTCCTCCCGCTGGCCTTTTCTAGATGAAGAACCAACCCCCACAGAGCAGGACACCAGCAAGGTTGAAACAAGTAGGAAAGAAAATGAGATAAATCAACTAATTATTAGGCAGCACCTCGGGTTGCCAACTCTCCAGGATTGTCCTGGAGTCTCCAGGAATTAAAGATGAATCTCCAGGACACTGCTGTGAGCAACCCAGGAGAAAATCATAGAGGCATTAAAGTAAATTGTGTGTTCTTTTCATTTTCTTTGAACACTTTTGTTATAAAAATATTGGAGAGGGGGGAAAAAAGGCTGTTTGACTGACAGTCAAGAATCATCCTATCAGATAAGCTTTCTGATTGGTGTAGGAAGGCGATGCACCCCAAGGATGGACATGTCGGGCAACCAATGGCAGGGCTATTGGAGGTGAGCGATCATGTGATGAAACCTCCTGGAACATGTCCAACCAGAGTTGGCAACCCTAGTGACACCCAGCTTGGGTTTTAAAAGAAAATTGTAGGAGGGCTGGAAGATAGACAGGGAAGAGTTAGAGTGGGAGATGGTGTGATGAGTTTTGTTTTCAATTCAGTGAGGATGCAGGAAGGAGGGAAAGTGTGGGAGTTTAAAAGCACGAGAGGAATGTTCATAGGAGCACTCACCATTGTATCAATGGTAGGAGAGAGGTTGAGGCTAACATGAGAGAAGGTTCGGCTATCAGAGCACGTTTTTGACTAATAAGCTCCCCGTGCAATGTCCTGTCCGCAACAATCTACAGTTGGAGATGATCACTACTTTTCCTTTGTAGACAAAACTTCAGAAGAATGAACACAATAATGTTCACAGATTAATAATACAAGTTAACTAATATGTAGAATGAATTATTAATCCCAGACTCCCGTTTTATGGGATCTCATGGCTATTAGAATCATTTCAATTTCAAATATTAATTCTTTGGCTTCCTTTTCTATAAATGGAAGATGGAATACAGATTGGGCAGCCTATGTCACTAAGGACTGGGCCAGTAACTAAGAAGTATTAGTCTTTGTAATTATGCATTGAACCCTATTCAATTTGGCCTCTGCTCTTGTACAGCTACTATGGACTGACTGTGTGGTTCCCGGACATGATCAAGCACTTTCAAAATGAAGATTATGAATCCAGAATGAAGACATTCCATCAGGAGCGAGTCGAGCACTTCACATTCAACTTCACACTGGAGAACCAGTTTCATACAGATGGAGAGTACATCAATGTCAGGTGAGCCTACCCGAACCACAACAGTGTGACAACTATCAACCTAGGTCTTAACCTACTCGTAAAAATGACCCTACTCTTTCTATATGTAACAGATTTCAGGCTGTGTATTATCTTATATGTAACACATTGCAGTCTGTGCATCATCCTGAGTGTAAAACACTCCAACCTATGTATTATCCGCCATTTAACACATTCGTTATCCTGTATGTAATATTGGAGTAACCAGATGTGTATATATATGTGTACATTTCCAGCTCTTAGATCAGCTGTTGCACTGTAAAATCCCACTGCAAAGGTTGAGTGGCTGCCCCAAGGGATCTGGTCAGGGAATCACTGACATGTCAGTCACTGATATTCTTCTCACTGGTCGTAATTATAGCTTGTGCCTGATGTGGCTCATTCCAGGACTGGTCTCTATGTTGCAGAGAGTTCCTGGTCTCTTAATAAATCAGGAATTGGTATTGGCAGCATTTAGAAAGAGTGCAAACAATCAAATAGCATTTTGGGTTTTAAATTAGAGTCATAAGAGTACAAAAGCAAAGAGATTATGATTAATTTGCACATGTCAATTGTTAATACTGTGTGCAGTTTTCTTAGCCGCATTATAGAAAGAACATTACAAATGTAGTGTACAATGTAGATTCACTGGGATGATGCCAGGGATGGGAAATTATGGTTATGAGGAGAGACTTGAGATACTGAGACTATTACCACTGGAGCAGAGAAGGCTGAGGAGATTCAAGTGGTTTTTAACTTATGAATTGTTTTGACATAGTATTAGGAAAAGATTATTTTATCTGTTTGGAGAGTCAGTGACAAGGGGGCCGGTCATCAATTTAAAATCCTCACTAAGAGAGAGGAGAGAGATAAGTAGATTTTTTTTACAGAGAGTTAAGGCCATTGCAACTTTTAAGGGAAGATAGATAAACATTCGAACTGGCGTATTATCCTGTATGTAACACAGTGCAGTTTATGTAACACACTCCATCCAACCTGTGCATTATCCTAATTGCCAGTTTCTTTCTGGACAGATTCATTGGGATAAAATTCAAATCTGTGACCTTTGAAGACTCCCTGTTTGATGAATGTTACTTTGAAGACATCGCATCAATTAACACTTTCTTCAAGAACTGCACTTTTGTGGCGACTCTCTTCTATAACACAGGTGAGCCTCTGAGGTCATCAGTACTGCCAGCTGTTTGAACCACTGTCTACACAGGATATCTGGGGGGATATTTTTCTCCATTTGCCAACAGTACGTGTCGACAGTTATGCAGCGATGGAAGGGAACCATTTCTGAGCCAGAGCAAAACAAGCTTTTAACGTGGTGACCTTATTACAATATTACGGCCTGGAGATGACTAGTGATCTTATTATGCTACCCCTTAACACATTCTTTTCAAATTCCTCTCTCCGCTTTTAAAAATAGAAAGGTTAACACCTCAATTAAAATAGTGGAGAGAGCAGCTCCAACAACACTCAAGAAGCTCGACACCATCCAAGATAAAGCAGCCCGCTTGATTGGCACCCCATCCACCACCCTAAACATTCACTCCCTTCACCACCGGCGCACTGTGGCTGCAGTGTGTACCATCCACAGGATGCACTGCAGCAACTCGCCAAGGCTTCTTCGACAGCACCTCCCAAACCCGCGACCTCTACCACCTAGAAGGACAAGAGCAGCAGGTACATGGGAACAACACCACCTGCACGTTCCCCTCCAAGTCACACACCATCCCGACTTGGAAATATATCGCTGTTCCTTCATCGTCGCTGGGTCAAAATCCTGGAACTCCCTTCCTAACAGCACTGTGGGAGAACCGTCACCACATGGACTGCAGCGGTTCAAGAAGGCGGCTCACCACCACCTTCTCAAGGGCAATTAGGGATGGGCAATAAATGCCGGCCTCGCCAGCGACGCCCACATCCCATGAACGAATAAAAAAAATTTAATCTTAGATTGTATTGCAGCATCACCGACAGTCATTTTCTTAATTATGTTTTGCACCTATTTCTAATTCAGCCTAGTTTTAGGTAGAATGCAGCAAAATGATTAAAACAGTACAAAATATGACATAATTAAAAATGGCAGCAATTTATTCATTTCCTAATCAGATTTGGTTATATCTCTGTCACCTCATATAACAAGCTGTAATTACTATTTAAACAGATGGTGAAGTTTAAGATGGCTGTGTTACCCGAATGCGTTTTGTTCACTTAACTGGCATGCATCTCAGAAGGTTGAAAAGTTAAACAATTCCTTAAATCTGACTGAAGCTGGAATTTGTCCTTTTTCAGTATTCCAAGAGTACTGGTTTAAATAAAGGGACAGATTTTCCTGTTTGTGGACTGATGGCAATTGTCCCACTTTTGTGCAGTGGATGCAGGAAATTTGGGTGGCGGAGATGGGGAGAGGGTGGGGGGGTAGTGGTGGGAGCAGCATTAGTAATGTTAGAGAGAGGGGAAACTGAATGAGGGAGAGAGAGAAATGGAGAGAGACAGGCAGAGGCAGAGGGAGAGACAGAGAGAGAGAGACAGACAGAGAGAGAGGGGAAACTAAGAGAGGAAGCCAGAGAGAGAAAAGGAGACAGGCAGAGGTGGGGGGGGGGGGGGGAAGAGAGAGAGAGAGAAGCATTGGCAATGTTGGGGAGAGAGAGAGAGAGAGAGCACAAGAGAAAGGTGGTAGCTTTAGCGATGTTAGAGAAAAGGAAAAAGGGGAGAGCAGCAGTGATTTTGGAGTGAGGGAGGGAAGGAGAGAGGCATCGTCAATGTGAAATACATTAGCAACGTGTGTGAGAGGGTATCATTACCAATGTTAGAGAGAGGTCAGGTCAATAAAACAGATTTTTCTTTATTTTTCAATATTTCTCTATATATTTCTGGTGAACTTTTATCTTTATTGAGGTGAGGGATGTGTGTGCTGGAGAATAGAATATATTTTCCACTTTGGGCAACTACCATTGGCATCCAGCACTCCCAGATCTGGTACGGCACGGGTTAGACTGAGTGAAGCTCCCTCTGCACTGTCTCATCCAGCACTCCCACATCTGGTACAGCACGGATTAGACTGAGTGAAGCTCCCTCTGCACTGTCCCATCCACCGCTCCCAGACCTGGTACGGCACGGGTTAGACTGAGTGAAGCTCCCTCTGCACTGTCCCATCCACCGCTCCCAGACCTGGTACGGCACGGGTTAGACTGAGTGAAGCTTCACCTACTCTGTTCCAAGAAGTTATTTTCCCCCTAATTGTTGTAAACAATTTTACAACACCAAGTTATAGTCCAGCAATTTTATTTTAAATTCACAAGCTTTCGGAGGCTACCTCCTTCCTCAGGTGAACGATGTGGAAAATCGTTCACCTGAGGAAGGAGGTAGCCTCCGAAAGCTTGTGAATTTAAAATAAAATTGCTGGACTATAACTTGGTGTTGTAAAATTGTTTACAATTGTCAACCCCAGTCCATCACCGGCATCTCCACATCATGACCCCCTAATTGTAGAAGCGCGCCCTCTAGTGGATCACACATGCCATCACACTTAACTCTTGTTTCTTTTCCAGATCTGTTTCAGACAAGATTCATTCACAGCAAGTTTATAAATAGCACATTCCTCCACAACAAGGAAGGCTGCCAGATTGACTTCACTGATGATGCTGAAACTGCATTTCTTACTTACTTGGTCAGTTTCCTGGGGTCCTTAGCTGTGTTGCCGGGAAACATTGTGTCAGCACTGTTTATGGACAAAATTGGAAGGATTAAGATGATTGGTGAGTCGTCATTGATAATCTCTCATAAAAATCAGTTATCGAAAGTTCACGTGGTATCTTCTTTTGTTATGAAGGAAAGAAAGAGACTGGGGTATTCGTTGACTTGTTGATCCCCATATGACAGATTGGACAGGACCAGGGGGATGTGCATTTAAACTACTCAAAAGTAGGAATAGGCTAGATGTTAGGCGGTTCTTTTCTCAGAGAATAGTGAGCCTCTGGAACGTGTTATTGGCTGGTGTGGGGGAGCTGACTCTCTGCCTTCAGGAGGGAGCTGGACTGGTTCTTGACTGGGGCAGAGATCGCATCATACAGAAGGTAAGTGGATTAACAGTTAACGTGCGCATGGTCAATGTGATCTCCCGCACTGGTTTCGATGGCCATCAGGGGTCGGAGAGGAATTTTCGATATTTTTCTTTTCCCTTATTGGCCCTGGGGTTTTTTTTCCTGTTTTTTTTTGCCTCTCCCAGGAGATTACATGGCTGTGGGGTAGAAGGAAGTGTCTAGTCACGATGCTCCAGGCATCATGAGCGAGGGGCAGGCTTGATGGACTAGCTGGTCTTTTCCTGTCTGTTATTTTCGTATGTTCGTATGTTCAAACAGTGTGAGGCAGCAAGACACAAAGGGGTTGCATTTCCTTGGGGTTCTCCTGAATGTCAACCAGTAACTTTGATGGGAGATAAGTGGACACCCTGGAGAAACAATGTGGATGCTGTTTACGCCATTTCTCTGGAGTTTCCCTGGATCTTCTCCGAACCAGGAGAACCCCTTGAGAAAGTCAACCCCAAAGTGACTTGGATGCTGGTTATATTGCCAGATCATTTGAGCTCAAATTTCTGAGACGTCATGCTGAAGCTGTACAGTGCCCTGTACAGTGCACCATCTGGAGTGTTGCAGAGTTCGAGTTGATGCAACGTAATGGGAGCATCCAGGCCCTAGAGGCAGAAGTGAGCAACAAAGCTGATCACCAATGTCAGAGAGATGAACTATGAAGAACGAGTTGATAGGCTGGGACTCGTCATCTTCGAGAAAAGACATCACAGAGGGAGTCTTATGGAGGTTTGAATGAGATAAAGTTAACCCAGAACAATAGTTTCAGATGGGACAGGGCAGGAGAACAAGAGGACTGAAAAGGGCAAATTTAGACAGATGCCAGGAGGTATAGAAGTCAGAAAAAATGGTGAAATATGGTACACAGATGCCTTAATGAACCAGTTTGATGGGAGGACTCCAAATTACATCCCCTAGGAAACGATAGGGCAACAGGCATTGATGGTATTCATGGAAAAGCTCCTAAAACTTGCTCCAGGTGGGGAGGAGGGGGAACAACAGTGGCCTTGTACAACGGTGCCAGGGATCACCAACTCACTGTGCAACCATCCTTCTGAGAGCAGTGAACAGGATTCTGAGGCAACTGTATTCTCAGAGTCCTGAAGTGCAGTTTGTGGTTTCTATCCACAAAAAGGGGGATCCTAGTGAGTACAAAACACTCACTAGGATCTGAAACATCTCACTGATAGCAGTGTGGCTTGAAGTGATTTTTTGGATTGTTGCAGCACAAATATTGAATGCCCTGTAGTAATCAGAAAGGAACAAGCTGGACTTTGCTCTTGTGAGCAATGTGTAAGACAGGTTATGACTTTAATCAAGATTGTGCAGCATCGTAGAACTCAGGGGAAACCACCTTAGATTGCTTTCATCAATTTTCATAGTGTTTTAGCCTGGTGCCTTATGCAACCCTCATGAAGAGGTAGAAGCTATGGAGGTACATGGTCAAATCTCAGAGTTTATCTGCTCCAAGACCGGTGTAAAGGGAGATGAGAAACTCAATAAATCAGTGGGATATGGTGGGTGCCACCAAATGCAGGGTTATTGCTTTGCACAGCTCAAGAAGGGATCTCAAAGGCAAGTTCTCTTTTTATCTCATTGAAATTGGCTTTTTCTGTTCCCTTTTCTTTTCACTTTTTATATCCTGCCTAATTATGTTATGGTTGCTGTTTCTTGGAGGTTCCCTTACTCTTTTCCTGGAATTAGATCCAGCGCTGCCTCTTTCCTTGTTGGACTAAAAACATTGTGATCTACTAAGCAGTCTTGGGCACATTGCCTTCTGTGCCACTTACTTTATATTTACTCCAGTCTACCTTTGGTAATTAAAGTCATCCATTATTATGTCCCTGTTGTTCCTGCATTGTTCTCTCAATTGTCTAGATATCTCTTCCTCTGTCTCCTTTCCACTGTTTGGCAGTCTGTACCATACTCCCAATGAAGTAACCGTCCTTTTTTATTCCGTAGTTCTAACCAAATAGATTCAGCTTGTGCACCATCCTGTATACCATTCCTGAGTTCTAGTGCTGTAATGGAATCTTTGATTAATATTGCTACCCCTGCTTCCTTTTTCCTACTTTATCCTTCCTGAATATTTTGTAACCATCAATGTTCAGCTCCTCGTCCTGCCCTTCTCTAAGCCACATCTCTCTTAATGTAATTATATTACATCCCAGTAGCAATTTGTGCCTCTTGCTCACCAGTTTTATTCATAATATTTTGTTCATTTATCTACATACAATTTCAACCTACCTCTCTCTGTTTGACAGTCTTATTCATTTTAATCTCTCCTCCTGATGCGTTCTTCATGTCTTTTCTCTTTCCTACATTCATAAGAAACAGGAGCAGGAGTAGGCCATATGGCCCCTCGAGTCTGCTCCGCCATTCAATCAAATCATGGCTGATCTTCAACCTCAACTTTACTTTCCTGCCCGATCCCCATATCCCTTGATTCCTTTTCCCCTTTGCTTTTCTTTCTGCCTCCTTGTCGTAGATTTTCATTCTCCCCCCTCCCCCACTGTATTAAACCCTCTCTGCGTCTGTTTTAATGCCACCAATGCAAGCCAGACTGATGGGCCTTTTTGAATGGTATTGGGGCTTGCAGCATTGAGCAAGAATTCTGGGATACTGGCTGACATAACTCTGAGGTGGTGTCTTCAGGAGAGGAGGAGAGTAAACTGGAGGGAGCAAGAGAGTTTCCTTTGGCCTTACGAAGAGGGGGGGGTCACTAGGCTGCCTGAGGGGGGAATAAAAGTATTTTTCAAAGTAGATATGGCTCCACACAGCAAGAGCTGATGTTCCATTTAATACTGGGACCTTTTGAGTGGATGAATAAATCTTGCAAAGCTGAAGAAAATTATTTGAGAAAGAGGCATAAATGGAAAAAAAAATGGCAGATACATTACCCTAAATCAATAATTCGAGCTCATGTTAAAGAACAGATTCATTTTTTTATGGCCTTGCCTGTATAATGGAATGGCCTTAAGGCAAGGATGATGAATTTCAATCAGTTGATAGATTTTCTCGTTCCTTCAATTCACAACAGATCTGAAGCCGGGGAGAAATTTCAGACCTGTCACTTTTATAATCAATTATGGCTAACATATGAAAAGCACTAAACTCATGAGGAAGCCTTTGTCGCATAGTATTCAAATCACTGGCGATAGAACTGCTCTCTGCATCATCACCGTATTAAAATCAAGAGGCTGGAAGTCCTCATGAGACCTGTTTTTCTCCATAATGAACAACCCACTAATGGAATCACAGGATTCAGCAGCTTTCAAACATAGGATTTCTGAGGTGGCCATTTCAAAAGTGGGTCATTCATTATAGTAAGAAACAGGCAGGCTCTTTATTTTGTTAAAAGTCTCCAAGATTCATTACTCTGTCTCCCGACTCAAACTCTTTTCAGCCTTGGTGCTGTTCTCCACTGTGGGCCTTGTTGTTCGGTTGGGCTTATCATTCAAAAAGGGAAGATTCACCATATCTTTCATCTATAAATTGCAGCTTTGCAGTTGTGGAAGTTTCTGTTATGTTTAAATTGGTCTAATATATACACCCTGGCATTTACGTTGATGAACTCATTGTTTTAGTGTATTTGACCTCTCATTTTTGCCACAGATTTTTCCTTCTGGCCTCCCTCAGCCACAACTCACTAGTCATCAGGCAAACAACTTGCTCCCAATAGTCTACCACCACCGCTGTGAGTTGGCGGTCAGGAGACCTGGGGATCGTTTTGTCTCTGATTTTCCCTTTCCTCTGTTTGGCTTCCAACCTCCAGTTTACTCCCCTCCTCTCCTGAAGACACCAACTCATGCTGGGGTACAGTTCCATGGGACATCAGATGCCCCCCCAAGACCTCACCCAAATGACCAGTCTTTGTCCAGGAGCCATTACATCTAAAGCCTTTCTGATTCAGTATCGTGTGCATCCTTGATTTGCTTAAGCCTCTTAGAGATTCCAGTGGAGACAAAGAATGAAAGAAAAACAGAGACCGAGAAGAAACTGAGCAAAGAATAATTTCAGTGCAGTGCGCTGTGCTAGGAAGAGGAAAATGGCCCAGGACTCCTGCTCCTGATCGATGTCCTGTGATTCATGCTGGAATGTCTTTAGGAAGAAAATGTTCACCAAATCTTTCTCTTGGGGAAAATCAGTAAAAGCCACGTGCCATTTAATTATGTCAAGGTCACACATAACTGAAGATAGATTATCTACGTCATCTGTTTGCATGTTTCTTAATAAAAACGTTTTCCTCATGAAGGCAGTGGCTCTTTGAATGGGACGGTCTCACTACCTTGCATTATGGCCACTCTTTTTGCCATTCTGAACCTACTGCCATGAGTTGCCTAAAGGCAACAGGCTCGATTGGTTGAGTGGCCAACTCCAGTGCCTATGTTCCTGCGTTTCACTGGCAAACGTCCTTCAGGTTTTACCCACTCTGTGAGAAGGCAGCACCCTCTGGTGTCTCCACACAGCGATGCAGTTGGGACCGATAACACAGTGGAGAGGGGAGGTGTGGAGAATTAGACCTGCTGCGACAACCCAATAAAACACAATACAACACAACACCCCGTCCTTTTACATTTTAACAATATTTGGATTTGGGAAAAAAGTCTAAATAGGAGGCATATTACTTGCTGGTGCTGGGTTGCACCATCGTGACTGAAACTGTGTGCACTCTGCCCTGTTGAGTCCTAAATTGGCAATCGGGGTCTGATGTATGTCATAGAACCCCAATTGGCATAATAAAGGGGCCTACTACCTGAGTCCGCCCAACCAGCCGTAGCCCCTTAGGAATTATAGCATTGGCTACACCACAGGGTGGTAAGGCATACCCCAGTATTTTCAGGGTGCGTTTGACCCATTTCCACCAGGCGGAAGGCCTCTAACTCTCCCACCCCCCAAATTTCAGCTGGTAGTCCAGAAGGTAAGTCATTTATTTATTGTTGTGGGACTTGGAGGAGCAGACCAAGGAAATCCATGTGTAACTCCCTTTGTAGATCACTGGTGGGCACAAATTTTCTTTTAAAGGTTCAACAGCAGCGTAACTCACTTTAATGAAATTCCAGGCCATTATTTAACAGATTTTTTTGTGATTGCATTAATCCTTTAAATATGCACAAAACACAGGAAAAATATGTCTTTTCATTCAGTGTTGTTAAAATATTTTATCTTCAGGTCAGTGTACTTTGGGTTCCTAGCACAATTTGTTAAGATCATTTGATTTAAATAACTATGATTATCATATAAATATTAATAATATTGCTTTTTTAACGTGTTCTCGGGCTGTGGGAGATACTCCAAGGCCTTACTGCAACAGCAACAATTGGCATTTCTATACTGCCCCTCATTTAGAAGAACATCTCAGGATGCTTCACAAGGAGGAGAAGAGGATGCCAGGCAGGACATGGCAAAGGTTAAGGGAGGGCATCAAATGCAGGGTCAAGGAGATGATCTTTTCAGAGGCTTTTGAAGCCATATCATATCGAAATGTCTCAACGTGCCTCACACAATGAACTAGTTTTCGAGGGCAGTGACTGTTAATATGTGGCAACTGTTGTTTTGTTTAATTTTGTCTTGAAGGAGGATCAATGCTGTTGTCGGCCATTACCTGCTTCTTCCTGTTTTTTGGGAATAGCGAGTCGGCCATGATTGGAATGCAGTGTCTGTTCTGTGGGGTCAGTATAGCATCATGGAACGCACTGGATGTGATCACAGTGGAACTCTACTCTACAGATAAAAGGTAGGCCTGAGTCCTTGCTGACATATTTACAGCATGGCGTAACGAAAGGAAATATCCCTGCTGGCGCAATGTTTTTTTTTGTGAATTGTCTGTGCATCAAGGTGAGGGATATTAGTGCTGGGTGATGGAACGCTTTCCTATTTCAGGCACCCATTGACAGCATCAAACACTCTCAAGCTCAGTTAAAACATGGGTGAATTGCACGTTAGTAAAGGTCCTTCTAAACTGCCCCCAGCAGTGTACCTCAACCCCAACCTCCTGGTGCCTACTGCACCAGCGTTACATTTTTCCATTTCTCACTGCAGCTATCTTGTGGCCTTTCTGAGTGAGATTGACAATGCAGTGTTAAATATGGGGACAGTCTTGTGTTGTGGCCCGCTAGGATTGAAACTGCCCAAACTTCCTTGCAACCAACAGACTGAGGAGACTTTCAACCAGCACTCCTGTTCCAGAGGTGAAAGACTAGCAAGTGCCCACCTGCACCACTCAGTCCCCTCTGGGCTATAACAAACGCCTTTGGCCAGCTCTCACTACATTGAGCGGGGATTGATAGCCTCCTTGTTTTATGAATGTCGATCCGAATCCAGGCAAGAGCTGACCTTTAAAGGTGCCTTCATATTTTAAAACTGCCGCTGATGCAAATATATGGTCTTCTTGCCAGTGGCTGTAGTTAATAATATAAACTTGCTGACTTCCCTTTTGAGTGGCAGTGGAGAGCCACTTTTGCCAAAGATCACTGGATTCACTTGCTCTGTTTTTGCCCAGAGACAGGTGCCGGCTGGAAGTGTAAATGAGGATGGAGGCTGGTATAGCACTGCTGTCACGTAACAGGCACTGAAATATAAAAGCCTCTTATACTTACACTGGAGGTCAGGAGCAGCAGTGGGAACCACAAAGGATGCGTACTAGTCAACATGAACCTCCGAGATCTCTGCGCTCCTCCGATTCTGGCCTCTTGCGCATCACCGATTTTCATCGCTCCACCACTGGTGGCTGTGCCTTCCGCTACCTAGGCCCTATGCTCTGGAATCCCCTCCCTAAACCTCTCCACCTCTCTACCTCTCTCTCCTCTTTTAAGATGCTCCTTTAAACCTACCTCTTTGACCAAACTTTTGGTCACCTGTCCTAAAATCTCCTTACATGTCTCAATGTCCAATTTAGTTTGGTAACGCTCCTGTGAAACGCCTTGGGACATTTCACTACGTTAAAGGCGCTATATAAATGCAAGTTGTTGTTGTCTGATAGGTAACCTTTCTTTTACCCTTGTCCTCTCCCTATCATAATCTTTCTTGCTTTTCTCTAGTTTATTGATAGTGCTGGGCCATTCTTCCTCTGAACTTTCTGCTCTTGTTCTTCCTAAACTCCAAACCCTACAAGCTCTTCCTTCTCCCTGCATCTTCACTGTTTTGAAATGAAGCTTGTTCCACAGTAAAGCCCTTACTACATCACATCTCCTGATAGAATCATACGACACAGAAGGAGGCCATTCGGCTGCCTGTGCCGGCTCTTTGAAAGAGCTGTCCAATTTAGTCCACACCCAAGCTTTTTCCCCATAACACTGCAGATTAGTCCTCTTCAAGTACATGTCCAATTGCCTTTTGAAAGTTCCTATCGAATCTGTTTCCACCCTCCCTTTAGGGAGCGCGTTCCAGATTTTAACCCTCTGTGTCAAAAAAATTCTCCTTATTTCCCCTCTAATTCTTTTGCCAATTATTTTAAATCTATGACCTCTGGTTACCGACCCACTTGCCAGAAGAAACAGTTTCTCCCTGCTTGCTCTATCAAAACCCCTCATAATTTTGAACACCTCTATTAGGTCTCCCCTTAACCTTCTCTGCTGTAATGAGGACAATCCCAGCTTCACCAATCTCTCCACACAACTGAAGTCCCTCATCACTGGTATCATCCTGGTAAATCTCCTCTGTACCCTCTCCAAGGCCTTGACATCCTTCCTAAAGTGTGGTACCCAGAATTATACACAGTACTCCAGCTGAGGCTAAACCAGTGATTTGTAAAGGTTTAGCATGACATATTTGAAATCATTAAGAACATTGTCTGTGGAACACGGTTTGCTACGATCAGTAGTGGAACTAAATCTCTTTTTTTTTCTGTCCACAGGGCAACTGCATTTGGTATTCTGAATGGACTCTCCAAGTTTGCTGCGATACTGGGTATATCAATATTTGCCTCATTTGTGGAGATAACTAAGGTGATCCCTATCTTGCTGGCTTCAATTGCGTTAGTAGGAGGTGCCCTGCTTGGTCTCCGACTTCCTGAGACCAGGGAGCAAGTTTTGATGTGAGGGGCTCTCCTAACACTTCTGGACTCACAGTATATGCACAGCTGCTAACCACTGTCCTTACAGCCTAAAGCATCCACTCTACCATCTGTGCTTTCTGTGACTGGACATATTTGTGCTATCTGTACACTCAATACGGTTTCACATAGCTAGTTAACACGTATTCACAGAAGTCGTCCTGTACACACACCCCGTAAGGCTGGGATGGGGAAGATCGGAAACCATTGGAAGTGTTTTCATTGTTGAGCGTTGCGCACTTCAAATTTTGTCTAATTTTACGTTAACCTGTTCTTGTGGTTCTTCTCTCCTTTGTCTTCACTAATCATATATACTTCGCTCCAATTGGATTTGCCCGTTTAAAGGGTAAGTCCTCTGATACCAATTTTTAGGTCTACCCGCGGACTTTCTTTCAAGATTACTTCATGCTAATCTTGTAAGGCGTTGCGATCTTGGTGGCGAGCCCCCAAAAACAGCTGCAAATCATGAACTGGCACCATTGAAATCGTGCTAGTCCTGGTTTGGGTGAAATACCGCTTGTACTTTTAAAGGGGCCGTGTTCAATCAACTTCCTGACTGTTAGCTCATGTTTCCTCCTTCAGCAAAGGTGCATCAATGGGAACTTCTTTGGCTCAGGGGTGCTTATCCCATGATGGGTGGACTGGACCTTTACCACTGGAGCCAGAAGAATTGTCAAAGCACCATTTGCAGAAATCCATGGGGTTGAGGGTAATTTATTGCTCACACTGGCACCAATCGCCACACGAATGGGAAGCAAGCTTCCTTCCCCTAGCTGAGTGTTAGCTTGGCTCAGTTGATAGCATTCTCAGCCAGGAGGTCATGAGTTAAGCCACACTCCAGGATATCGGCGCATTGTTCAAAGTGCTGTCCTTTGGATGAGACGTTGAACCAGATCCCTGCCTGCCTTTCAGATGGACACTAAAGGTTCCACAGCGCTATCGAAAGAAAAGCAGGGAATTCTCTTGGTTTCCTCCTTCAACTAATACCACCAAGGAACAGAATTCCTGGTCATTTAAATCATTGCTGTTTGTGGAACGTTTGGTGCCGAATATTTGCCTACATAACTGTAGTCACTGCACTGCAAAAATAATTCATCAAGTGGAGGGCTTTGAGACGCTTCAATGGCAGGATAATACATAAATACAAGTATTTTATTTTATGTTATTACTTATCTGTTCCCCAGCCAGTGCATCGTGTCATGGCACTGGAAGTAGACATTGTGTTGAGACCTTCTGAGGATTGTGGCCACATAGGAAGTACAAGGTTGTACAAATTGAGTAAGGTTATTGATATTAATCACCTCTCATCACTTCAAGCATATGGTGCAGTGCAGTGAGCTACTGTTTTGAATGTGTTGTGCTGAGCCCATTCCCTCAGTTTGCCAAATGTCCCATATTAGCAAAATGTATGATACATCACATTTTAAAATAGGACGCAGTGTAAAATGAAACTTTAAAAATCTGTATATGTTCAAGTGCAAGGTAACATGCTGCAATAGAGGGCCTCTACATGGCACTGGGTGGTTAAGTGGGTTAAAACCTATCTAAAAATCAAACTGGTTCACAAAGAAAGAACTTGCAGGCAGACAGACAGACTTGCATTTATATAGCGCCTTTCATGACCTCAGAATGTCCCAAAGTGCTTTAGAGCCAATTAAGTACTTCTGAAGTGTAGTCACTGTTGTAATGTAGGAAATCAACGTCCTTTAGGGAAGGAAATCTGCCGTCCGTACCCGGTCAGGCCTGTATGTGTCTCTAGACCCACACCGCCATGGTTGACTTGTAACTGCCCTCTGAAGTTGTCCCAGAAAGCCACTCAGTTGTATAAGGGCAACTGAGGTTGGGCACGCTGCCCATGTCCTGAGAATGATTTTTTTTAAAGCCTTGAACAAGGTTCCAGTGAGCATTTACAAGCGATGCAGAACTGACTGTGGTGGGACATGGAAAAATGTTACGCTGGTGCAGTAGGAAGTGAAGTTGGTGTCAAGATACATTGGAGCAGCGCATGGTTTACTCTGCCTCTAATCTGCAGCACTTCCCCTGCACTAACACCCCTCACCTCGATGAGACATAGCTGACAAAAATAAACAGAAAAACCATTACCGACACTTTCCTAAAGTAATTTTAAAAACAATCTTCTTGGCTTCTCCTGATGTGATGCGATCGGCTGCGGGAGATTCCATTGTTGGAGAACGGTGGAGATAGACCCAGAATGTAGGGGCAAAACTTGGTATCAGTAGTCAGAACCCAATGGCGAAATAGAAAGGAGGTTATAAATATCAAAAATAAGAGTTGTTTTGATTTAAGCTGTAATATAATTCATTTAACATCATGTGAACCTGTTGCAACCCTCACCTTGATAAGCACATTTCAAGTCAGCTATTGTCTGAAGAGATATTAATTGATAAGAACTGAATTTCAACGAACCATCAGTAGCCAGCCTAGCAGACTGTACAGCTGTAACAAACATCCACAATTACGCTACGATACGATGTTATTTACCAGTTTCCAGACATTAAATCATCACAAAGCGCTCAGATTCCTGATTGTATTCAGTATAGTGTTTCAATCTCGTACAAGCAGTAACCACTTGTGTTTATGTGGCACTGCTCACGAACAGGAAGATGTCTCAAAGTGGTTTACAATAAGCGAAATGGTGGATCCTGTGGAGGAGGGAAAGAAGGGAAATGGAGGAGGCTAAAAATGAGCTAGAAGAGCAAGAGGAGATTTTTGAAAGTTGGAGGGAGGGAGGAGGTGGCATGGCAGTTGGATCTAGTGAGGGAGTTCCAGTGGATAAGGGGCATGATGGTTGAACGAGCGGTCCCCAGTGTTGGAGCATAGGGAGGGGTAGATGAGGAGCTGCAGTTGTTGCATGAGTTGAGTTTATTGGCTTTGTCTTGTAAGGGCAGGGAGCAGAGCAGGGGTTAGACACTGCTCTTCCACCTCTGGGTTTATGTCCAACAGATGAAAGTCTCCTCCATCTGTTGGGTATAAGGGCCCCAAAGTACAAAGTGATCCCTTATTTGCCATTAAATTGGCCACCGGGCTCAGAGTGGTGCGGGAAATGAAAAAAACATCGTACCCCTGCGCGAAGCGGATGCTCTTCTGAAGGGGAAAAAAAAAGTGTTCCATTCCTCACGTTGATGAGCACAAAATGAAACCAAAACAAAATCTATACATCATCATACAGCACAGAAGGAGGCCATTAGTCCCATCGTGCCTGTGCCGGCTCTTTGATAGAGCTATCCAATTAGTCCCACTCCCCCAGATCTTTCCCCATTGCCTTGTATATTTTTCCTTTTTAAATGTATATCCAATATATTGGTCTAAAAATGATTACAATGTTGAAATTGGAAAATTCGTTCCACACAGTGTTTGTAATGCAAATGTCGAGAGCCAGCTGTGCATTGCAATTTTTTTTGAACAATTATATTTTGACAAGAAATATCCCTCTCCAAAATAATAAAAAAAGGGCCATTTATCATTTATGAGCCATTAATATTTAGCAGTCACAATCTAACCATAATCATCAAATGTTTTCCTGTCTGTGAGCTTTCCAGTTATACTGATCTGATCCTCAACCCCTGGATTGTATATATATTCACAGTCGGCGTGCTGGTTGTTTCAGGAACCTATCTATCAAAACTGTTGGCTGCCAAATGCAGAACTTTAGAAAAAAAACATGCTGGAAATGCACGGCAATGTCGGTCAGCATTTGGAAGAGGAAAAAAGAACAGGTTAATGTTTCAAGAGGGATCCTTTGTCACAACTGCATCCAAAGCACCCAAGTCACCACCACACCTGGCAATTGAAAGAACTTGCATTTATTTACCACCTTTCATGACCTCAGGATGTCCCAACGTGCTTTGCAGCCAACAAAGTACTTTCATAATGTAGTCACTGTTGTAACGTGGGAAATGTGGCAACCAATTTGCGCACAGCAAGGTCCCACAAACAGCAATGTGGTAATGACCAGATAATCTGCTTTTAGTGATGTGGGTTTAGGGATAAATGTTGGCCAGGATACTGGGGAGAACTCCCCTGCTCTTCTTCAAAGTAGTGCCATGGGATCTTTTATGTCCACCTGAGAGGGCAGGCGGGGCCTTGGTTTAACATCTCATCCGAAAGACGGATGAGAGGCAAATCAATGCAATTCCGATGAAGAGTCTGCACAAGGTCATTACAGATGAGGAAGCTCATCTTAGCTCATCCATCCACACTGACCCCATGCAGCATTCCTTTAGTTCTTAAATGATTCCGGGGGGTGGGGGTTGCCTCCTTTGTCTGACAGTCCTTTTCAGGTGCTGATCATTCTTTGGGGCTGGATAAGAAGAAGGTCCTGATCTCAGCCTCCAATTTGCCTTTACCTGTGACCTCTCATCCTGTTCTTATGGTTCAATTTAATGTGATTTTCCAGATTTACCTTTCCCATTCCATTTACAATCTTGTAGACCTCAAGAAGATCATCTCTCAGACGTCTCCTTTCAAAGATGAAGAGCCCAAGTTTCTTCAGAATGTCCTCATAAGACTTACAAAATGTTAACCTGTTTTTTTTTTCTTCTAGACACTAATTGAATGGCTGTGAATTTCCAGCATTTGCTGTTTTTAATTCAGATTTCCCAGATTCGCAGTTTTTATTTCAGTCCCTTTTTATTCCATTTTTTAGATGGGTATAGTTTTGTCATATTTGGAATTAGATACTAATTTCAAAATGAGGTTCAGCATAATCTAACAGCCATAGCAAAGCTTGTTAGAAAATAATTGTAAATATATGTTTAATATATGTGTTGTAAGGCCTGGGACATATAGACCGAAAGGCCCCAGATTCAGCTTCTGATGTGTGCTGAGGTCAGTCGAGGTGGGGATAAGGTTACTGTAATTGGTCTCAATGTTACTGGGATACGGAGGGGAAAAAAAATCAGCCAGAGTTTCCACTTCTGATTGCTATCCGGTGATCGGTGATGGAAATTGGGAGGATGCAGCATGAGGATAGAATGTGATGTCCCTTCCCATGGTTGCATAACCCACTGACACTCACTCTCCTGGTTCGCTCATGATGGATGACCACTGGGAGTGGGGAACTAAGGGGCTATTAACGCACGTGGAACTATATCCCAGCAAGAATCAGGAGAGGAGGAGAGGGGAAAAAAAATCTCAGTATCTTCTATTGTAAGATTAGAAGTCTTGACCTTGGAAACCTAGATTGAGCTAGCACGGGCATGATGGGCCGAATGGTCTCCTGTGCTATATGACTCTAAGACTGAAGCTTAACTCCATGCTAGAGTGCAAGTGGCCTGCCAGAATGTTTTAATAAAGCAACAAAAGATGCAGATAAATGTGAGAACGTAGACGCGGTGCCCTCTCATTCCAGTAAAGCTTCTGATAAGAAAATTAGTTCGGAAATGAACTGGCATGATGTCGGTTGGCAACTTGCCGAGATGGATTGAATTGTGGGTGGTCAAAAGGAGACAGAGGGTCTGTGTGAGCAGGAAGTATTCTGGGTGGAGAGGTGTGAGGCTCAGTGGTATGACCGCAACACTTCAGTGGAAAATAGGAGGGGTGGTTTAGTTGGTAATAAGTTACAGGGACCTTGGATTGTTTGTGGGAGATGGGCAGACAATTGGCCGACACACTTTAATGTGGATATGGGTAAAGTCTTGCACTTAGGAAACAGAAGAGACAGAGGGAAAATACTTCAGGCCCCACATTTGGAATCCATACTACTACAACAGGAAGGATGTGGCTGGGATGGAAAAGGTACAGGGAAGAGCTACTAGAGAATGAAACATGAAGATAGGCTCAAAAAACTTGGGCCCTACTCATTGTTGGAGAGAAACCTGAGGGAGATCTGATTGAAGATTCCAAATAAGTAGTCCGTAGGGATGTAAAGGATCAGTCAGGGTTATGTAAACTAATAGGAAGCAGCTCAGAAGAGGTAAATTCAGGCTGTGCTTAAGAAAACACTAGTGAGGGGGTGTTCAGTTCTTGGAATAGTTTGACAAGGGAGGCTGCAGGAGCAAGTAGCTTTGATCTCTTCAAGGTAAAATTGGACAAGTATCTTAAAGAGAAGCAACAGGAGGAAGGCAAACTAGTAGGACTTATACAGGCAGATTTTCAATTTGCGTAAAGCTGGCGATGAGGATGGGCCGCCCATTATAGAAACTGGAATCAATGGAGACGAAAGTCAGGAAAGTCAGGCACCATTTTGACGCAAGCTAAAAATCTACTCCATACTCTCTTCAAGCCCTGAGATTTTCTATGAGATGCTGGAGTTAAAATTGTCTGAAGCTGCCATATCTTTCGGTCCATTAGGCACCAAAGACAAAAAAAAAAATCACCACAGAACTGTCTACAATTTGACAGAGCGCAACAGGTGACACGGACTCTGTGGTGGAAAGCAATGTGATGCAGCTCACGTGCATTATATCCGAGTAATTCACACTGTTAGCTTCACTGACGCAATCATTGTGATATAAAGGGGTTCAGTATTAAATAACTGTATATGGGTAATAAAATGTAAAAAAAAAAGATATTGTCTGCGTATTGTCTAAATGTGCATGCTGCTTAGCCATTCACATATTGTCAAATCATTCACTGCAGTATAAATATGTATAATTTATATCCGTCTATAGAAGTGCATGCTGCTGGTTTTAAGGAGAGTGATTGCTTTACTTTGGTTTAAGAGGCCGACTACTTCAAACCGTTCACTGTTGCTCCGGCAATGGACACATCAATTAATAAAAGGAAGGAACATTTTATAAAATTATTTATTCTGATCGAAGGCAATAACCTTTTCTTTTCAATCTTCGCACCTCAGTCAGAAACTTCTCTGTTTAGTTTTTAGCCAAAAGAGAAAAAAAAAGCTTTACTTGTGATAAGCGTCTTGTACCTCTGGTGTCCATTCTCACAGCACGTTAATGGATGTTAGTTTAGTCTCTGTGCGGGTGCTGTATGTCGTTAATTGTAAATATAACTTGTCCGAGGTGAAAAAAAAAAAATTATTTCTCATATTTCATTTGGGGTGTACCTCGGTCATTTAACCACAGTCTTATCTGACAATTATTTTTCTACAAGCTTGTCTGGCTGTACTTGAGAAATGGAGACGGGTGCTGACAATCCGAGTCTGTTTTGTTTTGTGTATGTAATATTAAAAAAAATAATAATAATTATTGGACGTTTTATCTTTTGTTACCTGAATTTCATTTAAAAAAATAGAAACATATGAAAAATTTTACATCTCTGCACACTTCCTGTTAACTTTTTCCTACACCTGTGTTTAGAATGGAAGATGCCTATGTAAACTTGTCACGCTGGAATTGCACCCTCCCACCAGTGGAGGCGCTGTAATGCCAACAAAGACGGGAGACTATCATTACAGCATAGCAACTTTACATAGGCCATTCCCATTCTAAATGTGGATTCAGGAATCTATAATGGATTTACAAAAATAAGGACAGAATGCATAATTTTAAAATGGGGATCGAATTTCATCTGCATATCCTTATCCAGTTATCCGCCTTCGGCCTCTAACCTCACTTCACCTGCACTTGGTCATGACTCAGCATATACAAAGCCATGGGATATATATGTACATGTGTTTTAGAGTTCCTTCAATAGCTAGCTGGGTAAAGGCAGTGCCTTATGTCGCAATGTGATATACAAAGCTAAAGATCCCAGGTTTTATCCCTGTCTGCTCTGGGTTAGCTGATGTCAGCCAGGCCAGTATAGAGTGTCTACAACTGTCTATAGTGCCCCTGGGTTAGGGAGGGGAAAAAAAATCAGCAAAGGTACCTGCTCCTCATCAACGTTATTAACCCGTGCTGAAGAAGGTGCAAGTGTGGATGTTAGGTAAGGACATGTCAGGCTAGGCTGTGATGCATTCCACAGCCAAACAGCCTGGTGGAAAAACCTGAGTAGTGATCCTTACATTCAAACTATGTGACTGCAATCACCCTGCTTATTTTCACAAGGACCTTTGAATTCTAAAACCCACTCGAAGAATTGCGCAAAATGAATAGTCGATGAAACCAGAGAGAGGTGGGATGTGGATTGGAACCGGGGACTCCCTTTCCCCTCTCCCGTCCCTAAATACCAAGCTTCTAATCACTATTATCCCATTCAGTCTCTGCTGATATCCATTTGGCTGTTTGGTTGAATGGAAAAAGAGTCACAAGTAGTGATTATGGTACTCGACTAACAGCCTAGAGGTCACGAGTTAAAATCCCACCATGGCAAGTTGTGAGTCCAATAAATCTGATCATCTGTGAGCTGAGACAAACCAAATGACAATGGAAGCCCCTCAAAAGGGAACCTGCCATCCCTCCCTGGTCTGACCCACACACAACTCCAGTCCCACACTCTGAAGCGGCCTTGCTAAATAACAATCACTATGGCAACCAGGGATGGGCAATAAATGTGGCCTTGGGTGCATCCCAAGAGCAATTGTTTTTTTTAAAGTACACCCTGCACAGAGTGGTGATACCACAATGAGTTTGACCCTCTGGGCCAGAGGGAGTTGGGTACGAGCTAAAGGATGGAATATCCACACAAAGGAGAGAAAATTGAAGTTAGTTGCCTGCCCCCTGGTGGAAGGGAGGACCCAGGAAGAGTAGAAAGCACCTTAAAAAGAGAGACTTTTATAGACATTCCCCGAAAATGTGCGGGCTGGTAATCCCAACATGAACCCAGCAGGAGTACATGGAGGTCAGGGGGAGCAGACCTAATTGGCATAGGGTTGGTGGATACCCACACTGCTAGGGGCACAGGTTGGTTTGCCCTAAGCTGCCAGAAAACCCAGCCAAAGGTTGCCCAGGCCCGCCTCCTTAACAGCTCGAGACACAGAAAGAAGTGGAAAAATTGACTGTTTTAAGAATCAGACTGGCTTTCTAGTTTATATTCCAAAACTGGACACAGACACGCATACAGCCGCACACATACACTCAGACACACACTCACAGACACACACGCACACACTCAGACACACACTCACAGACACACACGCACACACTCAGACACACACTCACAGACACACACACACTCAGACACACACTCACAGACACACACACACTCAGACACACACTCACAGACACACACGCACACACTCAGACACACACTCACAGACACACACACACTCAGACACACACTCACAGACACACACACACTCAGACACACACTCACAGACACACACACACTCAGACACACACTCACAGACACACGCACACACTCAGACACGCACTCACAGACACGCATATACACTCGGACACGCACTCACAGACACACACGCACACACTCAGACACACACACACTCAGACACACACTCACAGACACACACACACTCAGACACACACTCACAGACACACATATACACTCGGACACGCACTCACAGACACACACACACTCAGACACACTCAGACACACACGCACACACTCGGACACGCACTCACAGACACATATACACTCGGACACGCACTCACAGACACACACACACTCAGACACACACTCACAGACACACATATACACTCGGACACGCACTCACAGACACGCACACACTCAGACACACACTCAGACACACACGCACGCACTCAGACACACACTCAGACACACACGCACACACTCGGACACGCACTCACAGACACACGCACACTCAGACACACACTCACAGACACACATATACACTCGGACACGCACTCACAGACACACACACTCAGACACACACTCAGACACACACGCACACACTCAGACACACACTCAGACACACACGCACACACTCGGACACACACTCACACACTCAGACACGCACTCACAGACACGCATATACAGACGCATACACACACTCAGACATAGACACGCACTCACAGACATTCAGACACAGATGCACAGACACTCAGACATAGACACACACTCAAGTGCACACATACGTACATGCATACACGTGTGCACTCTAACAAGCCTCAACACAATCTTACGGGGTGACATTTGATTAATATATTGTACGCAGGGCATGTCAGCTTGTCCAACATTCGCTCTCGGTGGGAACTCAAAATCACAAAGTGAGCCCTTGTCTGATAGGAAGCGACTTCTGCAGTTGGAGAGGAGTCAACATCAGGGTGAGCTCGCTGAAAGTTTGAATAATCAGTCCAGAGGTTAGATTCGATTCATGGGGATTCCATTGCTGGCTGAGTGAGTAGATGCATCACCTTGTGTAGCATTGTGTTACCGGGCTCCCAAATTTGATCCTCTGATCACAGCTAGGGAAGGTGTGTGGAATCCATATCATGGACCAAGGAGGGGGAAAATCAGCCTGGGGTGTCACTCCTGATTGCATTTCAATGGCCCTGCTGGATAGCCATTGGATGAGTGTAGGATTGGCCTTATCTATGATACCCCCCCCCCCCGCCCATGGTTGAATAACCTGCTGCCACTAACTTTCTAAGCTCACAGATGACGAATAGCCACTTGACCAGCTTTCCACCTTTGAAATCGTGCCCCAGCAAGAGTGAACATCCTCAGGAGAGGATGGGAGAAAAGTCAAACGCTAGTGTGTGCACACGAGTGATGCCAACACACAAAGGCAGCACAAAACTGCACAGAGATCAGCACCGGATTGGCAGTGTCACTCAGGGAGGTCACAAATCTGAGCAGATGTGAGAAAGTGGAAAACTGATCACTCTTGGGGATGCTCTTCTGTGGTTGAGGCCACGTCAGGGAACTCTACCCAACAACAACAACAACAACAACAACAACTCGCGTTTATATAGCACCTTTAACGTAGTAAAACCTCCCAAGGCGCTTCACAGAAGCGATTTTCAAACAAAATTTGACACCGAGCCACATAATTAGGACAGGTGACCAAAAGCTTGGTCAAAGAGGTAGGTTTTAAGGAGCATCTTTAAGGAGGAGAGAGAGGTAGAGAGGCGGAGAGAGGGAATTCCAGAGCTTAGGGCCTAAGCAGCTGAAGGCACGGCCACCAATGGTGGAGCGATTAAAATCGGGGATGCGCAAGAGACCAGAATTGGAGAAGCGCAGAAATCTCGGAGCGTTGTAGGGTTGGAGGAGGTTACAGAGATAGGAAGGGGCGAAGCCATGGAAGGATTTGAAAACAAGGATGAGAATTTTAAAATCGAGGCATTCCCGAACCTAATCGTGCTGTGCCTGACGTGGGAATGCTTGATGCTGACAGCGGGTGCCTGAAATGGCAAAAGGTTCCATTCCCCAAAGCTAACAGTCCTCCTCTTGACGAGCAAAAAAAAAAAAAAATTCAACACAATTGGAAGATATTCCAAAATGTAAAGCACGCTCCTCTGTTGACATTCTGAGAAACACAATGTAGATTCTTGATTGTGATTAATTTTGGATATCGGACTTCGATATTACACAAGTTGTGGGAGAGACAAGTACAATGGTGACACCTGCTGGCAGTTTGGAGACACAGCATAATGACAACTTGTCCAACTGATTACTGAGAGTCAAAGGGAGCATTCATTGGGGATGTCAATCCTTCCCTGCCTCCCTGTGCTTTCAAACACATAGGGAGTTTCCACTTCGGGTGCATTTTGGAAATAGTGCCCAAAATGCGCTCGAAACTACGCTGGTTAGGTTAACAGTTCACATTTCCGCTAAAATTTATTTTGTATAATCACAAACGTAAATTCTTCCATGAACCAGCGCAATCGAGCAGCGCAATAGAATGTAATTGTTTCTTTTTGCTTTCTTTCCATTAAAAAGTATTCTTTGATTTATTTAAGAGTGGTGACCTGGTGCAGTTTTATTAATACAGCTGGAAAAGGATTTATCAGCAAAAATAAGCATTTTTAATAATGGTGTCCAATCCTCCGCCTGTGAGTAACCTGATTTAAAATCACTGAAAATGACTTAAATATACGATACTGAGCCATTTAATAGTTTTATTGGTGTAGACTAGTCAGTTTTTTGGTAAATTAAATATTTTTTGATATGAAAAAACTTTTAAAACGTGCCTCCTAGTGCCTGTGCGCCTAAGAAAATGAGCACAATTTGAATCAGTGTAAAAGATCGCAGAAACCCACTACCCTTAACATTCACTCCATTCACCACCGACGCACTGTGGCTGCAGTGTGCACCATCCACAGGATGCACTGCAGCAACTCGCCAAGGCTTCTTCGACAGCACCTCCCAAACCCACGACCTCTACCATCTAGAAGGACAAGGGCAGCAGGCACATGGGATCAGCACCACCTGCACGTTCCCCTCCAAGTAACACACCATCCCGACTTGGAAATATATTGCTGTTCCTTCATCATCGCAGGGTCAAAATCCTGGAACTCCCTTCCTAACAGCACTGTGGGAGAACCATCACCACACGGACTGCAGCGGTTCAAGAAGGCGGCTCACCACCACCTTCTCGAGGGCAATTAGGGATGGGCAATAAATGCCGGCCTTGCCAGCGACGCCCACATCCCATGAACGAATAATAAAAAAAGAATACACCAACGTGAGTGGTTTTGGGCACGACTGGCTTACGTTTTAAGATCCCCGATCTTTTACGCTGCGTGGCCGATTCCGCCCAGATTGCGCTGATATTATTGGCGGAAACGAGCAGAAACTCAACCCCATTGTATTTATACCCTGCGTTGTTTATTCCTTCCAATTATGTTTATATCATAACTAAAGGTGGAATCACATGGTCAATAACAACAACTTGGATTTATACAGCACCTTTACCATCGTAAATCGTCCCAAGGCGCTTCACAGGGAGCGATCATCAAACAAAATTTGACACCGAGCCACATATGGAGATATTAGGACAGGTGACCAAAAGCTTGGTCAAAGAGGTAGGTTTTAAGGAGCATCTTAAAGGAGGCGAGAGAGGTAGCGATGTGGAGTGGTTTAGGGAGGGAATTTCAGAGCTTAAGGCACGGCCGCCAATGGTGGAGCGATGAAAATCGGTGATGCGCAAGATGCCAGAATTGGAGGAGCGCAGAGATCTCAGAGGAGGTTACAGAGATAGCGAGGGGCGAGGGCCATAGAGGGATTTGAAAAGAAGGATGAGAATTTTTTAATTGAGGTACTGCCGGACCAGGAGTCAATGTATGTCAGCGAGCACAGGACTTAGTGCGAGTTAGCATACGGGCAGCAGAGTTTTGGATGAGCTCAAGTTTACGCAGGGCGCAAGGTGGGAAGATCGGCCAGGAGAGCATTGGAATAGTCGAGTCCAGAGGTAACAAACTCTTTACACCCTGCACTGTGTACCAAGTGTGAGGTAACTGTGCCACCTAGTGTCCATGCCTTTCAACTGTTAGGGAATGTTCAAGGAATAAATGCCGGAGACATCCTCGATCGGCCGTCGTAACTTCAGTAGAAGATCAGCGTAAACCGTGCAAACGGGATTCCCATCGATCTTCTGCCAAAGTTACGGCAGCCGATCGGGTGAATCCCTGAGGAAATTCCCAGCGAAAGTATCAAAACGGTAGCAGTTACTGTCAGCGATGTTATTGTACGATAAAGGTATGAAAGTCCCTCCAAACTCTTAATGGAGGCATAACCCCGTCAATTTTAATGAAAAGGGTAACCTGATATGATCGTTTTAAGCGTTAGTACAACAACATCACCAATAGTAACTCCTGTCCTTAAATCCTTTCTAGAAATTGACTCTTAGATGGGTTACGTATACAATTTTAATGGACTTCGGATGGGTTATCTATATGGTTTATCTATATGACAAATGTTTACAAGGTCATACAGGCAACTGACAGAGTTGATCCAGGTAAAATGTTCCCTGGTTCAAACGCCAGGGGAGTATAAGTTTAAAAATTGGGAAGTTAGGAGTAAAACGGGGAACTTATTCATCAAAGGGCAACAGTTGTGCAATAAAAGTTACCAGGGAAGGACATGTAAGTAGGGTGTAAATGGTTTCAAGAGGCAGTTAGATGTATTCTGGAGAGAGAAGAGTTTGAGAGATATGGTGGGATTGATCTATCTAAAATGGAAGGGTTAGTTGGGTCTAATGGCCTTTTCCTGTAGATGATCCCTACTCCAGTATTCACACTCCAATTATCCAACTTCCAGATTGTCAGCCAGAATTTCCCTGGGACAAAGTCTTGCATGTGAGGTTGTATCATTGCACAGTCTAACACTAATCTCCTGAAATAGTTCTGCTTGACATTCCTTCTCACTTCTAACCTCTTAACTTTTTCCCGATATTTGAACCCGGTGGTGAAAATGAAGATCACAGTAAGTTAAAGAAATAACGGAGAGTCAAGCACTAAAATAAAAGAGGGTAAGATGAAGTCTTCATACATTCCTAATCATTAGAAACTTTGAGAAGGTTGGAAGTGTTTCTAGTGTATTGGTGCAGATGAAGGGCAAGAGTAAAGGGTCCATTTTTCTGCAGGGCAAGGGAGTAAACAAAAGTGACAAATTTAACATCTAATTAATGTGTCCAAAGAGAGCCTTATGGGCAATGATTCTGGTGTCCTGCTCCTTGGTGCATGTTGATGGCGCAAATCACAAACTTGCAACCTACCAGCCTGTAATTTTCCATCTGATCACTTTGATGGACATATGTGCGCTTCTGGAATTTTTACCGCTTAGTCGATGAGACATGAACTGTCAGAGATGGTTGATTTCCACTCACCCAAGATGGACTAGCGCCAGATAACGACCGTGAAAGCTGTCATAAAAACCTCAGCCAGCTCATTAATGTCCGTCAGGGAAGAGGAGCCTCCGGCCCCTGCCAGGTCTGACCTACACGTGACTCCAGTCCCACTCTACGTGGTTGACTCTTAATGCCCTCAGAGCAACTAGGACTGGCCAATAAATACTTGGTACCGGCGTCACCAGCATCCCAAGAACAAATTTGAAGAAAATGTAAATTAGTCCTGTTTTTCCTTCTGTTTTGCATCTGATATGAATTTTAATAATTGATGAATTTGTGCCCATTTTTATTTTGCAAACAAGGATTAATAATTTCATCAGAAGTCAAATTTCCAGTGAGTCTTGCGCAGTGGAGTTTGCTTCTTGCGACAGATTCTGTGCACTTTCTTTAGACTATTACAAGCTCTGCCCCTCAGGATTCCGGCCTAGCAACTGTGCTTTGACTGCCCCCCCCCCTGAAAAATACATCTCCCTCCCCCAGGGTGTACTGCAGAGATGAGCTTTGATGGGGCTCATGGGGCATTTTCGGGTCCTTGACTTATGTTACTTCCCTCGGGTTTGTTTAGATTGAACCGAATACTTTAGCTTTTCTCCAGTGGATGGCACAGTGGAGGAATTTCCGGTCTGAGCAGCACAAACCAGCACCCCTTCCTCTCTCCAGTGATCAGCTGGTGTCAGAAATCAGCATTTTCACAATAGAAAAACCCAAAGGTTTTATCAGCGTGCATTGCAGGTCATCAATCTTAATTGTTTCTTTTGTTTCCCTTCCTTGCCCGTCTACCCCACATCCCCCGTCTCCTCCCCACACGTAGAACTTTCTCCTCTCCTCTTCAGCAGGGACTTACTCTTGGTTGATTTGGAGTTTCTCAGGCACCAGACACTGTCTGGTACTTGGACAAGCCGTCATTCTTCATGTGGGAGTCTAGATGGTAGATGGTGACAGACTATTTGACCATGGTGGAATTACGACAGACTATTTGACCATGGTGGGATCACAACCCGATACCAATCTTGTCCACAAGATGCATATTACAGCAGGAGTCACTGGATACCTACCTGGAGTGGGAACCTTGGCTGACTTTGTTTTCCCCCCCTCCCTAGAATAGGAGCACTGAGTACAACTATAGCACCCTACTGCTGCCCTGAGATTGATAACTCAGCACAGTTCAGTGATAAAACCAGGGATCTTCTGGTGTATTTGGCTTAGTGCGACATCAGGCAGTGATTTTGGGTACCAGGCCTTTCAAGAGGCTAAGGAGCGGTAATTCTAACACAAATTTCTTATTGCCTTATTAACCTTGGTTGGTGTTGTGGTAGCACTCTTACCCCTGAGTCAGAAGGTCATGGATTGAAGCCCCATTCCAGGACTTGAACACATAAGTTCGGTTGATAACTTCAGTACAGTCCTGAGGGAGTGGTGCACTATCAGAGGTGCTATTTTTTGGGTGAGATAATGAAGGTCCATCCTCTCAGGTGGATGGAAAAGATCCCATGGCATTGGAGTGTCAGATTAGATTATCTGTCCAAGACCAGCAGTGGGTCTTGAACCCACAATCTTCTGACTTGGAAGCAAGAGTCCTACCACAGGACTAAAACGTAACCTCATGGCCACCTGATTAAGTAGTGGCTTGTCTCCAAATTGCCCTTTAACTCAAATGCTGCAGGATTCTTATTTTCACAATGCGGAACTAAAACCTAATTAAGGGAAGCATCAGGAATATTTGCTTTGCAAAGGAGAAATGGCTATGGCAAAATTTCATTGCGTGATGATATTGTTACCAAGCATTGAGGAGGCAGCCAGTTGAACGCTGAGGACAGCACGTGACAGATTCAATCTGTTTTGATTTTTGATTGAAGACAGTTTTCTTTGACAGTCCCAAGAGCAACAATTTTGTTAAAAGCCTATTTATGTGAGGTCCCTGCTTTTCACAACTGCCCAAAACTCTGTTGGATGGAACAAATGTACTTAATCAATCTGTTTGCTGCCATCTTTGATATCACTCAAGGGGCTGCTGCCTCAGTACCACTGTCATTGTGCAGTGATGTTCTACAAACAACAATTTTTGGCTTGCAAACCAGAAACACAAGCAGCACTGTGCCATTATTATTAATAGCTGGTAGATCACCCGGGCAAGCACCGAACCCAAGATATTTTTATGTCAATGTTACAATGTCGGGAGGGTAGCACTCAGGTTATTAACGCATTGTTGGTCACTGTTGGAGTAAATATACGATGTTGTTTCATGGTCTGTGCTGATTCGGACGGGGTCTGATTCTTGGGGTCCCAGAAAAGTTGCAGCCTGGTCACTATGCTGTTGAGTGCTCCTCCGTTCTACTGATCATGACCTGCTGCTGGCTGGAGTACTGTGTGTGTCTACACTCAAAGACACTTTGGACCAGAATTTTACATAGAATTGCATAGAATTTACAGCACAGAAGCAGGCCATTTGGCCCAACTGGCTTATGCTCCACATGAGCCTCCTCCCACCCTACTACATCTAACCCTATCTGCACATCCTTCTATTCCTTTCTCCCTCGTGCATTTACCTGGCTGCACCTTAAATGCACCTATGTTAGTTGCCTCAACTCCTCCATGCGATAGCAAGTTCCACATTCTAACTACTCTCTGGGTAAAGAAGTTTCTTCTGAATTTGCTGCTAAAATAACGCTGAGTTTAATGGGGCGCTTGCCGTTATTGGTGTGTAAATCGTCCAGTAACTTGTGGCGAGGAAGAGATACCCGGTGAATTGCGAATCGCCACAAGTCGCTGGACGATTTGCGCCGCTCCGCTGTTAGCCTTGCAAAAACTGCAGCTCGCCCGCAACCACCCCGTGAGTTTCAAGAAATTGCTGCATTTGCGGATTAATTGCCAGTTGAACTCGCCGCAGAAAGTTAGGGCTGGTACTTACAAGTACCCTTTTAATGATGAGATTTATGTTCCTGCAATGGCACTCAACCTCTCCGGCCCAGAAAGGCAACAATTGAAAGTGTGGAGTCTCATTCCTGCAGGTAGTAAATTGTTCTTAGAGATTTTTTTAATTTATTTTTAAATTCTTAGTACTTTTCCTTTATGCCTCTTTCTCCCTCTCTCTCTCTTCAGCCAATCTTTCTTTCCCTCTCTGTTTCTTTTTCAGTACCTATTTTGACTCTAATTCACCCTCTTTCTCCATGGTTCCTCTGTTTCTTTCTCAATCTTAAATCTCATTGATATCTCAGGAGATACATTGTTGGTCCCACTGTTCACAAGGTCCCAGATGCCCCTTGGGATGTCTTACTACATTAAAGGTGCTATATAAATGCGAGCTGTTGTTGTTGTTGTTGTTTTTGTGCACCGTTACCAGTCGCATTTCCAGCAAGTTACGACGCAAATTTTTTCTGAGCTGTAGGGTGCAGGCAAAGGTCTAACTAATGGCGTATGCTGTGAGATGCCCGGCTCCCACAAGATCTGGCCCATTGTCCCAAAACGATGTTTGAGTCCTGGAGTGATTAAAATGCTCTTTAACTCTCTCCCTTTCCCACAATTGGCTAGTTTGGCATCACATAACCATTATTTCTTCTCTCCTGTTCTTTTCAACCTTCGTCACCTCCTGTACAATGGGCTTGACCCTTCACCTAGGTTTTTCATCATAAGTAAATTCTGGCCACCGTTTGTAATAACAATGGCAGATGAGGACAATTAAAGGGGCCAGGGGACTATATTCCATTTAGATTATGATGATGATGTTGGCTAGGGGCCAGTCAACAATGACAAGATAGATACAGATGAGTGAGACTATTCAGCCCATCCATCCATCTATTCAGATAAAAAACTACAGTTGTTCCACCACAGTATCCAGCTGTTCCGAATGAGTCCAGGGTATCTGCCTCCGATAACCAGAAATCTATTCCATATGTTGATATGAAGAAGAATTTCCTGACTCTCGGCCCTGATGAAGGGGGTCCACCCAAAACATTAACCCATCTCTTTCTCTTATTCAGATGCTGACTGACTTGCAGTGTATTTTCTGTTTTGTTATTTTAGATTCCCAACAGTTGTGGGCTTTTTCTCTTTATTTCTAACTGCTATTTGCATTACTGTACAGGCTAGGGCAACGATATCACTGGTTTGTTTAACTGCTTTGGCGCTTTGCTTACAAGCAAGCAACAGGGATAATGCATGCTGAAGAATTTAGAACACGATGCAAAAACCTTAATGGCAGGACCGATAATATTCATCAGCTGAGAGGAGACATTAAGTGATTGTCAGCTGTAAATTCCTCATTTCTGTCTTTAACAGGTCCACTGACCCTTTCCTTTAATTGAATGCCCTCTGAGCTCCAATGTAATTCATTTGGTCCAGAGCGCACTTTAACCACACAGGCACAAGTGACCTTGTGACAGCTCTAACTATATTGTTTCCATGCTAAACCTGGCAGCTGGGAGGATGGGGGGAGGGGAGGACTTGGAGGGGGTTAGTGGGGGTCGAGCCGGGTTATTTGAATTATATGGACTGTGGGCCAATTTGTTGGCTGTTAACATGCTCTCCTTGCACAGCAGAGTGAATCTATAAAAGACAGATAATGGAATGGAGATAGAGCCCAAACATTAAGGGCTGCATATTTACAAGGTGGTTGAGTGTTGGTCTCAGGATTATCATGGCAATTTCTCTTCGTAATCTAATGCCATGCAATAAAGGGGGAGAAAAGAGGCATATTCAGCTCGTTCCAACATCCAGATATTGAGATAATCCTTTCAGGTTTGTATTTTCTCTAAGCATTTTAAGATTTCTGTCTGATAATAAAAGCAAGCTTGTGTTGCTAAAATTCCTCTCTTCTGCGTGTTTCCCTTCCCCTCCTTCTCTGCTGACTCTAACTGGGGTAACGAGCTCTACAGGCACTGGCCGCCCATGCCCCCTCCCCTCCCCTCTTCCCCCCTCCCCCTACACCCCCCCCCCCACCCAAAAGGTCATGTCTGAGCTTCGATGGCGAGCGTTCGATCAATGGGAGAAGGCACCAGAGCTCCTGATCGCTATCCAGTGAATCCTATGCTGCATATGGAGAATGGGTGAGGCCAGGATCCTGGCCTCACCCATTCTCCACATGCAGCATAGGATTCACTGGATAGTGATCAGGAGCAGGAACCCTGATTTATTTCTGCTCTGTTGTTCTGGCTGCATACAAGTTGCAGCCTCCATATTGATCAAAATAAATTAGGTTTGCAAAATGAGTCATTTCTCTCCATGAAGTCACTTGGCTGTTGTGTGCCTTTTCTCGAGCCATGGTCTGCCTGAACCTCCTACAATTAATTGTTGGGCCCATTCCTTCCAGTCCTTGGTGTGGTGCTAATTGATTTTATAATGTACCTGATAAATAGTGATATTGGTGAAGTACAACACTGTGTTGAGTTGATTATGGCATTCAGGCCAATTGTCAGGCCCCTACTGCTGTGCTGGCTGAGATCAGTTAGCCAAGCTTGACAAATCAATTTTTTGTTGTTTTAACTATTTAAAAATACACTATTGGAGAATTAACATTGTCAGCTGTGGCTCAGTGGGTAGCACTCTTGCCTCTGAGTCAGACGATTGTGGGTTCAAGTCCTACTCCAGAAATTTGATCATAAAATCTAGGCTGACAATCACAGTGCAGTACTGAGGGAGTTCTGCACTGTTGGAGGTGCTGTCTTTCAGATGAGACATTAAACTGAGGCCCTCTTTGTCCAGTCAGGTGGACATAAAAGATCCCATGGCACTATCTTGAAGATCTCCCTGGTGTCTTGGCCAATATTTATCCAACATCACTAAAAATCAAATTATGTGGTTATTATCACATTCCTGTTTGTGGGACCTTGCTGTGCGCAAATTGGCTGACACATTTCCCTACATTACAACAGTGACTACACTTCAAATATACTTCATTGACTGCAAAATGCTTTGAGACATCCTGAGGTTGTGAAAGGTGTTATATAAATGCAAGTTATTTCTTTTATCAGTCTAAATTTACTCTGTATTTAACTTTGAATCTCCACAAAGTGATCAACCTACTTTTTAAAACTTGCAAGACCGTGGCCTAGAAATTGAATGGTGCCGCACCCGTTTTTCAGACGCTAAACGGGCGCTTCTGCCTCCAATATGGCGGGTAGGAAGCGCACGCTCATTACAAGCTGGAGGTGCACCGCCCGCCATATTGGTGTGGGCAAAAAAAATGTGTCCAGAGCCGACGCCTGAAACAGGCTTTAGGCCCTTTGTCTAGAAGGTGCAAGAAGCACCCAGCAGTTTGCAGTTAATTATAATAAAAATACTTCTGATTACGACATTTAGATGCTCATCGAATTCCCCACTGTTTACGCTGGTACAGCACTCCGTCATCTACCTGTCTACCCAAGATGGCCACCCAGCGCTGTGAGGGTGTTTACCAGAAGTGCTTGTGAAGAGCCCAATAATAGCAGCATTTCGAGGCTCTTTCTGAACTGATTCTATTCTATTTTTTTCCCTATTTCACTTAAACTTCACCCAAATAAAGTGGATAAAACTCCATCTTTATTGCACACGATTCCAGAATTGTTAACGGTTTTTTTTGGGTCAGCGTTGTGCAATTCTGCCCTTCTTTCCATGTCACTAGGAAACCGGTGTCTCGAGCATATTCGAGGGAGGAGCACCTAGCTTATAAACTGCAGTCAAATAGCACAACCACAAAACCCAAACTGGCTTAAAATTGCACATAAATCAACTCAGCCCAGCGTTGTATTTCTCCAATATCACTGTTTATGTGGTACATTATAAAATTAATTAACTCTGTGCGTCTGACTGGAGGCAAAGGGCCTTGCCAGCTAATTGCAGGAGGCTGAGGTAGGTCGTGGCCTAAGAAAATCCAGATAAGTGGTTTTGTGGGGAGAAGCAACGCGTTTTCCAAACCGTATTATTTTGACGGAGAATAAGGTGGAATTTGCATGGCCTCAAGAGTAAGCAGAGAATTGCTGCTCACAGCACACACGTCCTTCTGCTTCCCTGGTGAGTACAAGCTTGCGTTCAGTAACATTAATACTGCAGTAAAACAATGCAAATAAAGAGAGAAAAAAAATGATTTGGTGATCTATCAAGATAGATAGCTGAAGATTATTCAATGCATCTTGCAATGTGGTGTAAAAAGTGCGGTTAATAAAATGTACAAATGTAAACATGGGAAGCTTTAATCAGTTTAATGTAAAGGTGAAGCAATGTAAGTAAGTTTTCAAAGCCTTAGAGACCTCTCTTGTGGGGAATATTAACAGCGTTTTTGAAAGATTTAATTACGCGACTATATTTACCAATAGTCAGTATTTCGCAAGTAATGGCCTGATGCAATTTTGCTAAGTTATGTGAGGTAGTTTTGCACCAATAGGGCTTCCCACCTGCTATAGTATACTTACAAACCTTCAAAAGCCACCTCTCTCTCGCTTTGTTAATTTTGTGCCCGTCAAAATGAAGGATGCTAGCTCTTGAGAATGGGACACTTCCCTTCTTGAGCACCCAGTGTTGGAATCAAACATTCCCAGCATGGATACATAAGAACATAAGAAATAGGAGCAGGAGTAGGCCAATCGGCCCCTCGAGCCTGCTCCGCCATTCAATAAGATCATGGCTGATCTGATCCTAACCTCAAATTTAAATTCATGTCCAATTTCCTGCCCGCTCCCCGTGACCCCTAATTCCCTTTACTTCTAGGAAACTGTCTATTTCTGTTTTAAATGTCGAGTAAAGCTCCCTCTACTTTGTATCCAACATGCTTCATCGCCAACTTCTAATGCAGCAGTGTGACATCTTTTCATTTAACATAGCAGTTGCCTGTGGCCTCTCTGAGTGAGATTCTGCCCCATGCTAAACAGTTTTGATCTAATTATTCACATGCACACTAGGATTTAGATTGAGACGGGCAAACTCCTTTCATCTGGGAACATTGGAGCCTAAGTTCCTTAGCGCCCCAAACCGAGCGCCATTCGGGCGGCGACCCAGAACAGAGCGGCTCGGAGATCGAAGTAAACTCGTCCTCGGGCCTCACAGACTAAAACAGGTGAGCTGTGGGCTCCAACGCAGCTTAAGAATTTCGGCCCGAGCCATGGCCCAGAGGTAAGTCCGGATTGGGGTTGGGGGGTGGGGGGGGAGGGGGAGCGGATTGGGAGGATGGGGGAAAAGTGATTGAGAAGTGGGGGGAGCGATTGAGAGGGGGGCGGAGGTGGGCTGGTCGGGCTCGCGGTTGTTTGGTGGTACAAGGAGGAGAACTCCTGCTCTTTGCGACTCCGCAAAAAAACAAAATTTTGGGACGTTTTGGTGCCTTTTTTGAGCGGCCACCAGCGATCCCTTTAAGGACCCGTTGGTTAGGCTGCTCAAAACCCGGAAACGCCAGTATTTAATATTGAAATGAGGCCTACACTCATTTCAGGCAGCCACAAGGGCTGCCTAACGAAAAGGCCACAACCAATTTAGCAGAATCCCAAACTACTGTGTAGATCAGGCGGACCCTCTGCCCTGCTGGATTGGTAATTGTTATGCCAGTTTAGACCCATACAACGGGCACAGTGATGTTAAATTTCGATCCCACTATCGCTATAACAGATAGCAGACTGTGGAGACTTGAGGCTGGATTTGAACCTAGGTCCCAGGTGGAGTTATCTTTTTATATTTTATTTTTGAATGGAATTGATCGAGGCAAATTGTTCACTGTGGTGAAGGGGAAGCAAGTTTAAAGTTTAGGAAGTTCGGAGAAGAAGAGGAAATCAAGTGGAACCTTTTCACCCAGAGGGTAATAGATTGTAGAATAAGTTATAGGAACATAGGAACAGGAGTAGGCCATTCAGCCCCTCGTGCCTGCTCTGCCATTTGATAAGATCATGGCTGATCTGTGGAAGTTGCCAGGGAAGGACGTAGAATGGGACCATATAAAAAGGCAATAGATGTGCTTCTGGAGAGAAGGGAACTAGGCACTGTTTACATTTATTTTGAAGGGCCAAAGCCCAAAGCTCAGAATAGACATAGAATTACACAGGCTTAAATAGAATTTACAGCAGAGAAACAGGCCATTCAGCCCAACTGGTCCATGCTGGTGATTATGCTCCACACGAGTCTCCACCCACTTCTTTTCATCTAACCCTATCAGCTTAACCTTCATGTGTTTATCTAGCTTCCCCTTAAATGGTACTCACCTCAATGACTCCTTGTGGTAGCGAGTTCCACATTCTAACCACTAGCAAGATTAAAAAGGAAAGACGAGGTAAATCGTAGGTAAGTAGTAATTAGGAGAGGACATTAGGGGCTAAATCTTCTGAGGCCCTCTGAAACCTGTGGGACCTCGCAGGCAGTAGGAGGCTTATCTTGGCTGCACTGCATGTGATTTTCTGTTCATCGATTTCATTCCAGGCAGTGCAACTACCATTTTCCAATGAGGCTCCCCGTCTCATGCGAGATCCCACTGGTGGCAGATTTAGCCCACAGGCGAAGATTGCTCCTATACCTGATGTTATGAAATTATAAAACTATTCTTTTAGAACAGGTTTGACTTCCCTGCATAGAGAACATGGTGAGAATACGGGTGGAGGTTATTTTTTATTCGTTCATGGGATGTGGGCATCGCTGGCGAGGCCGGCATTTATTGCCCATCCTTAATTGCCCTTGAGAAGGTGGTGGTGAGCCGCCTTCTTGAACCGCTGCAGTCCGTGTGGTGAAGGTTCTCCCACAGTGCTGTTAGGAAGGGAGTTCCAGGATTTTGACCCAGCCACGATGAAGGAACGGCGATATATTTCCAAGTCGGGATGGTGTGTGACTCGGAGGGGAACGTGCAGGTGGTGTTGTTCCCATGTCCCTGCTGCCCTTGTCCTTCTAGGTGGTAGAGGTCGCGGGTTTGGGAGGTGCTGTCGAAGAAGCCTAGGCGAGTTGCTGCAGTGCATCCTGTGGATGGTACACACTGCAGCCACAGTGCGCCAGTGGTGAAGGGAGTGAATGTTTAGGGTGGTGAATGGGGTGCCAATCAAGCTGGCTGCTTTGTCCTGCGATCTATCACAAAGGTCGGCGATCTATCATAAAGGGATGGGCTTGTTGGGCCTAATGTGCTTCTGTTGCTAAATATTCTAAACTGAGGGGGGAAAAATGCTTTCCCTTTAAGAAAACTTTGAGAATCGGATTCAAACCGCTTACTGAACAGAATCTTCACAAAATCCTTTTCGCTCGAGTTGCAGGAGAAAGTACCTTGGAAAACTATTTTTTTTTTGCTTTTCATCCAAAATAATCGAAGTGAAGTAAAAATAGCAGAGAAACACTAATCCTAGTTTAATTTCATAGGCCGGAATTTCCTCTGCAGGATTGTCCCAACGAACTGTATTTTATTTTGAAAACACAATTGGCTTTCTTTCCTCAAGACTATTTTTTTCCCCCCATCAACAGTCTCCATGCTGGATAATTTTATGATACTGCTTCAATTTACTCTGACAGATGCCTGCTGGTGCAAAAGATTGAATTTTTTTTTTACAGAGGGCGACCGGCTAGTTAGCATCTATACGCTTATCAGCATGCAATGAAGCTTGACCCAATTTCTTTCTGTTCCCAGATGGATGATGAGCTACTATCTCATGTACCGAGGGTTATCACCACTTTATAAACATTGAGGAAACTTGATACCAAAGAAGTGAAATCAAAAGTGACATTTTTGCGCCCCCTCGTCCTCCATTGAAATTAACACATTTTCGTGTAAACTGCTTTCTTATTCTGAACTGGTGTTTAGTTTGAACCACTATGTTTTAATACATTTCCACTGCAACAGAAAATGCATCTCATTTTTAGCATCCATTTATATTCGGAGCTGCCATAAGGGTGGGACTTGTTTCCATCTTGTGTTCTACTCCTCTCGAGACAGTAGCTCGTGCTAGGAGTACGGACCCACGTGAACTGGTACCCTCTTGTGACACATCCAAGCGGCCAAGTTTTTCACGTGAGTCCAGTCAGTTGTCAGCAGTCTGTTCAATCATGGTGGGGGGGGGCGTGGGGGCGTCATTGCCAAGCCTGATCCTGTTCTCATTGGAAGACCACATGGAGATCACTGGCGATCAGGAGCAGAAGACCTGGCTGATTTCCCTCCGCCCCCCAATCCCAACCCACAGACATTGCAGGCAAATGTAGCACCTACTGTTAGCCCAGCTTGACCAGACCAGGGATTAAACCTGGGATCTTCCTGATCTGCACGCCTCACTACTACACACCTTGGATTCTATTTTTCTTCTGATCCCTATTTCCATGTTTTCTGTACCCCTGTAGTTTAACCTGAAATTGTGATCAACTGCTATTCATCTTTCGGATGAGATATTAACCCAAGGCCCCTTCTGCTCTCTCCGGTGGACGTAAAAGATCCCATGGCAGCATTTCGAAGAAAAACAGGGGAGTTCGTTCCAGTTTCCTGGCCAATACTTATGTCTCAACAACACCTAAAAACAGATTACCTGGTCACTGTCACATTGCTCTATGTGGGACCTTGCTGTGCGTAAATTGGCTGCCGTTTCCTATATTACAATGGTGACTACACTTTGAAAGTACTAAATTGGCTGTATAGCATTTTGGGACATCCTGAGGTTGTGAAAGGCGCTATATAAATGCAAGTCTTTCTTTCTTTTTAATCATTCTATGAAGTCACAGTGATCCCGTCCCAATTTTCTGAATCTTTCAGGGCATACATCACGATGATTGAACCGCATAAACCTCTCGGAGTTCACCCCTATTCTCTCTATCCCATTTCTAACCAAATATTTGTCCTGGCTTACACTCCTCTCTCAAATGATTTACTGCTCATACATCTCATTGATGTTTGCGGGATCTTGCTGTGCACAAAATGGTTGCTGTGTTTTGCCTACGTAGCAACAATGAATGCACTTCAGAGCAATTCATTGTTTGTCAAATGCTTTGGGATGATTCTGAGAGATTTGATAAATGTCTTTTGTTATTCATCCAGCTCTTCTTTGTTAAGGATGTTAGTTGTCGCATCATTAAATGATTTATCTGGGAGTCCATTCCACAGCTCCAAGGGAAAAGAATCTTTTCATCTCCAGCCTTTCTGGAAGCTTGTTAATTTTGTCATTCACGTTCTTTAGTTCTGTAATCACAGTTGAAATGCTACCTCTGAGGATTTTTCTAATCTCTCACGTCAAGCACGAGGCTCACACACTTTAAAATTGCATAGCTGAGTGGCTCCTTTTAATCTGTCTTCCCTAGAGTTCCACTCAGCAAGCATGGGCCCTCAATGTCCATCAGCTGTGCTGTTCATCAAACCTCTGTCCCCTTCTCGTGCCTCCGATGATATTTCTCTAATAGAAGTGCACAAATGACTGCTGGCAATATGAACGGGCGATCTCGGGCAAAGGGGCTAATGGTGAGATGCATCAACCCGTTTAAAATAAACGGATTACATTATACTCGCATTAAAATAGCGGGTCGTGTGAACGGGTTAAGCAATTTTACCTTCATAATACCAAAGTAATTTCTGGGTGATCATTAGAACTAGGAATGATGTTGGTTACTGATAGCTCAGCTCTTTTCCCTGCATGGGGATACATTACTGTTCCACCAAAAGGGATTTGACTATTAAAAGATTATTTTACAACATGGTTGGTCTATTAGAAATTAAATCGGAACTGTCCATTTAATGCTGATAGTCCCAGGAGTGATCATCAGGCTCCAATGATCCCTAGTGTGGACACTTCATTATCAGGTAATCATTGACCTGGCTACCCAGTCAGCTAGAACACCTTTGATTTGTTCCCATTAAAGTCGCACTCTGGGTACCCTTGCACATCATTTACGTAGGAATGATAGCAGATAACGGATCAGTAACACGGACAACCGGTCATTAATTTGAATGCGTTTTAAGTGCAATGAAACAAACTGCTGGTTTTGATTCTGTACCGACTGAGGAAACAGTTTAAAACTGCGCTTTGATTGTGGCTTATTTGAAGAGCATGTTAGCAACAGCACCTTAATTCAGCAGCCATATTGATGTCAGGCAGCTCATAATAAAGATGTCTCTCTTCAGTAGCTACTCGAGAAAGAATATATTTCAAACCAACAGTGATAGGTTGGAGATTAGAGGCTTTCAAATTCATAAATGCATTAACAATGATGCATCTCATTTCTATTGGAATGAGGTGGGGTGGGATGGTATTAAACAGAACCTGCTTTATATTCTTTTCCTGATTGCAGCATTTTCATGGCCACTGGTCAGGGATCAATGAGCATCTAAACAGTACCTTAATCAATTGAGCTATGTTTAAGCATTCTCAGCTCCAGCTAGACATCCATGGTCAGCTCTCCTTATTAGATGTCATTTCTAGGCTGGATAGAGTCTGAAGAAAGGTCTGTGCATTGTTTCTTTCCAAGAATATAAGATTTTTTTTAAGAACAGAAAAAAGCTATCAGGCCCAATAAGGATGTCTCTTTAAATACATCTCAAACACATCTTTTCACCATATCCCTCAATCCCTTCTCTCTCCAGAAACTCATCTAATTGTCTGTTGACCCCATTTATACTGAACACTTCAGCGGCCTCTTCTGTACCAAACAGACTCTGTTACAATTTGGTGAAAGCCTCCACGTGACGTCCCTTCTTCTTTCTAACTTCCTACCAATTGTCCTTTGGTTTTCTGAACCTGATCTGACTGTGTTGAAGTCCATTTCCACACCACTATCACTCTGACTTGGATCTTTGATTGAACTCCAGAGTAAGAAATAAAGACTTGCATTTATAAAGCACCTTTCATGACCTCAGGACATCCCAAAGCACTTCACCATGATGTTCATCTTTTGCCCAATAAGAACAGTCATTTAAACTAATTCATCGCATATGAAGTGCGTCAAGACATTTCTAAGAGACCTGATAAGAAAGAAAGAATTTGCATTTATTCAGTGCCTTTCACAACCTCTGGAGGTCCTGAAGATCTTCACAGCTAATTAAGTGCTTTTAAAGTGTGGTTACTGTTGTAACATAGGGAAATGTGTGCTATAAATGCAAGACATTTTTGTTTTAGTGCAATAGTTGATTTGAAAAATGATCATTCTGGTCGGTGCTGAGTTAACTGATCTCAGCCATACTGTATGGTTACCCCGCCTCCTTAGCTCAGGGATACTCATCCCAATTTTAACACCCATACCACCACCTTGGCTGAGATCAGCAAACTCAGCACAGAGCAGGGAGTGAAACTTGAACTGTGTGCCTCAGTTCCACAGTGCCTTTAGCAACAACAACTTGCATTTATATAGCACCATTAACGTAGTAAAAAGTCCCAAGGCGCTTCACAGAAATGTTATCAAACAAAATTTGACACCGAGCCACATAAGGAGATATTTGAACAGGTAACCAAAAGCTTGCTCAAAGAGGTAGTTCATGGAGTGTCTTAAAGGAAGAGAGAGAAGTAGAGATGTGGAAAGGTTTAGGGAGGGAATTGCAGAGCTTAGGGCCTAGACAGCTGAAGGCACAGCTGCCAATGGTGGAGTGATTAAAATCAGGGATACGCAAAAGGCCAGAATTGGAGGAGCGCAGAGATCTCGGAGGGTTGTAGGGTTGGTGGAGGTTACAGTGATAGGGAGGGGCGAAGCCATGGAGGGATTTGAAAGCCAGAATGAGAATTTTAAAATCGAGGCGTTGCTGGACCGGGAGTCAACGTAGGTCAGTGAGCACAGGGGTGATGTGTGAACGGGACTTGGTGCAAGTTAGGTTATAGGCAGCAGAGTTTTGGATGAGTTCAAGTTTATGGAGGGTGGAAGATGGGAAGCTGGCCAGGAGAGCATTGGAGTAGTCATAGAACCATAGAATGGTTACAGCATGGAAGGAGGCCATTCGGCCCATTGAGTCCGTGCCAGCTCTCTTCAAGAGCAATCCAGCTAGTTCCACACCCCCGTCCTTTCCCCATAGCCCTGCAATTTTTTCCTTTCAAGTACTTATCCAGTTCTCTTTTGAAGGCCACAATTGAATCTGCCTCCACTACCCCCTCAGGCAGCGCAGTCCAGATCTTACTGTGTAAAAAAGCTTTTCCTCATGTCGCCTTTAGTTCTTTTGCCAATCACCTTAAATCTTTGTCCTCTGGATCTTGACCCTTCCGCCAATGGGAACAGTTTCTCTCTATCTACTCTGTCTAGACCCTTCATGATTTTGAATACCTCTGTCAAATTTCCTCTCAACCGTGTCTGTTCCAAGGAGAACAACCCCAGCTTCTCCAGTCTATCCACATAACTGAAGTCCATCATCCCTGATACCGTTCTAGTAAATCTCTTCTGCACCCTTTCGAAGGCCTTCATATCCTTTCTAAAGTGCAGTGCCCAGAATTGGACACAATACACCAGTTGTGGCCAAACCAATGTTTTATAAAGGTTCATCATAACTTCCTTGATTTTGTACTCTATGCCTCTATTTATAAAACTCAGGATTCCGTATACTTTCTCAACCTGCCCTGCCACATTCAACGATTGTGTACATATACCCCCAGATCTCTTTGATCCTGCACCCCATTTAGAGTTGTACCCTTTAGTTTATATTGCCTCTCCTCGTTCTTCCTACCAAAATGTATCACATCGCATTTCTCTGAATTAAGTTTCATCTGCTACGTGTCCGCCCATTCCACCAGCCTGTTTATGTCCTCTTGAAGTCTATCACTAGCCTCCTCATTGTTCACTACCTTCCAAGTTTTGTGTCATCTGCAAATTTTGAAATTGTGCCCTGTATACCCAAGTCCAAGTCATTAATATATATCAAGAAAAGCAGTGGTCCCAGCACCAGCCCCTGGGGAGCACCACTGTGCACCTCCCTCCAGTCCAAGAAACAACTGTTCACCACTACTCTCTGTTTCCTGTTACTTAGCCAATTTCGTATCCATGCTGCCACTACCCCCTTTTATTCCATAGGCTTCAACTTTGATGACAAGCCTATTATGCAGCACTTTATCAGACGCCTTTTGAAAGCCCATATACACCACATCAACTGCATTGCCTTCATCGACCCTCCCTGTTACCTCATCAAAAAACTCAATCAACTTAGTTAAACACGATTTGCCTTTAACAAATCTGTGCTAGCTTTCCTTAATTAATCTACACTTGTCCAAGTGAATGTTAATTTTGTCCCGGATTATCATTTCTAAAAGTTTCCCCACCACCGAGGTTAAACTGACTGGCCTGTAGTTGCTGGGTTTATCCTTACATCCTTTTTTGAACAAGGATGTAACATTTGCAATTCTCCAGTCCTCTGGCACCACCCCCGTATCTAAGGATGATTGGAAGATTATGGCCAGTACCTCCGTAATTCCCACCCATACTTCCCTCAGCAACCTAGGATGCATCCCATCCAGACCAGGTGACTTATCTACTTTAAGTACAGCCAGCCTTTCTAGTACCTCCTCTTTATCAATTTTTAGCTCATCCAGTATCTCAACTACCTCTTCTTTTACTGTGACTTTGGCAGCATCTTCTTCCTTGGTGAGTACACATGCAAAGTACTCATTTAGTACCTTAGGCATGCCCTCTGCCTCCATGCATAGATCTCCTTTTTGGTCCTTAATCAGTCCCACCCCTCCTCTTATTACCTGTTTACTGTTTATATGCCTGTAGAAGACTTTTGGATTCCCTTTTATGTTAGCCGCCAGTCTATTCTCATACTCTCTCTTTGCCCCTCTTATTTCCTTTTTCATTTCACCTCTGAACTTTCTATATTCAGCCTGGTTCTCACTTGTATTATCAACCTGACATCTGTCATACGCCACCTTTTTCTGCTTCATCTTAGTCGCTATCTCTTATGCCAGCCCCTCAACTTCTCAACAAGAGATGGACAATAATAAAGCTGCACCAAAGTGGTACGTGATAGCATGTACCTCACCCACTGGCCGCACGTAGTTAGAAGATTATCTCTTCCACCCACTACCACATCCCTGATTCTCTACTATCACTAGCACCTTGAGAAAAGTGGGCCCAATCCAATGCCCGAGGCATGAGCCTCGCCTGATCTGGTTGGCAACAAAGCTCATCCCTTTGTAATATTCACAATATCAATTGGATGACCTCAAAGTCTCCTCTTTTCCAAAGAGAACAAGTTTCTTAAATATTCCTCACAAATTATATTTTTGCGAAAAAGAAGGATCCCATCAGTGTTGTCATACATGCGAACAAGGCAGCCATTCTGCACACAGCAAGATCGCACACACAGTAATGAGGTGAATGACCGATGTGTTTTTAATTGTGGGAGGAATGTTTGTTTGGAGAGTTGGAGCAGGAAACGCTTACAACTGTGGTTAGTCCTTAGCATGTATCTCAAGACCAAGTTGGAGAACTCCCAGCTCTTATTTGAGCATTGCCGCGGGATCTTTTAATATCTTTCTTAGACTGCTACAGGGTCTCAGTTCAACATCTCATCTGAACGATAGCACCTCTGACAATGGAGCATTTGCTCAGCAATGGGGTATCACCTTAGATCAGGGGTGTTAAGCTTTTTATCTTTGTGGGCTACGTAGATGCATATTGTGGGCTCTTAGTTTGAATCTGTCTTCCCATTACTACAATTTGCGTAGCTCATCTTACTGATAACAGCTCTTGGTATTCTAGGCTAGGTTAAGGGAAATTAGTCCATACTATCCACTCTATCTAGGCCTTTCATAATTTTATATACCTCAATTAAATCTCCCCTCAGCCTCCTCTGTTCCAAAAAAAGCAATCTCAGCCTATCCAATCTTTCCTCATAGCTAAAATTCTCCAGTCCTGACGACATCCTCGTAAATCTCCTCTGTACCCTCTCCAGTGCAATCATATCTTTCCTGTAATGTGGTGACGAGAATCGTACGCAGTACTCCAGCTGTGGCCTAACTTGTGTTTTATACAGTTCTAGCATAACCTCCCAGCTCTTATATTCTATGCCTCGGCTAATAAAGTATCCCATGTGCATTCTTAACCACCTTATCTACCTGATCTGCTACCTTCAGGGATCTGTGGACATGCACTCCAAGGTCCCTCACTTCCTCTACACCTCTCACTATCCTACCATTTATTGTGTATTCCCTTGCCTTGTTTGACCTCCCCAAATGCATTACCTCACACTTCTCTGGATTGAAATCCATTTGCTATTTTTCTGCCTGCCTAACCAGTCCATTGATATTTTCCTGCAGTCCACAGCTTTCTTCCTCACTATCAACCACACGGCCAACTTTTGTATCATCTGCAAACTTCTTAATCATGCCCCCTATATTTAACTCTAAATCATTGATATATACCACAAAAAGCAAGGGACCTAGTACTGAGCCCTGCGGAACCCCACTGGAAACAGCCTTCCAATCACAAAAACACCCGTCGACCATTACCCTTTGCTTCCTGCCACTGAGCTAATTCTGGATCCAACCTGCCACTTTCCTTTGGATCCCTTGGGCTTTTACTTTTCTGACCAGTCTGCCATGTGGTACCTTGTCAAAAGCCTTGCTAAAATCCATGTAGACTACATCCAATGCACTACCCTCATCGAACCTCCTTGTTACCTCCTCAAGAAATTCAATCAAGTTAGTCAGACACGACCTTCCCTTAACAAATCCATGCTGACTGTCCTTGATTAATCCGTGCCTTTCTAAATGATGATTAATACTGTCCCTCAATTTTTTCCAATAATTTGCCCACCACCGAGGTTAGACTGACTAGCTTGTAATTACTCGGTCAGTCCCTTTCTCCCTTTTTAAACAACGGTACAATGTTAGCAGTCCTCCAGTTCTCTGGCACCACACCTGTAGCCAAAGAGGATTGGAAAATGATGGTCAGAGCCTCCGCCAAATCCTCCCTCGCTTCTCTTAACAGCCTGGGATATATTTCATCCGGGCCTGGCGATTTATCTACTTTCAAAGATGCTAAACGCCTTAATATTTTCTCTCTCACTAGGTTAATCCCATCCGAAATTTCACACTGCTCCTCCTTAACTACAATGTCTGCATTGTCCCCCTATTTTACGAAGACAGACACAAAGTATTCTTTAAAAAAATGAGAATCTATAAAGATATTCTCTTTGAATTGTGTTTGTGATATTTAATACTCAGGTACTATAAAATATTCCAATGCTGCAATATTGAGGTGTCCTCTGCCAGCAAGCAGTGAATCTTATTTACGAGATTTAATTAGTGAAGATCGCACTGCAAAAAAAAAGTCTTTCAGCAAAATCCTCTTGTACAAATAGACGATAATGAATAGAGTTCAAACCACAAAGAATGTAGACCTGAAGTCAAACAGAAAATGCTAGAGATACACGACAGGTCAGTCACATCTTGGAGAAGGATCAGTTCACCTTCCTTCAGAGCCCCCAAATTGTTAACCTTTCTCTCGCACTGTGGCTTTGACAGTGTTTGAATTTCCAGAGAATGATGAATATCCAAGAACGAGGTGGAAGGGTGAAAAAGAAGAGAGGTGTTCAGTTGACATGGCGTACTATGAGACTGACTTTTAACTCTTGTCAGCTCAAATTTCAATGACCCCTGATGTATGCTATTTTACCATTTTTCCTCCCCTCTCCCAAAGGTGTTGGTATGATTCTACAGAAAGGAAGGAGAGAAAGGGAAAGAAAAGAAAGAAACAAGACAGACAGACTTGCATTTATATAATGCCATTCACGATCTCAGGTGTCCCAAAGTGCTTTACAGCCAATGAAGTGCTTTTTTTTTAATGTTGTAATGTAGGACATGTAGCCGTCCAGAACGTAGCTACAGAATGTAGCCATCTCGCAGTGCCTCACTAGAATGGATAATCTTCATGTGTGAGCTCAAACCATAAGTGTTGGTAGACTATTCAGTAAATGGAATGAGAAAAGACCATTCAGCCCATCAGGTCTGTTCCTTCCACGAACTAGATACAATCTACCCTTTGGTGGATTCTATCCCGCCCATTAGGAAGAGAAAGTTTTCTCTGATTTCCCCCAAGGTAATCAAACAAAACTCCTGAATATTCATCCATCCTCTCATGCCCATCATTCAACCCTGGGTCTGCTGCCCTCCACAAACTAGACTCCCCCCTTTCTCCCCAGCCCTTTAAGTACCCTTAAAATATGATTGAGTTTATAGATTGTTTTCTGAACAAATAATATTGCAGGACTTGTGAGTATCAGAGATTTCGACACAATATAATGGAAAAAAATTAAAGAGCTAATTTAAATTGGCTTCATCTGAAGAAAGCTTATTTAACTGAAAATCCTTAAAAGGTTTAACTTGAAGGAGCAAATATTCCACACAAAGACTTAAGAACAAAATATCTTGTTTTGAAAAGTCAGCCAAAGGCAAGCCTGATCATTTCCCATCAATTTTAATTAAAGTTGATAATTGATATGCTGATGCGCAGCCCTTAAAGATTAGCACTCATCAAGTCACAATTTGAATAAAAAACTGTAGATGCCAATCAGGTTTGTGGTTTAATCACTCATGTATTATGTATGAGTGAGGGTAGTACACAATAGCAGCGATCAACACTGCCATTCCTCAGCTACAAACATCTAGCTTTTCTTTAATAAAATATATATTTGATTAGGACGCACTGAAGAGCTGGTGAATGAACCAATTAAGCTTAAGTGATACAGAATCTCTGTTTTTCTCATTCGCACCCCAGTCAACCTCCAGCCCTCAATCAATTTACTCAGACTGCGTGCTAAAGGAACTGCTGACTGATAGATCTACTGAAATTGTTATATATTCACAATCTTCTGTATCATTCATTTATACACTGGCTGCCTATTAAGCTTCTACACAGTGCAGCACACAAATCTCAGCTGTGTTATTTTATTCTCACTCGGTGGTAAGAAAACAATTCCAAGATTTAACTGGCTTTTCTTTCTCTGAATTTTATAAATTGGCATTTTGATGCCATATCATTGACATATCAATCATCAATAATTCAATCAATCATCAACTATTCAGTCATCGTGCATGTTGTTCATACAATGGTTTGCTGTAGCATTTATTTTTTGAGTTGAAATATTGGTGTTTCAAGTATGTTGCACAAGCTTACATTAGAGGGGGAATCCACCTGTTGGCAGGGGGTGATCATTGTGGGGGATGTCCTGAGAACATCTAATGTTATGCAAAATGGATCTAACGGGCTATTTTTTTTTACCCATCTGGGGTGAAAACTTGTGCCACTTTAGAAGCGAGATTCCTCTCCTTGGTTTGGACTAATCCAACTGGACTTAGAACAAGAGGAGGGATGGTGAGGGGATCGCCCAGGATTTGAGGGTGATGGGCTCCTAGCAGGAAGGTCTTAATTGGATTTTGTTTTCCTCAGCACTGGTATAGCCCATCTTAATTGCCAAATGTCTCATAGGTATTTTGGAAGATAGGGTTAAGAAGAGAGATTGGGCAGAACCTTTTCAGCTGAGGGGAAATATGAATTGCAGAGAATTAGCAGTGAAGCAACATGATAAATGGTTTCAAGAGACAATGGCATGTATTTGTGGAGAAAGAACAGATTGAGGGATGTGGTGACTGAAATGGGATTGATCTATCAGAAAGGAACAGGCCTATGGGACCTAACACCTTTTCCTGTTCCTATTTCCTGTTGTGGTGGATATTTGGGTGCGGTCTCCTGGGGGAGAGGGGGGCATTAGATGGAGGTGGAACCCTGCCCCAGTGTAAGCTGTCAGCTCCAGGGTGGTAGGGTTGCCAACCCTCCAGGATTGTCCTAGAGTCTCCAGGAATTGAAGATTCATCTCCAGGACACCTCTGCGGGCAACCCAAGTGAAAAAATCTAAGGGCCGCTAAAAATGATTGTGTTTTTATTTTCATTTTCTTTGAACACTTCTGTTTATTTGTTATAACTAGGCTGTTTGGCCGGGTGGGGCGGTTGGAGGCAGGAGGTCATGTGATGAAACCTCCAGGAATACGTCCAACTAGAGTTGGCGACCCTAGGGAGGGGGCGAAGAAAAATTAAAAGCAAAAAGAAAAATGAGTAACATTTTCACAGTGGGATTATGAATCTAAGCAGCACGGTGCCTTTAAGGAACAGAACAAAAGCAGGAAAAGAAGTATCGTTCTCCATTCATTTCAGAGCAGCCTGTAATTTTGTTCACAGTTTCTTCACCCTTTTATGTAGCCTTTCCTGAAGATGAAGCATATTCTACGAAGGAAGAAAGAATAAACCCAAAGGCTTTTCACATTCTATTGGAGTACAAATTACGGATGTAATTCTTTTCTCCTTGTTGTTCCGCTAATGGGTACTACATTATCTTGCATAACTAGAATTTGTCCCTATTAATCTTAAGAATGTAATCAGGAATGTCATTATAATTTAGAATCATGCCTTATATCAGGAGTAGTCATCAGAATCAAGGCTGATGGTATTAAACTATTCCCCGGAGTTGCTCACTTTGCCCAGTCATCAATATTTACGGGTACAGGACAGCAATACTATGCTATCAGTCTTTGCCGGCTTCCACTTGGTAATATATACAGTGGAGAATCATGCAGTCCAGCTCCGCAGAAAGTACTCAATCACACGTCAAGTCTTGGGCGAGTCAGCAACTATCTGGAAAGACGCAAACTCCTACAATATATCAGTAATGTACCAGAAATAGAATCCTGCTCAATATTTCCTTCAGTACAACAGTGACTACACTTCAAAAGTACTTCATTGGCTGTAAAGCGCTTTGGGACACCCTGAGGCCATGAAAGGCGCAATATAAATGCAAGTCTTTCTTTCATTTGTGATATAATTGACACAGGCTACTTTACACTTGTAATTTTAATTTAACTTTTTCTTCTTGGTGTAATATAATTAGTTGGCCTTTGCACGTCTGCTAGGGTGGGGAAGTGGGGGGGGGCGGGCGGTGGTGGCAGGGCACAGCCAACTCTTTGACTACTGCCCATGCCCCCTGTTGCTGATTGCCAGGAGGTGCTAGGAATCACCCAGTAATGACTCTTCTCTTATAATGTTCCTTTGCCGCTGAAGGGAGATCACACTCTAGCCCATTTTGGTATGACTCAGATCAGATTGATTGGATCAGGATCAAACCTATGCTCGGTCTCTCATTCCATGGCTTTGAGTGGGATTGTTGTAAATAATTGTATTTTATTTATGTTTGAGTTGCTTTGGCTTATATCCCTTGGTATAAAACTCAATAAAAATGGGAAATCCCCAATAAATCCAGCCCAGGCTGATGCGATGAAAGTCTCTTCTCTCTGCCAACTGTAAGAGTTTATGTGAAAGTAGTTTGGACAGACTCAACTCATTTCCTAGGGGGTGCTGACTCACACACAAACGTGGCTTTGGTATAATAGTGGTAAGAAATTGATGTGCAGAATGGAACAGCATCACACTGGTGCAATAGGGTCTAAGGTACATTGTACACAAAAGGAGGCCATTCAGCTCATCGTGCCTTTGACAGCTCTTTGAAAGAGTTGTCCAATTAGTCCCACGCCCACACTCTTTCCCCATAGCCCTGCAAACTGTCCCTTTTCAACTATGTATCCAATTCCCTTTTGAAAGTTACTATTGAATCTGTTTCCACCACCATTTCAGCCAATGCAATCTAGATCATAACAACTCGCAGCGTAAAAAAAATTGCTCCTCATCTCCCCCCTGGTTCTTCTGTCAATTACCTTAAGTCTGTATCCTCTGGTTACCAACCGTCCCTCCAGTGGAAATAATTTCTCCTTATTTACTCTATCAAAACACTTCATAATTTTGAAAACCACTATTAAATCTACCCTTAACCTTCTCTGCTATAAGTAGAACAATCCCAGCTTGTCTAGTCTCTCCGCATAACAAAAGTCCCTCATCCCTGGTATCATTCTGGTGAATCTCCTCTGCACCCTCTCCATGGCCTGGGGTCGAGTACATAATGCTTTACTCATGCTGGTACATGGTCTGTTGACACTTACATAAGTCGAAGTGTTTGATTCCACAGCACTGATACCCCTCACCTTGACGAGCACATAAAGTGAGCCTAAAATATATTGAAAATTTTGCCAATCTTGCGAGGATCTGATGAATATAATTGTATGTACTTTCAAAATGTTTGACTGATTCATAGAGAAATGAATGGTACATTAGCCGTGTCTTTGTACTTATGGAGTGCTTCATTGATATTAATGAATCAGTCAGGAAGAACCATAAAATTGCTCGCTAAGGACAGAGAAGGTTAGTTAAAGTCACAGAAATGGTCAGGTGGCAGTAACTACTGGGAACAAAGTCTTAAGTGTTTGTTTTATATATCTCCTCTTTTCCCCAGCACTCCTGAAGGTGCTGACTTATACTGTTTTACAGCTCCGAGGATGCTGTCTGCTGCCTTTCCCCAAGTAGCCATTCTTCGTGTGTAAGCCCAGACAGTGAGTGTTAGGCTGTTTGACCATGGAGAACATCACAATGAAACCTGAACGTGTTCTCAGCCAACATATACGTGTGAGGTTCCAGCAAAGGTTACTGGACAGTAAATCAGGAATGGGAAGCCTGGGTGGATTTTCTCCTCACTAACCCAGAGGAACTGGGACCAATTGTAACATCTCGACCACAACCTTTAACTCTTCTTCAACTCCTGCTTGTACAATCCTTCCTGTGAAGCATCTTGGGAGTTCGGGCTATGCTGAAGGCGCTGTAATAAAAGAATTGTTTTTAAGAGCTTTGAAAGCAGGGAAGGTGGGAATGTGACAAAGTAGTTTTGGGATTGAATTCCCGAGGACAAGGATGTAATGGCTCAATAATTAGTGGATCAGAGGGAATGAAAACAACCAGGAATCCGAGAGGAGCAGAGGGAGGTGCAGGTATGTACAGATGGAGAAAAACGCTCATTAAGCAAGCTCACGGAGGGTCTGAAGATGAGGGCCAAGAATTTGAAGTCACAATATAGGAAAGATCAGGCCATGAACAACAACAGCAACTTGCATTTATACAATGCCTTTAACATTGTAAAACGTCTCAAGGCCCTTCACAGGAGTGTTATCAAACAAAATCTGACACTGAGCCACATAAAGAGATATTAGGGCAGGTGATCAAAAGCTTGGAAGTAAATTTTAAGAAGCGTCTGAAAGGAGGAGAGAGATGTAGAAAAGTTTAGGGAGGGAATTGCAGAGCACTGGGCTAAGGCAGCGGTGAAGCGAGGAAAATCGGGGATGCGCAGAATTGGCAAGCATTCTACCACTTTGTGACTGAAAGGATTTTGCACCAACTTGTTCCAGTATCATCTCATTTAAGCACATTTTACTCTTGGAGCATGCTCCCCATTGCTGCTTACAATTTATATTCTGCAATTGTCAAAAGATGTTCCTAATCCATTTTATCATTCAGGTAGCTGCTGACTCTAAATTCAAATATAATTTCTATTTTTTAAAACAAGAAATTATTAGTGCGTGAAAGACTACTGACAGGCAATGTAGGATGTGCTGAGCAACAGGAATATAAATTGAGGATGAGTTCATGCTTGGCTCATATATTTTAATATTGTGCCTAGGATTGAAAACTTCATGCAATTGGAATGAATGCCCTCCCCAAACCTCTCCGTCTCTCCACCTCTCTCTCCTCCATTAAGACTCTGCTTAAAACCTACCTCTTTGACCAAGCGTTTGGTCATCTGTCCTAATATCTCCTTCTTTGGCTCGGAGTAAACTTTTGTCTGATTTACGATCCTGTGAAACAACTTGGGGCGTTTTACTACGTTAAAGGCGCTATATAAATGCAAGTTGTTGTTGTATGTTGAATGGGAGGTACTTTGGTAGGATCAGAATTCTAATGGGATTTATTAGACCATAAGACCATAAGAGATAGGAGCAGGAGTAGGCCATTCGGCCCCTCGAGCCTGCTCTGCCATTTAATGAGATCATGGCTGATCTGATTTTTACCTCAACTCCACTTTCCTGCTCTTTCCCCATATCCTTTGACTCCCTTGCTGGTCAAAAATTTGTCTAGCTCAGCCTTGAATGGATTCAATGACTCAGCCTCCACAGCTTTTTTGGGGTAAAGATTGACGACCCTCTGGGAGAAGAAATTCCTCCTCATTTCTGTCTTAAACGGGCGACCCCTTACTCTGAGACTATGCCCCCTAGTTTTAGATTCCCCATGAGGGGTAACATCCTCTCAGCATTTATTTGCTTCTCATTTATTTGGTGACAACTGTGTATTTCTTATGGCCGAGTGTAGAACTGTCTCGTTGTGATGGTTCATTCTTTTTGCGTGAGCAGAAGAGAAGGGAAGGGATGGATGCACAGGAGACCAAAGTTCGAAGACCGAAGGGTACGGGATTGGATGTAAGGCTGCTTTTCATAGTAAGGGTAGGATGCAATATGTCTTACTTGGGTTTTATACATGGGGACATTGAATATAAAAGCCAGGAAACGACATTGGTTAAACCACAGCTGGAGAGGCTATAGTGATGAAAAAAGCTTGAATTGTTTCCCCTTGAAGCAGAGACAGTTTATTTATAAACACGTAACATATATCGGCCGTTCCTTGGCTGGGTCAAAATCCTGGAACTCCCTATCTAACAGTCCTGTGGGAGTAACCTCACCACACGGACTGCAGCGACTCAAGAAGGAGGCTCACCACCACCTGCTCGAGGGCAACAAGGAATGGGCAGTAAATGTTGGCCTTGCTAGCAACGGCCATATCCCCAGAATGAATTAAAAGAAACATATTTGGGCTAATTCTGTGCACCCACTGCGGAGATGTAATTACAGGGAGCACTGATCAGAGACTCAGGGCTACGATATTGTAACCCTGTCTCCAACCCACTCTCCCTTCGAGTACATTTTTCCCACTGTGTTGCATGGGACCACCTAAATAGACCTAACGTTAGAAATCAGCTCAAAAGCTACTCGTATGGGAACAAAGATCACATTTAGCTTTTCAGTCTCTCCAAAGAAGAAATTTATTTCCATTATGATTGAACCCTCAGGTTTGCTTTCCTGATTGCCCATGAGGTAAATCCACCGACCAGTGTGGAAATGAGCCATGCAGGGCTATGTGGAAGACCCCTGGTCCATCCTGAGCCAGCTGATCTCAGGAGGGTCAGAAAATTGGATCATTTTGAAAAAAAGGCACTACCCCTTTAAGTCAAATTCCAAATTCTAAAAGAACTGGAAAAGATAAAAAGTGCAGCATCTAACCTTCACTTTGACATACAGCGAGTTTCTCATCCTCCCACACTGCATTTAAAGGTCAGATGGTACTACTTTGTGAAGTTAATTCCCGGGAGAATTTACAGTCGAGTTCAAAACAACATGCACAGACCATTTCATAAGCAAAATGTTTTGAGCCAAGGTGAAATTCCAATATTCCCTTCCCATTCCATCTTGTTATCGACTTCCTGACCTGCGTGTAATCCTGATTAAAGCATAAAAGTCTTCAGCAAGCTACTTAGGTGTTTCTTTTTTCAAAATTCAACATCATGCATTATTTATGGTCTGTGTGTTGGGGGAGCGGGAGGAAACTTTTAAGAAGCTCACAGGTTTGACAACTGGATCAGAACCATGTCATCTGTTTCTCTTTTGCCAATTTTCTCCCCTTGTCTCTTGAAGCCATGGTTATGTTTACGGCTCCACAGAAGCCAGCTCTCCTCCAGTACCTCACCCGGCTGACCATTCCTCAGCTATGAACTTAGATAGCATCTGTCAGCAGGCTATTCAGCTCCATGGGGCGTCACCGCTGATCCCAGTCCTGCTCTCAATTGACGGCCAGGCACATGTCCGCGCGTGTGCACACACACACTCACTCACTCTCTCACACACACACCCACACTTAGCAGTAGGGGGCACTGAATAGTAATCAGGAGTAGGGACACTGGCCAAACTTTTTCCCCAAGTACTGGGGCCAATTGTATCATCCCTACTGTCACCTGAGGTGAGATGAACTAACTGCTCAGACTGGGAATTGTGCCAGGGACCTTCTGTTGGCTCAGTGACACATGTTGACCAACTGAACCATTGGTTGGAGCTGGGATCTTGTTAATGATTTGGCAACACTGTACTTCACCATATATGGATGAATGTATTGGGGATTTTGGCAGTCTGCCTGCATTAGTGGTACACTTGCTCCTCCAGGTTTCGTGGAGCAGGCTTAGATTCCCAATCTCTAACCCATTACAACAACAACTTGTATTTATAAAGCACCTTTAATGTAATAGAACATCCCAAGGTGCTTCACACAGCATAATCAAACAAAATTTGACATCGAGCCACATAAGGAGATATTAGGACAGGTGACCAAAAGCTTGGTCAAAGAGGTAGGTTTTAAGGAGCATCTTAAAGGAGGAGAGCCAGAGAGACAGATACAATTATAATAATTAATTACTGCTATAATTAGACTCAGTGCCCAGGGTTAGAAAGAGTTTGTGTCTGTCCACGTGATTGTGTGTCTGTGTGAGTGTGTGTCGGTGTTAGTGAGTGAGTGTGTGTCTGTGTGAATGTGGGTCTGTGTGAGCATGTGTGAGTGTGTGTGTCTGTGTGAATGTGGGTCTGTGTGAGCATGTATGTGTGTATGAGTGAGTGTGTGTGTGTGTGTGTGTGTGCCTGTGTGAGAGTATGTCTGTGTGAGAGTATGTATGTGTGCGTGAGTGAGTGTGCGCATGTGTGCCTGTGTGAGTGAATGAGTGTGTGTGTCTGTGAGTAAGTGTGTGCGTGTGTTTGGATTTCAGAGCAGGCTCAGGTCTAATAATTCTCCACTGTTCAGACTCACACGTAATGAGCGACCAAGTGTCTGATATACAGGAGGCCCCCGGTCCATTGCTCAGCAGGAGGGGAGGAAAATGAAAAACTGAGGAGAATAAAAAAGCTTGAAATCGGACTGATTCAGTTAGGTTCCTTCCCATTGGTGTACGTAGTGAGGTGAAAAACTACATTAGCATATTCACAAACTTAAATTTAATTTACATGTCAGTAGTGCAGTCTGATAATGAGTAACCTTTATGCAAACAATCAAATATAATTTGATTAGACTCAGAACTAGGAAATCCCAGAGAGACAGTTATTATTTGGATGGTTAATCATCAACTAATCATGAAAAATCTGGTTATTAAATGTGATGTATTATATTTTCTTTTCATGCTTTAAAGAGTTGAAGTAAGGGAAGAAAATGAGAGCTCCCCCCAGTTGTGCAGTGGGGTACTGAACTGCACAGATCAGAGGGTCCCAGGTCACACTGCCAGTCTACGCTGAGTTCGCTGATCTCTGTCTTGGCAATATTTGGGCTGTTTCATCATTTCCTGCCCAGGGAGGGGAAAAATAAATTCAGTCCGAGTTCCCTCACCTGCTACTTCATCTTGTAAGTGCACACACTGCAGTATTTGATTCTCGGTGTTGCGTCCTCCCCTGTCTCTGCTAACAATATAATTTTAAACTCCCACGGTGGCTCAATTGGTAAATGTGCTGCCTGTTGTTGTCTTGCCATACAGCCCGGCAACGCCTCGATTTTAAAATTCTCAATTTTCAAATCCCTCCATGGCCTCGTCCTTCCCTCCCTCTGTAACCTTCCCTCCGAGATCTCTGCGCTCCTCCAATTCTGGCCACTTGCGCATCCCCGATTTCCATCACTCCACCATTGGTGGCCGTGCCTTCAGCTGCCTGGGCCCTAAGCTCTGGAATTCCCTCCCTTAACTCCTCCACCTCCCTTCCTCTCTCTCCTCCTTTAAGACGCTCCTTAAAACCTACCTTTTTGACTCAGCTTTTGATCACCTGTCTTAATATCTCCTTATATGGCTTGTTGTCTAAATTTTGTTTGATATTGCTCCTGTGAAGTGTCTTGGGATGTTTTGCTCGTTAAGAATCGTAGAATCTTACAGCACAGAAGGAGGATAGTTCCCCATCGTGCCTGCGCCAGTGTTAAAGGCGCTATATAAATGTAAGTTGTTGTTCTTGTTATTGTTGTTGCACTGAGCCACATGGATCAGTCTGTGCTGAGGTAGTTGATATAATCAGGACACTATATTTGGCTAAACTGCCCCCTGGGTTAGAAGGGCAAACTCAGCCAGGGCTCTCCCTTTCACCCACTATCCAGAGACCACTGCTGGAAAGTTTGCATGCCTGTCTTTCAGGTGAGACGTTAAACCGAGGCCCTGTCTGCCCTCTCAGGTGGACGTAAAAAATTCCTAGGACACTATTTCGAAGAAGAGCAGGGGAGTTCTCCCCGGTGTCTTGGCCAATATTTATCCCTCAACCAACATCACCTAAAAAGCAGATTATCTGGTCATTATCACATTGCTGTTTGTGGGACCTTGCTTTGTACAAATTGGTTGCCGCATTTCCTACATTACAGCAATGACTACACTTCAAAAATACTTAACTGGCTGTAAAGTGCTTTGGGACGTTCTGAGTGTTAATTGTATCCATGTGATTTATATCAATTAGTGTTAATTGTATTCAGGTGGTGGGTATCAATTGGGACCTCTCTTGTAGCCATTTATAAGAGAGCTGATCTAGGGTGTGGTGTGTGTAATGTGGAGCTCTGTGAATAAAGGCTTGGAAGCAACTGAAGACTAGGCTCTAGTAGTCTATCCTTCACCACCTGGCTATCCAAATTGTAACACTGAGGTTGTGAAAGGCGCTATATAAATGCAAGTCTTTCATCCATTCTTTACACAGATCCCTTCCTAGCTCAAGGACACAGAGACCAATTATTGTATCCCAAGTGGTCTCCTGGCTGAGATCCACTACCTCAGCAAAGAACAAAATTGAACCCAGGAAGCTTTTGGTTTTTATGGCCCAGTGCCATACCGAGCAATACTTTTATCCGCTAAGCCTTCAGTATAAAGGTGCATTATTAATAGAAAATCTTACATATATAGATAGCACAAAGAATCAAAATACAGAGTGCTTGTGTTGACTAGGGTTTCTTTTGCCCCCTTTCCTCTCTCCTCTTATGAAGGCAATGATTTATGTTGGGTTACGGTTCCATTCCTCACAGGTAAACCTGTAATAAAACAGACTTGGCCTGCAAAATAGACTGGTTTTCAAGTGGCTCAACTGGCATTGAATTGAATTGTATCGAACTGGACAGCAGTGCCAGTACTGAATAATCTCATCTGACTTCCAGCATCACCTGCCCTAAAAGCCCTTGATTCAGGGAGGAAAAAGACACAGTCGCAGGGATACTAGGAGTTTCTAACAGTAAGTTATTAGGTTGCATTGAAAAAAAATTCAAAGGTGGAAAGTTCCCTCTTTAAATTAATGTGCACAGAATGTATTGAATATTCAACCCCTGGTGTATGCTGAGTTTGTTGCTCTCAACCCAAACAGAAATGAGGGCCTCTACAATTAACTTAAACCCTCTTGAGTTAGTCACTGTCCATTGGCACCCACCACACCTCCACCACTTGCTGGGGTTTGGTTCCACAACCACTAGAGACCTCCAGCGCCTCCCCCATTCCATTTGAAATATGTGAGTCTATTCAATAAGTGTTGGCGGCCTATTCAATTACAGAAGGCATCACAACCGATCACATGTTTTCATCAAACATCCACTCACCCGCGTTCACTAGTAGGGATCCAGTGGATGGCGATCAGGGGTGGAAACCCTGGCTGACTCCCTTCACCCCCCACCCCGCCCCTGCCCAGTCCAGGTACACTGAGGCCAACTGGTTTGTCCCTAATGGAGGGGTTGCCAACCCTCCGCGATTCTCCTGGAGTCTCCAGGAATTAAAGATTAGTCTCCTGGACACTGCTGCGAGCACCCCAGGAGAGAAATCATAAGGATATTTGAAAAAAGAGGGTTTTTAAAATTATTTTTCTGTGAACACTTTTGTTTATTGGTTATAATAATATTGGAGCTGGAGGGGGGGGTTGGCTGTTTGTCTGTCAGGTCAAGAATCATCCAATCGGATAACGAAGAGTTGTGCGCTTTCTGATTGGTGTGTCAAGGCGGTGCGTCGTGAGGATGGGCATATCGGGCGACCAATGGCGGGGGCGTGGGGGCGGGGTGGTTGGAGGCGGGAGGCCATGTGATGAAATATCCCGGAATACGTCCAACCAGAGTTGGCAATCCTACCCTAGTGCCACCCGGATGAGATCAAATAATTCAGCGCACACTGGGGATTGAAAATGGGACAATTCTGGTCCGTGTGCCTCAGTTATAATGTGGAACTCGCTACCACAAGGACTAGTTGAGGCGACTAGCATAGATGCATATAAACGGAAGCTAGATAAACACATGAGGGAGAAAGGAATAGAAGGATATGCTGATAGGGTTAAGTGAAGTAGGGAGGGAGGAGGTTCGTGTGGAGCATAAACACCGGCACGGACCTGTTTCTATGCTGTACATTCTATGTAATTCTATGTAAATGAGCTGAAGGGGGAAGCTGAAAATTCATCAGGATTTGAATAATAGTTGCTATTTTGAATACAGTTTTAATCAATAATTAACTTGCGTTCACATGAATATCCAGTGGTTTCCCCCCCTTGTATATCGTATGAATGTTAATACTGTCACTAATCTGGGTGCAAATCATTCTCTGAGCCCTGGAGTAGCTGACACAAAACCTTTTGTAATTTAGACCTTCACACGCTGTGAAGATATATTTGGAAAACATTTCAATTTGATTCATATATTATGCGACTGACAAGGTTTTTTTTAAACCACACATCATTCTATCCAACAGTCACAAATGAATTGAAAATGGGTATCGATTTCAAAGCCAGCTTTACATTGTGATGTATTTAATTATGCCTCATTGAGAAATGCATTATCTCAACTCTTGCATTAGTGGCCTATGATTCTGCTAACTCAGAGGTTTCTTTGTGTGCCAGATTTTATCCAATTCCATCTCCGAGCAGACTCTCAGCATAGCTTCCCTTGATGGCTCAGTTGGCAGCAACGGTGTCCAGGATGGTACTGAGCCAAACGGGCTGAGCGGGTCATAGGTTCAACTCCTCAATCTGCCAATCGTAGCCTCAGGGTCCCTGGACAAGTGGGGCAAAACCAACCACGGTACCTGCTCTCAGTTGCTATCCAGCGACCTTCTGACAGAAAGTCCATGTGTGCAAGTGTTGGTGAGACAAGATCAGGCTCCTGTGCTGCCTCTATCTTAATCAAACATTCCTGACAACCTCTCTTTGTACCTCATTGTGTAGAACAGCTGTTGAACATTTAAAGTGGCCCTTATCTATATTATCCAGCTCGGAGCCGTTCATTGAATATCAAGCTTGCAATGTTACCCGTGGATCACTAAACTCCAAAAAAAAGGAGTGGCTGCAGAAAATAACAACAGCTTGCATTTATATCGCACCTTTAGTGTCGTAAAATGTCCCAAGGCACTTCACAGGAGTGTTATCCGACAAAAATTGATACCAAGCCAAATAAGGAGACATTAGGACAGGTGACCAAAAGTTTGGTCAAAGACGTAGGTTTTCAGGAGTGTCTTAAAGGAGGAGAGAGAGGCGGAGAGGTTTAGGGAGGGATTTCTAGAGATTAGGTTCCAGATGGCTGAAGGCACAGCCGCCAATGATGAGGTGAAGGAATTGGAGGGTGTTCACAAGAGGCCAGAATTGGAAGAACGCAGAGTTCTCGGGGGGGGGGGGGGGGTTGTCGGGCTGGAGGAAGTTACAGGGATAGGAAGGGGTGAGGCCATGGAGGGATTTGAACACAAGGATGAGAATTTTAAATTCGAGGTGTTCCCGGACCGGGAGCCAATGTAGGTCAGCGAGCACAGGGGTGATGGGTGAACAGGATTTGGTGCGAGTTAGGATACGGGCAGCAGAATTTTCAATAAGCTCAGGTTTATGGAGGGTGGAAAGCACAAATTGTTCAACACTTCTCTCACATCTGAGCAGCACTGTTAATCGAATGGAATGAAGTGAGAAGCCCTGAGATAGATGATACAGACAAGAACGCTTTGAAATGTTCACAAACAGGAGAACCCATCCAGTGGATGTAACCGCTGTACAGTTAGGCTGCCGCCTTCTGCAGATATATATTTTTTTAAATTGAGAAACCCAGGCAAAGGGCCAAGGTCTGCCATGAAGGTGGAAGTGGTTGAGACGTCTCCACATTTAGCCCGTAGTCAAAGTCACGAATCCACTATGACTGAACCCAGAGAATAAATAGAACGCACGGAGGAATTTATGTATCGAGAATGAGAAAAGGCTATCAGGTCCACTTCCATCCTTAGCTGATCTCATCTCCAGCCATCCTTCTTCCCCACCCACAATCTTCTGGGTGAGGCAAAAAAAAAAGATTGCTATAGCCAATTTAAGTGTCCTCTGTCAAAAATTCCTCTCCGACCCCTCATGGACAATCCGAGGAATTTCGAGCCATGGGAGAGAAGTTGAGGTAAATCATAAAGATGATAGAGAGACAGCATTACAACCAAACCATCCCAACAGCCGCTGAAATATCCCGGACAACCAACGGGATGGTATTTTGGCTTTATGGAATTACACAAGGTTCTGAAGACTTTGGAAGTAGTAGAAAGAGATGAAATGGATGATATTTCTTTTAAATGAGGATGCTTGTGCCAAATACTTCATAAATTCCATTCTGGATCAAATGCTGTTCTCAAAATCTCAAGCCCACCAAAGCAATCAAAGAAACAGTGTTTAAAGTTGTCCCTTATCGAATCAACACTTTTCTCACATCTGAGCAGCTTTGTTAATCGAAAGGAATGAAGTGAGCAGCCCTGAGCTGGATGCTACAGATAAGAACACTTTGAATGTTCACAAACAGCTGCTCATGAAGTGTTTTAAAGAAAGGTTCCCAGGACTGTTTATGACCTATTTCATTTTTTTTGGATATAGTATACATCTACAAATGATGATACAAAAAGCTGGATTGAATTTAAACTGCTCCCCTGTATAGTTCAGAACACGTTGCAGTTTCTTTCTATCAGGACATAGGAATGTACAGCTCCTGAATAAAGCCAAGCTTTTAAAGCTTCTTTAAAAACTAGGCATGCCTCTGTGCTATTTTTTTCCTCATTTTCTCCCCTTTTCTCCTGCAGTGCTGGCACTTGCTGGGGCGCTGTTCCACAGGTGTCATGAACTCTCCAAGTGTCCATTCTTCACGTGTGAGCTGAGATAGTGAACAATAGCAGGCTATTCAACAATGGGGGCACCACAGTTGAGCCCTATCCTCTTGTACACCTCCTCCTCCCTTTGTCCCGTCGTTGTTGCTGTTGATGGCATTGGATGAGAACAGGATCCAGGTAGGTCTGTGATGCACCTGCAGTTGAATAACCTGATGATATTTATTCATCGGCCCAATCAGCACCTTATAAACATTTAAGAGGAGGTACTAAATATAGCAGGAAACCAGATTCAAAGGTATATTTCTGAGGTAAAACAGTTATTCTTTCTTCGCTGCTGCAAATCTGTTACGTAGTGAAGCTCAGAGTCAATAAATCTCGATTATAGAAAACACACACCTATCAAAGTAGGACTGTCATTCTGGCTTAATTGAGAAATTGCTAACATCAGGGACAACATAGATATTGATAGAGCTCGTCATGCCAATTGGAAATGTGTTCCCACTGTTGCCCTGTGGTTTTCCAACCTGTAATCCTGTTGTCTCCACAGTTTTTATGGAGAGGGCTGTGGACGCTTGGTCGTTGAGTATATTCAAGGCTGAGATCGATAGATTTTTGGACTCTAAGGGAATCAAGGGATATGGGGATCGGGCGGGAAAGTGGAGTTGAGGTTGAAGATCAGCCATGATTTTATTGAATGACGGAGCAGGCTCGAGGGGCTGCATGGCCTACTCCTGCTCCTATTTCTTACATTTCTTGTGTTTAGATTTTTTTCCCTGCCATTAATCTCCCTCTCTCCTTCCCTGCTGATGGGCAGACCAGCTGCACAAAGAGCAACTGACACTGAAGTAGCACAAGGGGGAAATTCAGAGTTCAGATTTGGAGAAGTGTGACCAAAGATGAAATCAAAGAGGTTGCTTTTAAGGAATACAGGAACAGGAGTAGGTCATTCAACCCCTCGAGCCTGTTTCCGCCATTTGAGTAGATAATGGCTGATCTTTTGAGGGTGGATAGATGAAGCAAAGTAGAGGGCTTAGGAAGAGAGTTGCAAAGAGCAGGGCTGTTATGTTTGAAAATAAGAATGTACAGGACCATAAATGGCCATTGGAGGTGGGATAGGAGGGGGGGTCCATCTGTCTGCGGTCCTGCCTAGTTTCTTTCTGCCTCTTTGCCCCTCTGATAGCTTCTCTATCTCAAATCTGTTTGCATGTCTTCTTCGGCTGCATATAGTGACACCACTATTCCCGGCCATAATGGAGATAATTGGGTAATTCCCCCATCAATCACGCCTGGAGCAACTGCTGTAACTATCTTCCACTCACTGCATTTTGCTGGAGAAATCACCCTGCTTTTATCGGGAGACGTTGCTGTGGTTTCAGTCATGAGTTCCGTTTTCTGTAGTTCATAGAGACTCTTTTTAAATAGACTCTGTAGACTGTTTGCTTTAGTGTGCTGTTTAAACAGACTCTGTTTGCTGAGTAAACAGATTTTGTTTGCTGTAAAATTGACTGTTTGGTGTGAGTCCTGCCGTAAGTCCCACCCCACCTCCAACTCATGGCTGACACAGTGGTGTCAATAAACACGCTGGTGTTTTTCTCCCTCTCCCTGTCTCTCAATCTGTTTCAATCCAATTTCCCTTTGCAGTTTCTCTGTCAAAACATCCCAGATCCCCTGGAGGTTTAACGGTGTTACCTGGTGTGTTATTGACCAGAAAGTCATGTGTTCAATTACTAGGCTGTGCTGAGTTAACTGATCTCAGTCAGGGCAGCAGTTGGGGGTGTAACAATTGGCCTTGGTGTGCCTGGACTAGGGAAGGGGAAAAAAATCCTCATCGCAGCCCAATGGTTCCTGGTGGAAAGCGTGTATGCACGGACGTTGGGTGAGAATAGGGTCGGGCTCAGCAGTGATGCTTTGCATAGTAGAACAGTCTGACTCACTGTATTTAGACTGACACATGAAGAATGGCAACTTGAGACAGGGCAGATGGCCAATGGAACTCTACCTTACCAAGATGTGGTTATGATTATGATTATGTGGTTATGTGAGTGGTTATGATCTGGAATGCACCGCCTGAAAGAGTTGTGGAGGCAGGTTCAACCTTTCAAAAGGGAATTGGATAAGTACTTGAAGGGAAAAAAATCTGTAGGGCTATGGGGAAAGGGTGGGTGAGTGGGACTAACTGGATCGCTCTTGCAGAGACCTGGCATGGGCTCGACGGGCCGCATGGCCTCCTTCTGTGCTGTAACCATTCTATGATTCGGTGCCTTCAGGAGAGGAAGGGGGAGTACTGGGAAATAAAAGGACATTCCAAAGCCATTTCTTGGAGTATTTAATGTTGGGGTGTCCAGACTTTAGCCCATAGGTCACATGCAGCACCGGAATCCTGGCAATTTGGTTCCATAAGTTCTTATATTTAATCCTGCTGGTTTGTCTTGTTTGAATTATGTGGGTCTAGAGGTAGTGCTGTTGTCTCTTTGGACGATAATCCTAGATCAGAAAGCAAGATCTGTTTGTGTCAGCAATTTGAGATAAATGGGAATTAATGAGAAGACGGTTTTAAAATTTTAAATGTAATCCTCGAGGCTCCATGCTGCACACACTGAGATCCACAAACGCAAAAAGTTTGTATGCTCTTACTTTCATGTTTTTCTTTCAAGGTGATTTGTTGCAGGCCAACTAAGGTGCTGATTATAATCAGAATGACTGAAGGGGTAGAAACTGCTCTAGTGGAGCAAGCTCTCCGTAACCTGCTTTGATTTTCAGAAATCCAAAGCTTTTAAAATAGTTGAGGATCATTCATGTAAGAGAGCAAGGAGGGAACAATCAATCCTTAAACTGCAGCAAATTCAGGAGAAATTCTGGCTCCCTGGGTCGACTAGTTTTGTTTATTTTCACCTCGTGACTCTATGGCCCTGAAATAAATCCCCTGACGCCAGGACTATTATAACTAGAAAAATCATATCATAATTTTCTATAAAAATAAAAAAGTGTAAACACGTTGCCTGTGCTTATCTTGATGACCCCTTTTTCCCTCCTATACTGTCACCCTCTCTAGGTTCTTCTATATCATTTTAACTTTCATTCCTCTTCATTTTTTTTGCTATTTCTTTTAACTTTAACATTTTTTGCTTACCATTATTTGGAGATAAGGGCATTTTTAAAAAAAAGTCTTCCATTGCCTAAAAATTGACTTGTTTCCCAGACATTGGAAAGCCTGGATTTGGAAGATTGGTAGGGCTGAACAGGTTGCCAGTGCATTCATAGGAATATCAAACTCTTTTTGCACCTAATGTCTTTTTTTCCCCCAATTTTCTTCTCACTCCTATCCTCTCCTGGATGGAATTCCTGGTTCAACCGGCTGTGGAGGCTTAACTCGATTTGGTGTTGAAAGCATGGGATTTGAGTTGGCATATGGAATGGGAACACGGCTTCCTGCCATCTTGGGTGCCTTGCATGTCACTCATGATTTTCCAGACCTCCCCCAAATCACCCGCATTTCCCATACTGCCACACAACCACCTGAATGATGCGAGTGACCTGTGAGTGACTGTTCGGAAAATTAGAAAGATCTGGGTTTTCTCAGCAATGCCGTTTAATGCTGGGATGCCTCACTTCAAACAGGATAGTTGAAGGGTATGTACAGAGGCTTGGAGCCAGAGCAAGGGAGGGGAGAAAACGATGTGAGTAGGCCCTATATACTGGCCTTAGCAACAGAGTGGGATAGGTAGGCCCAATGATCTTTCCTGAGCCCTAATATCATCTTGTTGCCTGACTTCATACAACTCACTTCACTGCTTCAATATACTTATAAATAAAATTTAATAGGCCCCACTGGAATCAAAGGATATTATGCTTCCTACAAAATCAATAGTTAAAGGTTAAATTGTGGAAGACTTTAATTAAAAATTTACTCAGTTACAATAGATCAGTCCAGCATGACTTGATGGTATGAAATTTTAAACAATACCATTGTCTTTTGTTATTAATTTCCATAAAGCTGTCCAAAACTGGTTTATTTGGCTTTTTTTTTTAAAAGGAAAAGTTACTTGTCTTTAATAGTCTTGGTGTTTAATGCTGTTGCAGCAAAAAATATTAAAAATAAAAAAAAATCAAATTTAATCATATTTTCCTATTCTCAATAAACACGGTGGACTCTTTACGCTAATACTTTGCACAGCTTTTTAAAAATCTCCCCTCGGTTTCACAGGCACTAGTTGTGGCAGCACACTTTGCTCAGATATGAACCAAGATAGTGAGTGGTGGCAGGCTGTTTGACTATGGAGTGCATCACATTTCAGTCCAATCCTCATACAACATCCACACACAGGCACGTTTCAGCAGGGTGGGGGATCACAGGGTGATTTATCCCTCCCTAACCCAGGGGCAACTGAGGTCAATTGTAGCATTGTTACTGTCAGCCCCACCCCCACTGAGATCAGTTAACACAGCACGGACCAGGGGGAGCAAACCTGGGAAACTTCCTGGCCTGAACAGCTCAGTCCATACTCGACAACGCATATACCAACTGAGCCATTAAGTCTCACTTTACTTATATGTTTTGAGATGGGTCCGTCACACTATAGATGTCACACTTTCTATTAGACAACATAGAATCACAACTGAATGTTCATTAAAAAAAAACATAAGATAAGAGAAAGAAAGCTCATCATTTCCTACAGATTTTTCCAACCTGATCTCTCCCCAAGGAAAGGGGCTAAAAGGCTGCCAATTTAGAGAAACATCCAATAGTAACAGTAATTATCCTTAAATTGACCTCATGGTGTACCTATTTAAACCAGTTTCCCCACAGCACCCAAGCAATGGCCTTAAAGGGACAGGCCAGGTAAAATACAGCTCTATCTGAGCAGTCTATCATGACAATCATGTACCAGGCCCCGAGAGCAACACCACAGGGATCAACTAATATTATTATGCCAGGATAAAGTTAACATTTGCTCATCTGATGACATCCGATGAGATGCTTTATCAAAAAAAATTGCTTGCATGAAACATTGCAAAATTGTCATTGCTTCAGAGACGGTCTTTTCTGGAATATTCCGCCCTGTGTGGATTGAGGGATAGAAGATGGTATTAATTCTATTTCATGCTTCACTGAATAGATGTGGAATGGATGTTGTCTGACCCAGAAGTTTTGAGGGTCAGTAATGATTTGAACTGGGCTCGTCAGATCATTCATCTCGAGAGGAAAGGGACGCTCCGAATATTAGATAGCGGGTGATTGTTTGACTCTGAGGAGGCAAATGTCAATTTTCTGTAGATGTGCTATCTCAAAACAAACAGGCAAGGACCATATTTTCTTTTCACATTAGCAGCTCCCCGATGGTGGTGCTCCTGACTAATGCGGGAGGCCAGATTGCATGAAAGCCAGGAAAAAGTGACATTTGAGCCAATCAGCCTCTTCATGCCCTATGGACACTTTGCCCTACAAATACATGTCATGCGTGTCAGACGCAAAATTTTTGATTTGATGGATCGAAGGCCGCTGTAGTTCCGATGTGCTAAAGTTGCACTCGAGTTGTGTAATGCATTGACATCCAAGTTTTTGTTCATTATCCTCTCCTCCCCTGAAGGCGCTGACTCATGCTGGGGTACAGTTCCATAGGCGAGGACCCTGCACAACTTCATGGGTGAGCTTAGACAGTGAGCGCCAGTAAGATGTTCAACCATGGAGCACATTGAAGCTGAACCCAATCTTACTCTAACCGAGATACATGCTCACTTACTAACATTTGCCACTGGATATTAGTCAGGAACCAGAACTGTACATGACCCATCACCAACTCATTGGCACTGAAGTCAATAGTAGCACTCTACTATTGTTCTAGCTACAAGTATCAGTCTTGGCTCAACAGAATCTTGTGGGTTCGAGCCCCAATCCAGAGACTTGAGCGCATAATCATTTATCCTTCAACTAACACCAAATGATCTGGTCATTTATTTCATTATTATTTGTGGAACCTTGCCGTGTACAAATTGGCCGCTGCATTTCCAACATTAAAACAGTGACTACATACTCATAAAACCACCATTGGGCAGGGTTGCCAACATAAGAACATAAGAAATAGGAGCAGGAGTAGGCCAATCGGCCCCTCGAGCCTGCTCCGCCATTCAATAAGATCATGGCTGATCTGATCCTAACCTCAAATTTAAATTCATGTCCAATTTCCTGCCCGCTCCCCATAACCCCTAATTCCCTTTACTTCTAGGAAACTGTCTATACTCATTAGCTGTAAAGTGCTTTCGTTTGTCCTGAGGTTGTGAAAGACTCTATACAAACGCAAGTTCTTCCTTCCTTTCTAAGATGAAGTGATAGCACAGAGCAGAGATTGAACCAGGAATTGAACCAGGAATTTCCTGATCTAGTTGGCTCACTAACATACTGGGCAGTAATATTTATCCATTCAGTCATCAGGGGACAAAACCTGTAATAATACAATGGGGGCAGGAATAGGGGGTTGGGTTGGTGGGGAAGAATGTGTCTATTTCTTGTGCATCATCTGGATGAATGCACAGCATCAATACCTGAAATTCAAGGATGTCTCCTGTTATATTACCTCAGTAGGCTGACCCTGGTTTAAAGAGCTAACATCATGCACAATTGACACAGCACAATTTTTTTGCTATTGGCTGTGTGCCGTATATCAAAGAAAATAGATTTGCTCGTACGGTTTAATGAAGAGAGCGCTTTTTTTTTTAAGAGGAAGTGTTTCAAGTAATTACTAAAACAATTTGACTTTGTCCAGTGCAATAAAGCAATAAATAAAAGCTCCCCCCATATGGCTCCTGTGAGGAGCTGAGCTACTCCACACCGATCAGGAAGGTCTCAGGTTCAATCCCTGGGCTACGCTAAGTCAGTCGATGTTGGCCAGGGCAACAATAGGCTCAATACCCCAGAGTATAGAAGTGGAAATAATGGCCAGGGTTCTCACTCCAAATGGTTATCTAGTGATCCCTGCCAGAAGTGCACTTGGGTGAGGACAGGATGGGGCTCAGCTGTGAAGACTCCGATAGTTGAATAGCATGCCATCACTGAGTGTCTAGGCTCGTACGTGATGAAGGGTGAGGTACTGACGGGGGCCTGGCACCTGTGAAATTGTATCTTAGCACAGATTTGGTGCCTTCTGGAGACACGAGGAGAAAATTGGTGATGGCGGGGTGGTGGGGGAGGGAAATTAAGCTGAACAATTGTTATCTTTTCACCTGCTTTGAGTCTATAAATATAAGAAGACTAGAAATCATCCAGTGGGGGAATTGAATTGATCGCTTCATAACATGACATGGTAATTCATGCATTAAATCATAAATCTGGCTTCTTGTGGTTTCTATCAGTTGACAGTATTATAATTTGAAGGCATTTATGTATAAAAGGAATGGAAGGGAGTACCGTAATTCATGCAAGAGTTCCATCTCCCTTTTCTTTTCCTCTTTCAATTTTCTTCCCACTTTTTCCCTCCTCACCTGGAAAGGCTGAATTTTGCTTAAGTCCATTACCACAGTTAAGTTTCCCTCCACTACCTCACCCATTCTCGTGCGAGCACAGACAGCGTAGTCAGGTGTTTCGACTGTGTGGGGGAGGGGGGCATCACAGCTAAGCCTGATTCTGTCCTCACCCGCGATCCATACCTACACTTTCTGGCAGCAGTCTTCCCTTTTTATCCCCTCTTCTTCTGAAGACACCAAACTCTTGCTAGGGTATGGCTCCACAGGCTCTCTCTCTCTCAAGTACCTCATCCAAGTGGCCATCAGCATTATGGAGGGCATCTCAACCAAAGCACATCCTGCCTTCCTCCAACATCCCCACATTTGTGTGACGCACACGTTGCAGGGGTCATTGGAATAGGAGCAGGAGTTGGCCATACGACCCCTCGAGCCTGCTCCTCCATTCAATAAGATCATAGCTGATCTTCTACCTCAGCTCCATTTTCCTGCCCTATCCCCATATCCCTTGATTCCCCTAGTGCCCAAATATCCATCGAGCTCAGTCTTGAATATACTGAAAGACTGAGCATCCACAGCCCTCTGGGGTAGAGAATTCCAAAGGTTCACAACCCTCTAAGTGAAGAAATTTTTCCTCATTTCAGTCCTAAATATCCGACCCTTTATCCTGAGACTATGCCCCCGAGTTCTAGACTCTCCAGCCAAGGGAAACAGCCTCTCAGCATCTACCCTGTCAAGCCCTCGAAGAATATTATACATTTCAATGAGATCACCTCTCATTCTTCTAAACTCCAGAGAATAGAGACCTATTCTACTCAATCTCTCCTCATAGGACAACCCTCTCATCCCAGGAATCAATCTCGTGAACCTTCGTTGTACCCTCTCTAATGCAAGTATATCCTTCCTTAGGTAAGGAGGCCAAAACTGTACACAGTACTCCAGGTGTGGTCTCACCAGAGCCCTATATAATTGCAGCAAGACTTCCTTACTCTTATACTCTAAACCCCTTGCAATAAAGGCTAACATACCATTTGCCTTCCTAATTGCGTGCTGTACCTGCATGTTAACTTTCTGTGATTTGTGTACAAGGGCACCCAAATCCCACTGATAAGGAGAAGGCACTTTGGCTTAATTTTCCTTTTCCTAATTTGGAATACTGAAGCAAATTATCATAGCCATACTGACAATTAGTGATCTTTTTGAAGAATGACCCACTTTGAACGTTACTCAGAGAAAGAAATTATCACATTGGAGGAAAAACATGCTTAATTTCATTCTTATCTTCAGGAAAAAAGGGCAAAAACTGGAGGGGATTTTTTTTAAGTAGCAGTCTGTAATAATCTATGTGGATGTATCCATAACATTATGAAAATGATGGCCCGGATTCTCCTCTGAATTACTGCCCATTGTGGGATGGATTTGGGGTGGTAGAGTACATGCATTCTTAACGGCTGCATCCTCAAATCTGCCACAAAATAACTACTTGAATTCTCCTCCCAAGAAATTACCAGTTCCCTTTAAGGCCCACCACAAGTCCGTTCCACCACCTTTAAATGGGATCAAGGAGGCAGGGCTAACCTGTCCACCCCATTCCCCTGCTTTTCTGCCCTAAACATTCTACAAATAATTCCCACCACTCTATCGATGGCACCAGTGTTGCTGCAAGGTATCCCTGAGGTAGGCGACCATATTGAGGAGGCCATTTTGTGTGCTGCTACTGAAGGTTGATGTTTCTTTGGCTGCTTTTTAGTACTTTGGGGGTTGAGGCAGTACTTTTGCTACTACCTTTTGCTCAGGCTGCTCAAACTACTGCCTTGCACTCTAGACATAGATTTCTCGATGGAAAAACCTTTATTTTGATACTGTGAAGAGGGAGAGCATGAACATATGGAGGAGGTTGGATTGGAGGCTCTTAGTCTGTCATCACCAAAGGTATCGTTAACCCGACACATATGCACTCACTCACCAGGGTCTATAGACCAAGAAACTCTAACTTACACATCCCCACACCACATGAAAGGTGCACAAGAGGAGATGGAACAGGAGAGACAGCTGCCAGAGAAAGGAACACGAATAAGAGCCTATAATCTTGCCATAAATAAAGGGTGACTCATCAAATAAAGTCACTTCACAATTGTTTATTCTCTCCACCCCCCCTCTCACTACCACACACTCATTCTCTCACAAAGTCCCTCACTTTAAAAGACTTTTGCCAACTCCTTCGTAAGACAGAAATCTACATTTCCCCTGCCTTCAACTAACTCCCAAGAGTTGAAAGCAGACACAGAAATAAACTCACAACTCGATGCGGTCAAGCTATCGTTGCTTGAAACAACATTCACCAGGAAGTGCCACAAAATACATCCTCCTTTTCTACAACTATTTCCTAAAACTGTGACAGCCCTTTGTGCCAGCTAGCTTACTTACTCTAGTTCCTAATCTACTACTCCTACGAAGAGCTCCCTATGTGGCATAAGATCGAGCGGTGGGTGGCTAGGATTGTTCCCCAGAGCCTTGGGGATCTGAGGTGACTGTCATCTCAGGGTAGGTACTGTGTTAGAGGGATGAGCTGCTGCAGTTGCTTGCAGTAGCAAGGGTGGGGGGAGGTGGGGTTGGGGGTAGGGACAGACCCATGTCTAAAGCTCCCTCATGAAGACATAGCAAGGGGCCTTAAGGGAACACGCTCGCTGCCACTGTCCAGAGAGACAGTGACATCGGCAGCCACTTCTTTGCTGGGCACCGGCTCAGAAATGCCACTGTGGGTTAGTGTCATCACAGACCTAATAGTCCCAATGAGGTCATGTGTAGAGTGTGTGTGTCACACTTTCAATGTGTCTGTAACACATCAAACCTGTTAGACTTTCACTGTCTCCAAGCAGATGTCTCACCAAATTCTTTCCAAATTCCAGACCTGTTTGTTTTCGGTGGAAGGGCTAAATCCTCCACTCATTCACAGTCAATTGACGGAAGATCTAATTCCCTCGATCTCTTTGCTTCCATATTATAACATATACTGAATCTACACCGTATCCTGGAACTCAGCATGAGTAATACTATGGGATATGCACTGGTACAAAATATAAAGATTGTACTGATGAGAACAGAAGTGTGGGATTGCACCTCAACTTACAGCAGACAGCTTCACAGAGAATGTAAGAAATAATGACTGTAAAATTTGACAGGGTCTTATGTTGTGAGAAGCACTATTTTTTTTGTTCCCAATCAAGCATCTGCATTATTTCTTTGAACATAAATTCTTCTTGCAACTCTCATTTTGGACAGTTTTAATGTTGAACATCAGAGGTAGATGCAAACAAAAAGCTTTCCTTGAAGAATTCTCTGGCAGGTTTAACCCTTTTATTTACAAAAATATCAGAACCTTTCCCTTCCTTGTTCCCGGCTCCCAAATTTCTCCCATTTCCTGAAGTACTTAACACATTCAGTCACTGAAAAAAAGAAAGACTTGCATTTATAGAGCACCTTTCACGGCCTTAGGACGTCCCAAAATGCTTTACAGCCAATGAAGTACTTTTGAAGTGTGGTCACTGTTGTAATGTAGGAAACACGGCAGCCAATTTGCGAACAGCAAGATCCCACAAATAGCCATGAGCTAAATGACCAGCTCATCTGTTTTTTATGATGTTGGTTGAGGGACAAATGTTGGCCAGTACACCGGGGAGAACTCCCTGCTCTTCTTCGAAATAATGCCACGGGATCTTTTATGTCCACCTGAGAGGGCAGACAAAGACTTGGTTTAATGTCTCATCCAAAAGACAGCACCTCCGACAGTGCAGCACTGTGCTCAACTCTCCAGAGTGGAACTTGAACCTGCAACCTTCTGACGAAGAGACAACAGTGCTACCAACTGGGCCATGGCTGACACTGTGGAGTGACAATCAACCAGGCAAATAGAATGCTGAGCTATATAGTCAAATCAGTAAATAGAATTTGGAGGACATGTTGCGTAAACTATCCGGTGCTCTGGTGAGAATGCACCTTGAGTGTTGTGTGCAGTTTTGTTCACTGAGACACAAGGGAGTCTTCAAGCACTAGAAGCCTTGAGGCTGATCCCTGGACTCAAAGGGTTCAGCTTAGAGGAAAGACTGGAGAAACTTGGGTTCTTGATCCTTGAAAGTTGATTAAGATGGAATCTCATAGATGTATATTAGAAGGTAAACAGTGTAGGAAACTTAAATCTGGAACACTGCTTCAATTTGAGCTTATTCTATTACACAGGGCCTCTCAGCCTCACTCAATCCTATCCTTACCACACTGAACTTCCAACGAGGGTCAATGGATTATATCAAGAGTGGACATCTTGGCTGATTTCAGTGTCCTAGGTAAGATCATCAAGCTGAGCACAGAGCAGGGATGGAACCTGACACCAGGTCTATTTTGTTCAGTACAACATCAGTTGTTGCATCTAGCAGCTGAAGGAGCTTAAACACTGGATTTTAAAACCTGCTCCTTGAGACAGTCTCTCTGTATAAGTTAAAATAATAATTCTGTCTCACCAGGAAGCAGGGTTTTAAATGCACATTTACATGCTCCAACAACCCTGAATGTGAAACAGATCGGAATCTAATTTTACCCTTGTTATTGAGTTTCATATTGTCACACTCAGTTATTCATTTCCTTTGGTAATTTATGAAAGAACATGACACTCTCGTGATAGGTGATATGCAGACACTTTATTTTGAGTATTTGCATAATCCTTCTCGCCAAATATTGCTTTCGTCACCAACGTGCCTTCGCCTCTCCAATCTCAAAATAACACCCACTGCTGCACCAGAAGCATTTTCCGACTGTCTGAGCAACGTTGTCAGTTCAATTCTAACCAGCAGGTGTGTCACGGCACGAGTCACGGTGACAAGCGTTATACTGTGTAATGCACAATGTATTATTCTGCTGCGAAGGGTGGAGCCATGATTAAGGCCCTTACGTTTAATTTGCCATAAATATCCTGATGTCAATGACAGGTTAATTACTGTTGGGGAGGAAAAGTTTGTAGATCAACGATGCTCGCCGTTATTAATGTGCAAGTCGGCCAGCAACTTGTGGCGAGGAAGAGATACCCCGTGAATTGCGAATCGCCACAAGTCGCTGGACGATTCGCCGTTAGCGTCGCGAAAATGGCAGCTCGCCCTCACCCTCCCCGTGAGTTTCATGAAATCGCTGCATTTGCTCATCAATTGCCCATTAAACTCACCACAGAAAGTTAAGTCTAGTAATTAAAAACGTTAAGTACCCTTTTAACCACGTGATAATTGTTAATGACAATCAACCACTCTGGCCCAGAAAGTGAACAATTAAAAATGTGGAGTCTCGTTTCTTCAGCTTATGAACTGTTGGAGAATTTAAAAATATTAAATTTTAAATTTAAACATTTTTTTTCTTACTTTTCCTTTCTGTCTCTTTTTTCTCCTTCTTAATCCAAACTATCTTTCCCTCTCTTTCTGTACCTGATTCGACATTGAATTCACCCACTCTAATTCACCCTCCTTCTCAGTCCTTCCTCTGTTTACTTCTTAATCCTTAAATCTCATTGGTTAAGAAGACACACTGTTGGTCCCGACCTTCACCAAGGCCCCAGATGCCCTGTTGCCCTTTGCCATTATCAGCTCGCACTTTTAGCAACTTACAGGGCAGAACATTTTAGAGCTGAAGGGTGCAGGAAAATGTTTAACTAACCGGGCACACCCCGAGATGCCCCGCTGCAGTAAATTCCGGCCCATTGTGATTTATTATATAATTGAGAGGTCTTAAATTAGTTCATGGACAATAAATTAGTGTTTTCTGAAGTGCAGTGACTGTTGTTATCTAGGCAAATATAACAACCATTAGGCACCAGCAAACTCCCACAAACAGCAATGAAATGAGTGACCAGTTAGTTAATCTGTTTTTTCTTTAGTGTTGTTGATTGAGGGAGGAATGTTGGCCTGGACACCGGGAGGTCCAGTTGCTTTACTTTGAATAGTACTGTGGGATATTTATCATTCATCTCAACAGGCAGATGGGACCTCGGTTTAACACCTCATCTGAAGGACAGCCACCTCCAGCAACGCAGCTCTCGCTCAGTATTGTACTAGAGTGCCAGCTTAGATTATGTGTATTAGAGGTTAAAGTGCAACCAACTAAACTGAGCTGACGCACAATAAGGGGAAATTTTCATCCCATCAGTTTGTGATAGATTCAAACCCAGAGCCTAGGCTACTTTTCCGCTGGGAGACCAACCTCTGTCAGCCAGCTCTCTGCATTTAGCTGGCTAAATCCAGCATTGTTATCCTCGCAACTGAATCATAGAGCCAATTTTTCACTGAAAATGCATGTGAGCTGGCTCTCACATTCCAGGCTCCCAGAATCAGAACTAAAGAGCTTTCAGTGGAAACGCAGCTCGAGGGGTGAAAGGTCACTGCGTTAATCCACTGCAGCTTCCGATTCCTCTCTCAGAGCGTATTTACAGCTCTTGACGCTCTGCATTCTTCACCGTTACAGTCTTCAGTGTGGAAAAATGAATGCCTTCTCTTCCGATCTTCTATATTGTACCTAAGGCTGCTCTGCCCCATAAACATCAATCGTCTGTTTGAAAGTCAGAACTGAAATGGGTTATTCATCAAAAACACGTTTGTCGTGCATTTTCTCTTTAAAATTATTTTAGTCTGTTGATGTTTCTCACATGGGACTGTATTTATAAGTCACGCAGTCGTCAATCTTACAATCCCAATTTCTACTAATCGCAAAGCCATGAACTAGAGTCACAAGATTAATGTCACCTTGACTGATAAGCACAGGCGTGCATAAAAAATACCGTTCGATCTCCGGCAAATCTATTAAAATACAATAGACTAGAATTTGTTGCATTTGCTTCATTGCCCTTTTTTTATTTGGCACAGTGATTTTATGCCCTTATTGCATACTGCCCTTCACTTTATAGTCACTCCATGTGCTGGGGCATATCTTACACGAAAGGAGATCATAAATATGTCAGTTCTGGGCCAGGGCAGGTGGGTGTGTTGGGGGAGGGGGGAATTGAACAGTATGTTGTGGCTCCTGTACATTCTGTCCACAGAGCAGTTAGACCTTGGTTTCTGTTCAACATTCTGGTGCAATGAGTTCCCAAAGCACAACCTCACAGAGATGAAGGAAAAATCAGAGTGATAGACGTTCACCTCCCAACCACATCGGTTTTAGTGCCTAATAGCATAGGTGGCAAATGCTTTTTTTTTGTGTGCAGTTCCCCCCCCGTGGCCCTGCCCCATCCTACGCTACAATCCAGCCTGTGCCTTATTGTTCTCTGACTCTGGCCTTCTGTACATCACCCCTCCCTGCTCTCCTCACTCGATAGCAGTGCCTTCAGCTGTCCAGGTCCTAATCTCCGGATCTACCTCCCTCTCATCTCGCTACTTCTCTCCCCGCCTTTAAAAGCCACTTTGAAAGATATCTTTTCGGCTTTTGCATTCAGACAATTGTCCGATTTCTTCTGCTATTGCTTGGCCCACTCTTGCCTGCATGAAGCCCCTCCGGACGTCTTATTACATTGAGAGCATGATGCAAATGCAACAAAATATGTGTTTGTCTCACCAAATTAGAGAAGGGAAGGAAAGCTAAGGCCAAATGACAACTTGTTGGCAACCCTTTAATTGCTCAAGGACAGTGCACACATCTCCCTGCTCCACCAGAATGGCCCGAGAAACATCGTTCCAATCCTTATTTTTCTTTTTGTAACTTGTTTATTCAAAGTTCATCACAAAATTGGTTCAGAATAAAAAATGGGCACCATATTTAATTAATGGTGTTGAACTAGGTGGAGAGGGGCTGAAAGAAATTTGGGACTGATAGTAAAATCCCCACTGATTGTGTCCAGTCAATTAACAAATAAAGCAGAAAATTAGTCGAGCGTAATTGTGCAGCCGCAGAGCCAAAGGTTTATACTGCACTGGTTCAGCTGCACCTCGACACTGCATTCAGTTCTGGTCACCAAGGTACCATGAAAGCATTCAAGTGCTGGTAGTGCAGAGAAAGGCCCCAGCATCAGAGGTCTGTGGTACAAGGAAAGGTTAGAAAAACTTGGGGGGTAGATCTTGACTTTGTGTGATGGTGTAAACTGGATGATAGTGAGTCGGCAGCCCGTTTTACATCTCTCCCCATTTTTAGTTCCATTGAAATCATTGGGAGAGATGTAAAATGGGCTGGCAACTCACTATCACCATTTTACACAATCACACAAAGTTAGGACCGGACTGTTCATCCTTGAAAGTAAGTGAAGGAGGGGGAACCTTATAGAGCTATACAACGTGTTAAATGGAATAAAAGGAGTTAATTTTGAGCACTATTCCAAGTTATACCACAACTGCAGAACAAGAGGACATAGGTGCAATATGGTAAAAGGCAAGTTCAGGATTGATGTGAGGAAGCATTTCCTCCACTGTGTACCCAACAAATAAAATTGATAACATAACAAACAGCTAAAAATGTCTGAAGCAAGTGATAACACTTACCTTTACCATTTCAAAAATCTCTTGATCCCTTGAGCAAATTTTCCCTGTGCAGTCCAGTCCATCTTTCACGGGTTGCATACTGCTCCATTCCCAGAGATCCAACTTTTCACTCGGCCCTCCTCCTAAGTTTCTTGTCTTCACACATACAAGGTTTCTGCCTCTTTTGGGCCTCCGCTAATGTGCAAGGAGTCCACCTCCATTTTCTACATGAACATTACATGTCCACCCACGCCTCAACCCCCAAATCAGCTCAATACCCATCCCCCGCACACATATCAATGCACTGCACAACCATGGCTCTTTATATAATGAGTTTACAGTCTTGGCTAGCTGTATGTGGTAGGAGTGGGAAGAGGCAAATTCAAGCTTGGATTCTTTCTCTACAAGGGGTTGGAATAATCAGTATGTAGCTCGCTCTATGCCATTCAAACAGAGTATGGTTCTATTGGTGCCAGCAAACTTCCACTACATGACCCAGTGGTCATTGTTCACCTGTGAGCCTGGCCAGTGGGTGGTGACAGGCTATTCAGCTGTGGAGGTCATCACAATCAAGCCCAATCCTGATGTCCACATGCACGCACTTTCCAGGAGAGGGTCATTGAATAGCGATTCCTGCCTGATTTTATTTTCCACCTCTCAGGCTCAGCCTCCTGGAAGCAGTTGGTGCACTGATTCCATCACTCCAGCTGAGATTTGGCAGCACACTCAGCAAAGGCCAATGATCGAATTGGGACCTTCTTATTATACAAGGCTCACAACCACAATGGGTTGTGCAATTATCCACTGTAATTTCTTTCAATAACTCTCACAACTTAAACAAATCACACTGTGTGATATTAATAGTCAATGATATTAATACATTGGCATGAAATTTCCCTGCTATTTTAATGAACCCAGGGTTTAAAACCATTGATAAAATAGCAGGCAAATCCCACAGTGCAATTTCAACCCAAACGGCTGGACCCTCAAATTGTACTGTGGGATATTTGCATACAGATACTTCATACATTCATACAAAATTCCTTCCTTTTAACATAGCTGTTTATGTTAAAATGATTAACATCTCCATTAAAATAAAGGAGGAAGGAATTTCATCTGCATACATTACATAGAATTATATAGAATTTACAGCACAGAAACAGACCATTTGGCCCAACTGGTCTATGTCGGTGTTTACGCTCCACACGAGCCTCCTCCCACCCCTACTTCATCTCAATCCATCAGCACATTCTTTTAATTCTTTCTCCCTCATGTACTTATCTAGCTTCCCCTTAAATGCATCCATGCTATTCGCCTCAACTACTCCATGTGGTGGCAAGTTCTACATTCTAATCACTCTCAGGGTAAAGAAATTTCTCCTGAATTCCTTATTGGATTTATTAGTGATTCATGAAGCATTCATACTCGCTAGTATCCTGCTGTGATATTTTAAGGCCTTGATATCAAAAGCCACGTTAGGTGGTGCTGAGCAGGTGGTCTGTTTCGATGAGAAGCTGTATATTTCTGATGAGAATGGCCCCTTTAAGACGGCGGAACTGATCCCTGTTATTTTCTGCTGGTCTGAGGATTTAAACTTAATCTTCCAGCTTAGTGTCGGCTTGTAGCAAATCTAAAAATGTAATAGTCATCCCAAAAATTGCACCCATCAGACCACTGTGTAGTCAAGCAAAGCAAAACGGAGCTTGGTTGCCTGGTTCCTTGTTTATTGCAGAGCTATAAATACATCTTCAAAGAATCTGCTTGAGGTTCTGGCTCTATTCCCATCAGAAGATATAGGACAGGTGGTCAGCTGGCCCAAAGACTGGCATTGCATCTAGAGAGCATCTGGTGTGCTGAACAACCAGGGTTCAATTGGTGCTTGTTCACTATGTGGCCACCTGTCTTTCTGCCTTTTGATTTGGCTATCTTACAATTGAGCCCTCTCACTGGCTCAAATCTATATTTAGGTTCTAATAGTTGTTATCCTTGACAGCTTGGGCTAGTTTTTATGTCTGTGTGGCACTTTTCTGTTGCGATTAGTTGACTCCTGTACTGAGTCCTGGAGTGTTTTCAGTGAACTTTTGTGCCCACCAAGGTGAGGGAAATGAAGAACTTTTTCACTTTTTGCCACTTAGTGTCGGTATTGATCGCTCCCAAGTATAAAGCAGGAGCCAGATGCAAAATAAACCTCCCTCTACTATGCTCCAATCGTGCAACTTTAGCTCAGAAGAATACCCATACTGCAGAAGTGTGAATTTGAACAATTGCTACATCTATTCACTTGGCCAGCTTAGTGTAAATGAACATTAAATTATGGGCAGTTTTGTAAAGTGATGTCCACTAGGAACTGAGTTGGTACTGCCCTGGTTAGATGCAAGAAATGAAAAAAGAAAGGAGAAAGAAAAGGGGAAAGAATTGCATTTATATAGCGCCTTTCATGACCTCAGGGCGTCACAAAATGCTTTACAACCAATGAGGTACTTTTTGAAGTGTAGTCACTGTTGTAATGTTGAAACGCGAAGGAAGCTTTCCCAAACAGCAATGAAATAAATGGCCAGATCATCTGTTTTAGGTGTTGGTTGAGGGATAACTATTGGCTAGGACATTGGAAGAACTCCCCTGCTCTTCTTTGAAATAATGCCAAGGAATCTTTTCCATCCATCTGTGGGTCCTCGGTTTCACATCTCACCCGAAAGATGGCGCCTCCGACAGTACAGCTCTCGAAAAGCACCCTTACCGAAGGCAGGTGATATTTTGGACACCTTGCACTTCTCTAATTGATCTTGCCAATTTAATGCCAGTTTGTGCCGAATTGGGGATGGTTTTGTGGCGCGGACCCTTGCCCACTGGAAATTAGCCGAGACTCATGTAGCATCCTTAAAATAATTATCAGGGAGAGGTGACTTTAATCCCATGAGTCTAAATTGGATTCCAACCCAAGTCCTAGAGGTTAAAGGGTCAATGTTATGGTGCACCATCGAGACAGCGCCTGTAGGCTAGTTATCTCACTTTTGTGAATGGTTGGAAGCATTGCATCACCATGGGCCATAAGCTTGCAGTTGAGTTTCTGCAATCTGTAGAGAGTCAATGAAAAGATCCCATGAGGTACTTTGTGATTTCTGTTTGTCTGGAACCAGGCGTTACACATGTTAAACGCACAGAATTTTGTGCTCGATATTTTTTTGAATTTTATCCTACTTGTTGACTTGTCAGTGTGTGATTTCTGTTGTTTATGCTGATAAAACATGTTTTTTGCAATGAAAGCACTGTTTTACTTGAAGTAGCTGAATGTTAGGACAGGGACTGCCTGGGAGTGTGTCAATATTTACACGGGATCCTCAGGAGAGTACTATTATTTGCAATGGGTCCCTAGGAGTTTATCATTATTAACAGGGGTCCCCTGGAGTGTGTCAGTATTTGTCGGGGTTCCCTGGGAGTGTGTCAGTATTTGTAGGGGTTCCCTGGGAGTGTATAAGAATTTGTACGCGTTCCCTGAGGAGTGTGTCAGTTTTTGTAGGGGTTCCCTGGGAGTGTGTCAGCATTTGTAGGGGTTCCCCGGGGAGTGTGTCAGTATTTGTAGGGGTTCCCCGAGGAGTGTGTCAGTATTTGTAGGGGTTCCCCAGGGAGCGTGTCAGTATTTGTAGGGGTTCCCCGGAGAGTGTGTCAGTATTTGTAGGGGTTCCCTGGGAGTGTGTCAGTATTTGTGGAGGTTCCCCGGGGAGTGTGTCGGTATTTGTAGGGGTTCCCCGGGGAGTGTGTCAGTATTAGTAGGGGTTCCCCGGGGAGTGTGTCAGTATTTGTAGGGGTTCCCCGGGGAGTGTGTCAGTATTTGTAGGGGTTCCCCGGGGAGTGTATAAGCATTTGTACGGGTTCCCTGAGGAGTGTGTCAGTTTTTGTAGGGGTTCCCTGGGGAGTGTATAAGCATTTGTACGGGTTCCCTGAGGAGTGTGTCAGTATTTGTGGGGGTTCCTCGGGAGTATATAAGCATTTGTACGGGTTCCCTGAGGAGTGTGTCAGTTTTTGTAGGGGTTCCCTGGGAGTGTGTCAGCATTTGTAGGGGTTCCCCGGGAGTGTGTCAGCATTTGTAGGGGTTCCCCGGGGAGTGTGTCAGTATTTGTAGGGGTTCCCCGGGGAGTGTGTCAGCATTTGTAGGGGTTCCCCGGGAATGTGTCAGTATTTGTAGGGGTTCCCCGGGGAGTGTGTCAGTATTTGTAGGGGTTCCCCGGGGAGTGTGTCAGTATTTGTAGGGGTTCCCCAGGGAGTGTGTCAGTATTTGTAGGGGTTCCCCGAGGAGTGTGTCGATATTTGTAGGGGTTCCCCGAGGAGTGTGTCGGTATTTGTAGGGGTTCCCCGAGGAGTGTGTCAGTATTTGTAGGGGTTCCCCGAGGAGTGTGTCAGTATTTGTAGGGGTTCCCCGAGGAGTGTGTCGGTATTTGTAGGGGTTCCCCGAGGAGTGTGTCGGTATTTGTAGGGGTTCCCCGGGGAGTGTGTCGATATTTGTAGGGGTTCCCCGGGGAGTGTGTCAGTATTTGTGGGGGTTCCCCGAGGAGTGTGTCGATATTTGTAGGGGTTCCCCGAGGAGTGTGTCGGTATTTGTGGGGGTTCCCCGGGGAGTGTGTCGGTATTTGTAGGGGTTCCCCGGGGAGTGTGTCAGTATTTGTAGGGGTTCCCCGAGGAGTGTGTCGGTATTTGTAGGGGTTCCCCGAGGAGTGTGTCGATATTTGTAGGGGTTCCCCGGGGAGTGTGTCGATATTTGTAGGGAGTATTTGAGTTGTTCTCTATCTACCTTGCCAATTTCTTTTCAATATTTTAAGCACCTCAATCAGACCAACTGTTAAATTGCTCATCCCCAGGGACTATAACCAAAGGTTCTCAATATAACTCAATCCCTTTGTCCCATGTACCATTCAGATGAATCACTGGATTTTCTCCATGGCCAGCGTACCCTTCTTGAGGTGGGCATCCAAATAAATTCAGTGAGTTGCCAGGAGAGCCTCTTTCTAAGTGAAGCTATTTGTTTTTTTCCGAAAGGTTTGCTGTCAGTAATGCACGCTCGTTTTGCAGCTAACTGACTGAATGAAGCCACATTAGCACTTGGTCCATTCAGCACAATGCAGACCAGAATGATTACAGCACTGCAAGCATTTCTCATGCCCATTTTCCAATCCGCCTTTTGTACTATGCTTAGCTAATCTCCAAAAAGGAAAGATGCAAAAATTAATTAAAAGTAGAAATACAGTTGACTGCAATGAATTATCTGGGAGCTTAAACATAAAACGTTGAACCGAGGGCATCCCTTTATTATATCACTGCTTGGAACAAAACAAGTTGATCAAATGCCATTTGACAGCCTGGCTTCAATATTTTGTCAAGCCGATGCTGTCATTGATTTTTGCTATCTGATAACGTGTCGCTCTCTTTCAAGGAGAGGAAGGTTGGAATTGGGGGAAGTGCTTTAAATGTAAAGGAGTTTCCTGTTCCCCTACTAAACGGAGGTGAAAATATTATTCCAAATCTCTCCTGTGGGGCAGAATGGCACAGTACACTAACCTTTCACACCGAAACCTTGTTTGAATCCAATCCAGACTGTTGGCATTGAAAGCATCCTCTGCCTGTAAAGATCTTATATGAAATGAGTTTAGGCCAGGGTTACCGATTCTGGTTGGACATATTCCTGGAGGTGTCATCACATGACCTCCTACCTCTAATGGCCCCGCCCCGCCCCTCCCCCCTCACTCTTGCCACTGGTCGCCCAACACGCCCATCCTCGCTGTGCACCACCTTCCCAAGCCAATCGGAAAGCAAATAGAATCTTCATTACCCGATTGACTGACAATCAAGAATCATCCAAACGGTCTTTTTTCCTCTGTGTTCGATATTTTTATAACTAGTAAACAAAAGTGTTCAAAGGAAATTTTTTAAAAACCACAACTTTTTTTAATGCCTTTATGATTTGTCTCCCAGGTTGCTCTCAGCAGTGTCCTGGAGATTAGTCTTTAATTCCTGGAGATGCCAGGGCAATCCTGGAGAGTTGGCAACCCTAGTTTAGGCCCATGTGGGTCCAAATCACAAATGTGGCACTAAATCAGTCGTCTAAGTCAGAAATGCTGGTTAGGCAATGGAAGACATCAGTTAGTTCAGTTGGTAGTACTTTCACCTCTCAGTCAGACATTGTAGGTTCGAGTGTAAGTTCACCAGACTGATTCCTGGGATGGCGGGATTGTCGTACGAGGAGAGCTTGAGTAGACTAGGCCTGTATTCTTTAGAGTTTAGAAGAATGAGAGGTGATCTCATTGAAACATACAAAATTTTTATAGGGCTCGACAGGGTAGATGCAGGGAGGATGTTTCCCCTGGTTGGGGAGTCTAGAACCAGGGGTCACAGTCTCAGAATAAGGGGTCGGCCATTTAGGACTGAGATGAGGAGAAATTTCTTCACTCGGAGGGTGGTGAATCTTTGGAATTCTCTACTCCAGAGGGCTGTGGAGGCTCAGTCATTGAGTACATTCAAAACAGAGATCGATAGATTTCTAGATATTAAAGGCATCAAGGGATATGGGAATAGTGCAAGAAAATGGTGTTGAGGTAGAAGATCTTGTTGAATGGCGGAGCAGGCTCGAGGGGCCGGATGATCTACTCTTGCTCCTATTTCTTATGTTCTTATGTTCTTAAGCCTCCCTGCAGGCTTTGAAGCTATAGTCTAGGCTGCTGCTCCATTGCAGTACTGAGGGAGTCCTGTAAAATGTGAGATGCTGCTCTTTGGATGAGATGCTAAACTGAAGCCCCAAGAGGCTGTTTAAGTTCTTCAGGTGAACTGTTACAGATCCCATGGCTTTATTCAAAGAAGACGAGGGAGTACTCCTAGTGTCATGGCCAACATTCCTCGCTCAAACACTACTGTAGCATTATTGATGTAACTTTGCATCCAGTCAAGCACAGGGAGTTTTCTGACCGTTCACTCCGAATTGAAGGTGGTTATATGATTGACAGCTCTGTGTAGTCCAGTGGAAATGGCTATTCTGTTCAATAAGCAAAACACATGTTTTAAGCTCAGAAGTCTTTTCTAGTTACCAATTGAATTTAATAACAAAAGCTACAACTATCAAAAATAGATTAACTGGTCATTCATCTCATTGTTGTTCATGGAATCTTACCATGTGCAAAATGGCTTCCATGTTTGCCCACATAACGGTCAATGTACTTTAAAGTAATTTGCTACATATGAAATGTTTTGAGAGATGTGACATGGTGCTATAAATGCAAGTATTTCTTATTCCCTTTACTGGTGCATTAGAGGGTTCCTTTTTGAAGTTAGGGCTAGGGCATATTGCTGAGGCAGAGGAGATAGAGCTTTATCCGATTCCCCACTTGTTATTAAATGCCAACTGAATGAGGACGGTCCTGCTGGATTCATTAGCTCTCTGAAGGGGCGGAAGGTTGCCATAATAATTAAGGGGGTCGATAGTACTATTCCAGTCACCGAGTATTGTTTCCCTTTAGGAAACAGTGATGATGATGATGACCATTTGATGTTTCTACCTTAAAATCTCCATCTTGGAATGGCTTTTGTTTTGTGATTTTTCAGATAAGATGAAATTTGCGCTCAATTTTTCAGCTTCTATTAACTTAACGCTTCACTGAATTGCAGTGACAAATGAAAAGTGTTTGGTCTGTGAGTTTACACAGTACCACACACAGATGGACAGATGGGCAAGTGCGAGTAATGAGCCCTCTCAGACCCCACTAATAAACATGATCATTGACACATCTGAGTGGGAATGGTTCAACTCAAGGGGAACTTATCTGTCAGAGAGTCTGTCTGCAACTAATGGCTTATATTATCGAAGCCGAATAAAAATGCATATTTATTCTTAACAAACTAACCACATGGGATATACATGAGACATCAGAGAAATCTTGAATCTACAAGCACATCAAATATGCAAAATGCAGCATCTGGAAGCTGATAACTGTTATCATGGAATTAACTTACATTTGGACAAGCAATGCTGTCTTATTTCCCACATATAATTTAGAAACATTTCATATCTGTTAATATTCCATGTAAACAGGGCAGATATTCAAAGTATCAAATCCCTTCTCCCAATTCCCCCCCACCACTGATTGTCTTCCTTATTCTCCTGAAGGAGCTGATTCTTGTTGGGATTCTGTATCTTGGACTAACCATCCTCCAGAATCTCACCCAACTGAGGTTAGACAAGGAGTGTCAGTGTACTATTCAACTTCAGAGGGTACTGCATTTAAGCAATATCCTGGATCTGATGTCTATAGGCACACCCTTTCTAGTAGGGGTCACTGGACAGTAGTCAAGAGCAGAAACCTTGGCTGATTTGTCCCCTCCCCAGCTCAGGGGCTCTGAGCCTAATTATAGCACACCTATCAACATGTTATATTCAATCTGAATGAAATGAAGCACAGATTCAACAAGAACCAAAGGCCAGTTTTAAGACACACTCACAGCTGCTGGTGCAGAATTAATATCTTATGTGGTTGACAGAGTGACTCAGCACATTAGGTCACCTGTCTGTGATGCCAAGACGGTGTGGTGATCCACCATGCATCTTCTGGCTCCTCTGCTACCTCACTGATAAATGCACCAACTTGTATGGTACTGAGCTATATTGACAGAAAGGTCCCACGTTCTTTCTTCTTTTGTGCTACGTCAACTGGATCGACGGTGAGGGAACTAAACTTAGTGTCACTGTTCCTGGAACAGAGAAAGGGAAAATCAGCCTGATGGAAATCCAGTGAGCACTGATGGAAAGTGCCTGTTTGTGGGGCATTGGATAAGGACAGGATCTAGTTCGTGCCAAGCACTCCGAGATAAAGTATAGCAGAACAGCTCCAAAGTTCCCTCTATTCTACCGTAACAACGGGCCTTAACTTGAATCTATTACTACACCAATGTGATATTTCCATTCTCACACTGGCCATCTTTATGGTACCTTGAGCATACAAGCCAACTGTCCGCATTTTGGGGACATTGTCCACGTGTGTGAATGAAAATCAACGTGGACCAGGATCCTCTGGAGTTCCTACCTCCTGATGTAGGTGATTGTCTTTGCTGCACACTGTGGGTGGGGACTCTCATGAGATCGTGAATTCCCACTCGCAGTGTTGTGAATCATGTTCAGCTGTTGTGCCAGGAGGGAGAAACTCGGGAACACCTGCTTGGGGGAGAAGAGAGGGGAGATACGCGACCAGTGCGTTTGGGGGTCTGAGAGAGGGGAGAAACTTCAAGTGGCCCATTAGGGGGAGGGGAGAAAGGGAGTGCAGAGAAGCTGGTAACAGCACATTGGATTGAGGAGAGTGCCAGTATTAACCGGGGCTTGGGGGTGGGGGTGTGGGGGAAGGAAGAAGAGTGCTTGTTTAAACTGGAACATTTGCAAAGACTGTCTCTACGAACTGAGGGGATGGGGGTGAACTGAAGGATTGTTAGCAATTGGCTTTCAGGTGCCTATGTTTTTTTTCTCCAATATAGTGAAGAAATCTTTAGGTTAAGTGAGAAGCCTGTGTCCATTGCACTTTCAGTGCAATTATTTGTTTTCACATGCCACAGTCGTATATTCAGGGCTGTTTTGGAGTTGTCAGCTTTTTTTTGAGGTTCTGGCGGCTTTTTTGAAGCTTTTGCTAGTTTTGTTTAGGTTGGTACATATGACTGAGTCAGATCACCCATTTAGTGCTGGCCAGTGCCAAACCAGGGGCAGTTTTGAGATGTGAACACATTCCCACTTGGAACTAGATGGAGACTGCCACAGAATCATCTTCACAGCGAGCAGAGAAAGTCTTTCACCACCATCAGTCTAGCTGGATTTAAACCTAGATCCCCCAGATGGAAATGTAAGGAATCTTACAACACCAGGTTATAGGTCAACAGTTTTATTTGAAAATCACCCAAGCTTTCGGAGGCTTTCTCCTTCATCAGGTGACGAAGGAGAAAGCCTCCGAAAGCTTGTGATTTTCAAATAAAACTGTTGGACTATAACCTGGTGTTGTAAGATTCCTTACATTTGTACACCCCAGTCCATCACCGGCATCTCCACATCACCCCAGATGGATGAACAGTATGCTAACCTAATGCGCCACACAGTCCCAACAACAAAATAGTTAAAGTGGTATTGGTTTTGTTTGGAAAGAATAAAGAGTAATTTTGAGTCATTGAATTGGTTGTTGTTGAACACCATTGGAGAGCTGTTTCAATGACGTCTTAGTGGGGATGCTGGCCCTTTAAGAATTTGATCTGCCTGTCATTGCTCTGGACTATTCTGTTGAAAGTACAGTTCTTGGTACAGTTACTTTCCTCAGTGCAGTGTTTGAACTTAAAATGTGTCAGTCGTGATGTTAATGAATTGCAGTATGCATTTGTTAAAAGTAGAAATGATTTCAGCGCAGCACGATGTCTTTCAAAATAGCTTGTCTTGGATTAAAATCAATTACCCGACCTTTATACCATAATGGGAGTTAAATGGGGTGGAACTTGTTCTATTCATCGGGACATTTGAAACCAAAACTTAAAACCTCGTTAGTGAGTCAGTGACAGAATGTAGCAAGGTTTATATTTTTTTGATGTTTCATATCATAATAAGAAGATTCATAAGCTCATGGAGGAGGGGAAGAGGTGGGGTGGGAAAAATTATTCCGATCAACTCAACCTTTAATGACTGCGCCTGCAAGATGTTTGGTCTTTCCCCCGATGGGTTTCTTGGTCAATTTTCAGTGTGGAATTTAGCCATGCAAACAAGAAAGATCCCAGATTGAGTTAGGGCTGCTGCAATTGACCTATAATGAGATAGGGTTTCTGCTCCTTTTCATTATCCAGTGATCAACTGCTGGAATTACACACATCATTTAAAGCTAGTAGACAGGTACAAAAAGCAATCAGAAAAGCTAATGGAATATTGGCCTTTATCTCAAGAGAGCTGGATTGCAAAGGGGAGTAATTTATGCTGCACTTGTACAGAGCCTTGGTCAGCCCCCATCTGGAGTATTGTGTTCAGTTCTGGGCACCGCACCTCAGGCAGGATACATTGGCCTTGGAGGAGGTGCAGCGCAGATTCACCAGAATGATACCGGGGCTTAGGGGGTTAAAATATAAGGACAGGTTACATAAACTTGGCTTGTATTCCATTGAGTATAGGAGATTGAGGGGTGATCTGATCGAGGTGCTTAAATATTAAAAGGATTTGAAGGGTAGATACAGGGTAATTATTTCCTCTGGTGAGGGAATCAAGAACGAGGGGACATAATCTTAAAATTAGAGCCAGGCCATTTAGGAGGGAAATCTGGAGGCACTTTTTCACATAAAAGGTAGTAGAAATCTGGAATTCTCTTCCTCAAAAGGCTGTGGATGCTGGGGGACAATTGGAGCTTTCAAGACTGAGATCGATAGATTTTTGTTAAGTAAGGGTATCAAGGATATGGAACAAAGGCAGGTAAATGGAGTTGAGGTACAGATCATCCATGATCTAATTGAATGGCAGATCAGGCACGAGGGGCTGATAGGCCTATTCCTGTTCCTATGTGCATGTGTGTGGACGTCAGACGAAGACAGAATTGGGCTTGGCTGTGATATCCTCAATAATTAAATAGCCTACTGACAATCAATGACCAGGCTGAAACATGAAGAGTGAGTGGTCACTTGGTTGAGATACTCAATGGTTCTCATGATCACGTATTGCACAGCGGATATTCCAGCATCATGATGGGGAGGCTGAATGTGCAAGCTCTCCCGAAACCCATAGGATTGTCATGACTGTAATATCACCTTCATGAAATTTAGTCCATTGCTCATTCCCTAAGATATGAAAGAACCAAAGATACCAGGAAGCGCCTCAGAGAAATATGTGAGGTGGAACCAAGCAATGGAACTGGGATATTTATCCTAGTTTCACAGCATGACCTGGAAAATTAAGCTGGGATTTGGAAATTGCTTGAGACAAATAAGGATTCTCACTTATATCATCAATGATGTGTTATATTATGTCACTTGTCATTATTTTGAGGGCGACAGCCTCATTTCTAAACAATAACCTATATTATTTAATATACATTGTACTTATAACAAATACGCCAAGTAATGAAATATCAGAATAAATGAAGGGTTTTTGATAACCCAAAGCTTCTTGTGCCATAAAGTAACCCTTGAATTCCCAGCAAGTTTGGCTACACTACATGTCTTTGGCACTTGGCTAAATCGTCACCATCATAAAATTCTTCTTGGATTTTAGGCTGCTCAGTTAAAAGGCCATAATTCTGGCATGCAAGGCAATAAGAAGCAGCCTTGAAGATTGTAAAGTTAGACAGTGACTGTCTTGAACAATGCACCATTAGAACAGAAATCAGTGTTGAAGTCTGCAACGTCAGAGATAAAAAAATAACATTTGCATTTATATGGTGCCTTTATACATTGGCCCATCTCAAAGCATTTTACGCAATTAACTTTTTTCAAGTGCAGAGACCGGTGTTATTTGGGAAAATGCCAGAACCACTCTGCACCAGCAGGGAAAACTCCATGCTCTTCATTGAATAGTGCTACAGGATCTTCAATGTTCATCTAAGCCAAAGAAAGAAACAGGCAGGATCTCAGTTTAACAAAAGGACAGCAGATTTACCAATTGCACACTCCCTCATTACAGCACTGATGTGTCAGTCTAGATTATGCAGTCAAAATACAGGGTAGGTTCAAACTTATAGCCTTCTGACCCAGAGGCAAGCAGGCTAGCAACTGAGCCAAAGTGACACAGAACAGAGGTAGCCTTGAGAAACACAGAATCAGAATGGAGCTGGGAACCTCAACTGAATCATATAAATTTACAGACAAAAATGAAAAGGAAAATCTAAGCTGAAGTAAACCAATGCCTGAAATCAGCATTAACAAGACCCAAAGTCAAATGCTGAGTAGAATTTCCTTCCTGCAGAGACAAAGAGAATTGCAGCTAATTCAACAGAAGCTCCTGCTTATTACAAACCAACACTCATTTAATTCTTGTGCTCATTTGAGAAACACATAGATACTGCGATGGGAAACTCGCATTGTTGGTCTTTTGGAAAGAAAGGGTCAAACAGGTGGAAGGGCCTTCTTCCTCCAAAACCAATGGAAGACTCTGTGCACTAGCATCGAGATTGCCTTGGCTAAAGTCATGTGTGACATCCTCTGTGACTGTGATAGCAATGTATTATCCCTCCCTGTCCTTATCGACCTCTCTGCAGTGTTTGATACAGTCAACTATGCCAGCCTCCTCCATCACCTCTCCTTCATTGTCCAGTTCCATGGGACTACCCTCATGTGGTTCCCCTCCTTCCTGTTCGAATGCAGCCGGCACATCTACAGTAATGGTTTCTCTTCTCAACCCACACAATCAACTCCAGAGTCCCTTAGTGATTTATCCTTGATATCCTCCTTCCTCATTTACATGCTGTCCCTCAGTGACTTAATCCACAGTGACAGGGTCAACTTTCAACTGATGACACCCAGCACCACCTCTTGTGCACTTGGCCATCTTGTCTGTGCCAGCTCATTGCTAGATCAATTATATTGTTCCAATATAATTTACCCATTTGACAGTTAATCACTATTGCCAAGGACAAGTACAAGATATTGAAAACCACCAATATGTGTAATATAATAAAAATCTTACATTTGCACTGGCTTCCTGTGCCAACTTTTTCAAGGTTGAATTCTTATGTCCACATTTATAATGGAAACTGCCTATGTAAACTTGTCACGTTGTAATTACACTCTCCCACCAGTGGTGGCACTGTAGCACCTCGATTTTGCATCCTCCAGCTCTTCAGTCTGGATGATATGAAACTCCTAAACTGGAACCAACTCTATTTCTCTGGTTCCCAAATTGCCGTAAATTTTGTCAAAGTAATATATTAAAATAAGAACAAACTGCGACTTTAAAACTGGGATTGAGTTACATCTGCATGCGGTTCAATTATCTCCCACCCTCTAACCCCCTTTCAACTGAAGACTATACTCGGTCTTGACTCCATGTGGAGCACTATGGGAGATTGACAAGTAAGATAATAAATGATTATAGCAAAGGTAAATACAGAGTAATACTTGAAGTTAAACTGCGACAGTGGCCAAGCGGTTACAGGTTCAAAACAGTGAAAGGCAAATTTAGGAGCAATGTTAGGAATTTTTTTGCACAAAGACCGATCAACATATGAAATGTACTTCAGGGCAGGCTAGTGAAGGAAAAACTCCTGGAATCGTTTAAGAGATAGTCGGATGCTGTGATGAGGGCACTTTCTGGTTGAATGAGCTAAGATAGGCCCAAGGCCTTCTTCATCTGTATTTATCACGTGATTTTTGAAAAGCCTGCTGGCTCCATCACTTTTTATTGATACAATGACACCAATTAGGGGGCTGAGCCCCATTAATTAACCTATCAAAAAGAAAATTAGACACATGTGCCAAATGATCTGGCTGAAACTGGACAAATGAGAGAAGGAAAAGTAAATGAAGCAGTTAAAGAGTTCAAGAGGGAACAATCAGGAAGAAAAAGCTCCAGGTTTGTTATCCAATCTTTCAGATCCATTTGGCATTTTGAATGAAAATTGATTCTAGCTCTTTAGAAAGAGCTGGAAAGAAAGACTTGCACTGAAAAAACCCTTGATAACATCTCTCAGAAGCATTTCAAAGCACTTTCCACTATGCATTATTTTTTGGAGTATAGTAACTGTTATGTGAATATGACAGCCATTTTGCACACAGCAAGGTTCTATGAATATGGGGGTACGGTACTGTAGTGGTTATGTTACTGAACTAGTAATCCAGAGGCCTAGACTATTAATCCAGAGAACGTGAGTTCAAATCCCAAAATGGCAGTTTGAGAATTTAAATTCAGTTTAAAAAAAACATGGAAATTTAAAAAACTGGTATCAGTAAAAGTGACAATGGAGTTGTTGGATTGCCATAAAAACCCAACTGGTTCACTAAGGTCCTTTAGGGAAGGAAACCTGTCATCCTTACCTGGTATACCTGATGTGGCAACATGGTTGACTCTTAACTGCCCTCTGAAGTGGCCAAACAAGCCATTCAGTTCTATCAAACCACAGGGCAACTAGGGATTGGACAATAAATGCCAGCAGTGTCTACATCCCAAGAATGAATTTAAAAAAAGTAAGATGAATGACCAGTTAACCTGTTCTTTGGGTGTTCGTTGAGGGACAAACATTGGCCAGGACACCAGGAGGACTCTCTGTTCTTTAATGTCCACCTGAACCACTGGAACAGGAAGACAATGCCTTGGTTTAGCACCTTTATCAATGCAACAGTCCCTCAAGACTCCACTCTGCTCAAGTACTGGAGTGGGACTTTTTTCTTTGTATTATATTTAATAATGATTTTGTTTTTCTTTTATGATCCTAAACTGTGTAGGACATTGTAAAAAAAAAAGACACCAAACACACTGCCATGATATTTCTATGGAACATTTTCCAGTACGTACCGAACAAATGAAAAAGAATTGTGCAAAAACGGCATCACCAGCCAGTACTGTTGAGCCTGCCTGCAGTCAGAAAGTGCGAACAGTCAGTGCTGATGTTAACAGTATGTAATAATGCCAATGACGTTTGTATTTGCTGCTGGTGCCACTGATGCAATTACATCAATTCACACAGTCGACTGGAATCTTTGGAAGTGGACAAAAGGTTAATCAAGATGTTTTTAATGAAGTCAGCCTCTTAAAGGTGCCCTTCGAAGTTGTTCCTCCCTAATCAGGATTTCATGCAAAAGTCCAATAGAGGGCTAAATCAGAAGTAATGCCAGAAAGGGAAGAGTTTCGAAAATATATTTGACTTTTACCAGCTTTCCTTCAGTCATCTGAGTATCATCACTGCATAGTGCAACAAAAGTGGTCAATTAGTGTGAGGAGACCCGCAGGGTATTACTGGTGCCAAGGAGACTTAGCAAATTTGTATCTTTCTCACAACACAGGAGACCGAAGGGATCATTGATTACTGACAGTTTTACTCAGCCTTAAAAGCCAGATACACAACCCACACTAAATTCTAAAGGTGTTTACCCAGAGAGTGGTTAGAATGTGGAACTTGCTACCACAAGGAGTAGTTGAGGCGAATAGCAGAGATGCATTTCAGGGGAAGCTGGATAAACACATGAGGGAGGAAGGAATAGAAGGATATGCTGATAGGGTTCGATCAAGAGGGGTGGGAAGAGGCTCATGTGGAGTATAAACACCGGCATGGACCAGTTGGGCCGAATGGCTTGCTTCTGCACAGTACATTCTATGTAATGTAATTCTATGTTGCAGACAATTTATTGCAGCTTTCCAGTTTTCTTTAGATGTTAGCATGTTTTGGGAATTTTTTCCTTCTGATTTCCTCCCCTCACCCCCTGCTCTCGGAATGCAGGCAACTCCCGTTGGCTCTAGTTTCAGATCTGCAGGCATATTTTTCAGCTGACTTCCTTCAGTGCAGGGACCAAAGCATTACAACCTTCGCGCTTGCTTAAATCATGACGGGCTGATCCCATCGGATCAGCCCTCATTTACATTGAATTACAAAGAATTTACAGCACAGAAACAGGCCATTCAGCCCAACAGGTCCATGCCGGTGTTTATGCTCCACACGAGCCTCCTCCCACCCGACCTTATCTAACCCTTTCAGCAGCATATCCTTCTATTCCCTTCTCCGTCATGTGTTTATCCAGCTTCTCCTTAAATACATCTATGCCATTCGCATCAACTACTCCTTGTGGTAGCAAGTTCCACATTCTCACCGTTCTCTGGGTAAAGAAGTTTCTCCTGAATTCCTTATGGATTTATTAATGACTACCTTAAATTTATAGCCCCATTTAGTGCTCACTGTGAACTCCCAGCACGTATTGTGCCTGATGTTGGGTACTCACCAAAGGTAAGGGAGCAGCAAATCCAGTGCGCCATCAACCTCTCAAAGGCTGCAGGCTAGGTTTTAAAAAAAGACGTGGAGCCCCAAAATAGTTTCTGGCCTTTCCAAAGGCTGCACGAGGCAAAGGAAACTTGTGATGCTTGCACCCCACTAGTGTCGGCACCTTCAGAAGTGATTGTGAGAATAATACAAAGTTTAATTTTTTAAAAAGGAGTTTATAGCCACTGAAGGACACTTGTCAGAACAGGTGATAGAAGAAAAGGAGCTGGAAACAATACACAGGGGGTAGAAATCTGTCATGGGCAGTTATGCAAAATGGGCAGTATCAACAACAACAACTTGCATTTATATAGCGCCTTTAACATCGTAAAACATCTCAAAGCGCTTCACAGGAGCGATCAAACAAAATTCCAGAGCTTAGGGCCTAGGCAGCTGAAGGCACGGCCGCCAATGGTGGTGCGATGAAAACCGGGGATGCACAAGATGCCAGAATTGGAGGAGCGCAGAGATCTCGGAGGGTTGTAGGGCAGGAGGAGGTTACAGAGATAGGGAGGGACGAGGCCATGGAGGGATTTGAAAAGAAGGATGCGAATTTTAAAACTGCGGCGTTGCCAGACCGGGAGCCCGTGTAGATCAGTCCATTGTACGCCCCGCCTGTTATTCAGTTCCACTGATTTCAATGGCCTGTGTGATACGGCCAGTTTTGCGTCACCGTCCAAGATGGATTTCTACCCCAGAGACTTAACCAAATAGTCAATGGGACAATGCACCTGTCGGCTTTTGGAATCTTACACTCTTTGGCTTTTACAGTGGCAAGTCTTTCATACGATTCAGTGAGAAACCTTTGGGTTTAATCCTCTAAGCTCAGTCATTAGGTCCGTGTGGATTATTGGGATGAGTAACCGAGTCTCATGCCATGGTCAGCTCTCCAGATCTAACAGTGGATGATTTTTCTGATAGTTCAGACTAAGCGAGCAGCTGTAGAAACTAAACTTTAAACTACTAGGGTTCAAGATTAAGGTCATCTACTTCAATAAACTGATTGAATCTGGGAGATGGAGAGAGTAATTCTGTTGGCAGCTGTGATCTAGAGTGTTTTAGCTCAGCGATTTATTACTGAAATAGATGGCATTGACAAAGCAAAGACTGTGAACGTGGCAATTTGTTGCCAATTGATTAAAATTGATGCAAATCGCCCCGATGCCTCGGTGGATAAATGCACTGCTTGATTGGGATATTGAGCCACACAGTCCAGGAAAGTCCCAGGTTTGACTCCTGGCCTTTGTTGAGTTTGGTGAGCACTGTCAGCATTGGTCTCCCCCAAAAGGCTGTGGATGCTGGGGAACAATTGGAGCTTTCAAGACTGAGATCGATAGATTTTTTGTTAGGTAACGATATCAAGGGATATGGAGTGAAGGCGGGCAAATGGAGTCGAGGTACAGGTCAGCCATGATCTAAATAAAAGGCAGAACAGGCTCAAAGGGCTGAATGGCCTACTCCTGTTCCTATAATCTCAGAGTCCCTGGGCTAAGGATGGATGAATTCAGTCAGTCATCCAGGAACCAAATGAAAAATCGGAGGTTATCCTCCAGCTCCTCACTCAATGGCCATCCTCCGTGTGTAAGCCTAGAAGTTGACTATTCCACTGTGGGGCATCACAGCTGAGCTTATTATCCACAGAAAAATACAGAGCAGTCATCGTTGGACAAATAATAAGCCAGGAGCATTGGGGGTTGGCAACCATGTGACAACAGTGTGACCTAAATGAATCAAAATAGGTGTTTAAAAATAAATAAGAAGAATTTAACCTTTACCTTATTTACAGAATACTGTACCTTATAGCTACTTAACCCAGTGATTGTTTGTCCACCAATGCAAATTGCTAGCATAGTTAGCCATTTGCTTATATATTGATTCCAAATGCAGAGACACCCACAGCGCAGGTCGCTTGGCTTCCATTTTGGGAGCAGGGGATTGCAGAATCACTCCTCATATTCCAACTCACTGTCCATATCAAAAAATCCAAACTTCCTTAAATTGAAAGACTGTATGGGCTGGGGCTCTTTTCTCTAGAAAAGAGAAGGCTGAGGGGTGACCTAAAAGAGGTCTTTAAAATAATGAAGGTGTTCGATAGGGTAGACATAGAGAAGATGTTTCCACTTGTTGGGCGAGTCCAAAACTAGGGGCCATAAATATAAGATAGTCACTGATAAATCCAATAAGGAATTCAGGAGAAACTTTTTTACCCAGAAAGTGGTTAGAATGTGGAACTTGCTACCACGTGGAATAGTTGAGGCGAATTGCATGGATGCCTTTAACAGGGCAGCTAGATAAGAACAAGAGGGAGAAAGGAACAGAAGGATATGCTGATAGGATTAGATGAAGTAGGGATGGGAGGAGCCTCGTGTGGGGCATAAACACCGGCATAGACCAGTTGGGCCTGATTTTGTGGTGTAAATTTTATCTAATTCTATGTAAATTAAAGTTGGTGATTAGTTGAAGGGCAGAGGCAGTGTCCGGCACCTGCTGAACAGCAGAGTCTCCACACTTAATGTCTCTGGCATTTAATCAAATCGTTTAGTACAGATGGATTTAGAAGCTGCACTTAGCTTTCCAGGACAATCTCTAAGGAGAAGCGTTGTCAGCTGTTTCAGGCCTGCATGTGAATTTGAAGGGATTTGTACGAATAAGCAACACGTGTGATTAGTCCGAGAGAGTGCCCTGCAGTAGCTTTATCATTCTCAATTTCTAAATGACACTTCAATACTGAGTTCTAACAGTATAGTCATGAAAGACAATTAACCCTCCTTAAGATCTTGTTCCACTCACTATGTATTTTTAAAGATGACATTTTCCCACCTGTCGTTCCTTCGCTCTCTTTTCCTCTCTTCAATATGTTGACGTATAATTTTACTGGAGTCGTCCACTACCTTGCCTGAGCATTCTTCATGTGTGAGTTTAGTCGGCAAAAATCTGGATTTTTGGCTGCCGGCTATTGCAGGTTAAATTGGACGGCCGGTTCGGGAAAATGGTGAAACATTCCACCCCACCAAAAACGAGTCTAGTTTGCATCCTGGTTCAGTTCCCGGTGGGTGGGGCCAGCGACGTCTCAAATAGGCGCACCCTTCTTTAAGTATTCAGTCCTGTGCACTACTTCCTGCCATTCTGGTGTGCAGAACACGAGGCTTAAAGAACGGCCGCTCGAAGTGGGCTTTCAGGGCTCTTAGACGGTGGCAATCATCTGGGAGTCATGGAAGGGACACATTAATATAAAGTGCATTTTAGCCATTTTTTAATTGATTCTCCCCACTCCCCTGCTAGCACTTAGGTTCTCAACGAATATAGGAACATAGGAACAGGAGTAGGCCATTCAGCCCCTCGAGCCTGCTCTGTCATTTGATAAGATCATGGCTGATCTGTGATCTAACTCCATATATCTGCCTTTGGCCCATATCCCTTAATACGTTTGGTTGGCAAAAAGCTATCTATCTCAGATTTAAAATTAGCAATTGAGCTAGCAATTTGTGCTAATTGTTGTAAATTATTATTCCCCCCCCGCCCCCAGCACCACTACTGTCACCAATGAGTTTCCCAATGGGACTCCTCCTGCCTGACACTTGGAAGAAGAGGAGGACCTATGCCAGGTAGGTCAGTCTGCGCAAGAGATGCTCTGTGCCCGCCCTCCTGTGCCAGCGTACTTGCATCTGCAGACTGAGGTGAGGGTCCCTCACTTTGGCAGACAATTAGCATTGATGGAGGTTCCCTCTCTCAAAGGAAATTGGGACATGAGACCTCTGATGACATCACTAAAATATGTGAACACTTGACTAAACATAATTTTCTACTCTCTCTGCTAGTGTGCTCCATATACCCGTTCAAATCGGCACCTGAAGCTATGCTTTCATTCCAATCAGTCTAAAATCTGCCAGTAACCAGTCTGACATAAAAAAATAGCAGCAAATCTATGCTTAAGTGTCTGCAGGCTATTCGAGAAAGTGAGCCATTATCATCCTCAGCGCACTTTCTAGCAGAGGTCACTGGACAGTGGATCCGTATTGGGATCCCTGGCTGCTAACTTTTTCCCTTCCAGTGATCATCGAGGCCGATTGTAAAGCCCTTACCACCTTCCCCGGCCGAGACCAGTGAAATCAGCCTAACCGAATCGGGCACCTTCCTGGTTTGCCAGGCACTGTTCCAGTCTGCACTTGTTAAGTGAGCCATCAAGGCGACAGACAGTTTGGAAAGATGTCGTCAGTGATGGAGTAATTCATAGTACGCAGTGTCAGTGTCCTGTTCAATCCAGAACTGAGTTTCAAATCCTAAATTTCAGACCACCAGCAGCACTGCCTCTTTTCTCACTCTGTAACGCTGCCCATTTCTGTCACTGCAAGTCTCATCACCTCTAAGCCTGATTTCTCTAACAATCTCACTGATGGTCTTCTGAGCTCCACTTTACACAAACAACAACAACTTGCATTTATATAGCGCCGATAACAAAGTAAAACCTCCCAAGGTGCTTCACAGGAGCGCTATCAAACAAAAGTTGACACCGAGCTACATAAGGAGATATTAGGACAGGTGAGGTAGGTTTTAAGAAGCGTCTTAAAGGAGGAGGGAGAGGTAGAGAGGTTTAGGGAAGGAACTCCAGAAGGCACGGCCACCAACGATGGAGCGATTAAGATCGGGGATGCGCAAGAGGCAAGAATTGGAGGAACAGAGACATCTTGGAGAGTTGTAGGTTGGAGAAGGTTACACAGATAAGGAGGGGCGAGTCCATGGAGGGATTTGAAAACAAGCATGAGAATTTTAAAATCGAAGCGTTGCCGGACTGGGAGGCCAGCGAGCACAGGGGGTGATGGGGGAACAGGACTTGGTGCGAGTGAGGACACGGGCAGCAGAGTTTTGGATGAGCTCAAGTTTATGGAGGGTGGATGATGGGAGGCCAGCAAGGTGAGCATTGGAAACTCGAGTCTAGAGGTAAAAAGACATGGATGAGGGTTTCAGCAGCAGATGAGCAGAGGCTGGGGCGAGACGGGCGATGTTACAGAGGTGGAAGTAGGCGGTCTTGGTGGTGGATCAGATTGGTGGTCAGAAGCTCATCTCAGGGCCAAATAGGACGCCAAGGTTGCGAACAATCTGGTTCTGCCTCAGATAGTGGCCAGGGAGTTGGTGGCTCAGGAATGGAATTTGTGGCGGGGACCAAAGACAATGGCTTCAGTTTCCCGAATATTTAGTTGGAGGAAATTTTTGCACATCCAACGGACAAGCAGCATGACAAATCAGAGACACTGGAAGGGTCGAGAGAGGTGGTGGTGAGGTAGATCTGTGTGTCGTCAACATACATGTGGAATCTGATGTGTTTTCGGATGATGTCGCTGAGGGGCAGCATGTAGATGAGAAATAGGAGGGGGCCAAGGATAGGTCCTTGGGGGATTCCAGAGGTAACGGAGCAGGAAGAGAAGCTATTGCAGGTGATTCTCTGTCTACGACTGGATACATAAGAATGGAACCAGGTGAGAGCAGTTCCACCCAGCTGGATGATGGAGGAGAGGCTTTGGAGGAAGATGGTGTGGTCAACCATGTCAAAGGCTGCAAACAGGTCAAGAAGGATGAGGAGGGATCATTTACCATGGTCACAGTCACATAGGATGTCATTTGTGACTTTGATAAGGGCTGTTTCAGTACTGTGGCAGGGGCAGAAACCTGATTGGAGGGATTCAAACATGAAGTTGCAGGAAAAATGGGCACAGATTTGGGAAACGACAACACATTAAAGGATTTTGGAGAGGAAAGGGAGGTTGGAGATGGGGCAGTAGTTTGCAAGGACAGAGAGGTCAAGGGTGGTTTTTTTGAGGAGGGGGCTGATGACGGCAGATTTGAAGGGGAGGGGGACAGTACTACCACAGGAGAGGGAACCATAAACAATATCATCTAACACGGGGGTCAGGAAGGGAAGTTGGGTGGTCAACAGTTTGGTGGGAATCGGGTCGAGGGAGCAGGAGGTTGATCTCATGGTCAAGATGAGCTCAGAAGGGCATGAAGGGAGATAAGAGAGAAACTAGAGAAAGTTGTGAGTTCAGGGCTAGGGCAGGGGGGATCCTTAGGGGAAGTTTGGTTTGGTGGGCTAGGGGAAGGGAGGGAAGCGGCAGAGGCAACTGAACGGATGGTCTCAATCTTCGTGACAAAGAAGTCCATGAGCTCCTCCCCAATCCATCCAAAACATTGTCACCCGAATCCTATCGTCACTATCACCTATCATCCCTTTACTCGCCAGTCTCCACATCAAAATTTCTCTCCTCATTTACAAATCTCTTCAAGGACTCATCCCACCCCACCCCCCTAAACCCATCTACCTTGCTACCTCTTTGCCCAGCAACGAGCCTCCCCAGAAACCTATCTCTCCCGCTTGTCTTCTATCAAATCCCAGCTCCTTTCCTAACTCCAGTTCAGTGTCTAACCCGCACCCACCCATTGTCAAATACCTTGGGCATTTTGCTACATTAAAGACACTGCATTAGTACAAGTTATTATAAAACTTTGTTTCATGCAGCTGACATAGAGAAATATTTAAGGTAGTATTTGGAAACCCAAAGTGATTTAGGATTAAAGGGTATTATTTAAATTTTACCACAATTTTAGTTTCTCTAGATTATGTATTTCTCTCTGTATGAGTTCATATGCCAGTTTATATGCATGTGGTGCATTTACACGCATGGTAAGGGAAGAGATGTACATGTTGTGACTACCTGTCATTTTCATCTGAAGAAGCATTATACTGTATGTAGGCTAATGAATCCTGCTCATGTTAGTGGTTACGATCAGTGGTATAAATTAGGTTTCAGTCACCAAACTGCGGTGTAATGCTGACTTAGTATTGTAATCTTTTTCCCAGTGTTATTACCTGTATATTGTTCTGTGTGTTTCCCTATCTGCTTCTCTCATCCTCCCTTTTCTCCTCTTGCCCTCTCTCTCCTTTATTCCCTCTCCTCCATTCTCTCCCTTTGTTCCTCTGTACTCCTCTCCCTCTCTATTTTCTTCTATCTCTTTCTCAACCTCTCTTCCGATCCTCAGCATTTATGCTATTCAGACTTTGCCTTTGCTTGGGTCTCTCTTATTCTTCCTGCCTTCCCTTTCTCTCTCCATCCCTTGCCTCCTCTCTTTCTCTTCCTCTCTATTCCTCCATCTCTCTGGTGGTCTCTCTCTCTTCCTCTGTCATATTGTCTCTCTGTTTTCTCCTCTCTCTCCCTGTTTCTCCTTCTTCCTCTCTGTCCCACTGTTTCCTTCCTTCTCTCGCTCTCTCTCTCTCTCTCTCTCTCTTTCTCTTGCTCTCTCCCTCCCTCCCACAACCTTCCTTCAGTGAACTGCTACCAGCACTGGAGAGGCAAGTCTATATTGTTTCCAAAGTCCATGTAAAGCCTACATCAGCACTTCAGAAATGAGCTTTCTGTATGAAAGCATCGCTCTATCCGTGGGGATGATGCCTGCCAAATAAAAAATGATTTCACCTGTCAATCTTAACAATGATAAGAGAGAGCCAACCTTCAGTGGCCCAGGGCTAAATTTTAAGTTTATGTTTCCCCCTGCACACAGATGTGTAAAATTTGTGTAATAAAACCATTGCCAAAACATTTCACGTCTTTCTATTTTTGTGTGGCTTTTTCTTGCCTTCCCCTCCTCCTCCCAGTCAGTACTAACTCACGCTGGGATATGGATCCACAGGCACCAATCACCCTCCTGTACCTCAGCCAAGTGCCCATTCTTCATGCTATTTGTCAATAGTATTGACAAACTATCTTTTTCATGGGAGGGACATCACAACCAAGTCTGATCCGGTCTTCATCCACACATGGGCACCTCCAAGAGGGTCCTTGGAGAGTGATTAGGAGCAGGAGCCCTCACTGATTTTTCTCAAGGGCAGCAATATCCTTCTCTGACTAGGTAATTATACTGCACAAAGTATTGCAGAATCACTGCAAGCATTGAGTGTGGGGCTGGCCAGTATTAGCACACTGGACTTTCATCTCCTGGACCTGAGTTCAAATCTAACCCAGACTGATGGGATTAAGCTCTCTTCTTTTTACTGTCTGGAAGGACCCCTTATGAAACCTGGAGTCAACCCGTTTCTTGATGTGCGCAGACCCATAGCACTAAATTAGCAATCTCAACTGAGAGGCCATAAGGTTGGCTGAGGTGGGAAATGGATAAATTCACACTGGTGCATTAGAGGGGTGGGTGTTCTGTGTTTGGGTGCTCAGTTTAGACTGTGATCCACAGAATATCCTGCAAAGTCATTGCAATTAAAAGTATGTGCGATGAAAAACAGTCACAAGTCAGGGCATGGAAAGATACATTATGTAGTTTTGAAATAAAATATTTATATCAGTCAAGAACTCTATTAATTTATTCCCTCAGGATCATCTTACATTAATGAAATGTCAATAGGTATTTTAAATCCAGAGTAAGGCAAACGTGCGGAGCTTTCATTGATGTGACCGCACTTTACAAAAGATATAAAGTGGACAGATGATGCTGAACTGTCGGGAAAGTCACATTGACTGGAACTTGCAGACAATCAAAAAGATCCGATCACTATGGTTTTCGATGAAGGAAAGATGGTGTTTACACCAATATCATCCCAATGTCTTTACCCAGTGAGTAAGTGAGTCCTGCAGACCAGGAAGGCTCAGGGTTCGATCCCTAGACTGTGGTGGGTTAGGTGACCACATTTAGGACAACTTCGCCAAGCCTGATTTTGGTCCATACGTGCTGGATAGCAATCAGGAGTGGGAACTGTGGCCGAATTTGCCTTTCTTAACCCAGGTTCATTTGTCGTTCCCCGACCACAACCCCAGCTGGGTTTGGCTAACTCAGCACAGACCAGGAATCAAACCTGGGATCTTCCTGGTCTCCATGGCTCAGTCCATAATGGATGGAAAATTGTGGGGGTGGGGGGGGTGGGCGTGCTCACCCAATATATACTTCCAGCTGACGTGTGAATTTATAAAGTTACACCTACAGTAAGAAGGGAAAACCACACCTGGTCTATTTACTGTCAGTTAATACAACCTCCTGGGTACTGCGGACCAGTGATCATGTTTAGTTGCAATTTCTTCTTTTCCCATTTTCTCCTTTCTCCTGAAGGTGCTGATTCTTGCTGGAGTACAGACACCAGCAACCCTCCCTTTCCTCACAAAATTGACCATTTTTCCCACATAGATAGCTGGCCATTCGATAATATGGGCACGTCAGACCAGCCCAATCCTTCCCTCATCTAATATTCACATGTACATAATTTCCAACAGAAATGGAGAGCAATCAGAAGCAAAAGTTCTGTCAGATTTTCCCCGTGCCTGATCCAAGAGTACTGAGGCCAATTATGAAGGGATTCGCAAAATTTCACATGTCCCCCCGCCCCCCGAAGATTTATTGGAGTTATTAAAAAATAACCCTGGTGTGACTGTGTTCTAAACAAGCCAGGGCCTCTCAAAATGGCTGCAGTCAGACACATGGCCAAAGGCCTGCAGCATTTGAAACTGGACACCTTTCCACAAGGGCAGACAGGGATTTTTTTGAACAATGCAGGGAGACAAGCAGTTGCATTCACGCCCTGAGGCAAGCCATCAGAAGTAATCCCACCTAAGGTGAACCATCAAGGAACATTCAGGAACAATGGAAAGCAGTTATGGAACTCATCAGTACAGATACCGGCCATTATGTAAATGGGCCAGAGACTGGGGTCCTTTGTCTTATGTTTTTGTGCTCAAATCCAACAATGGAGCAAGCTGATGAGGCACGAAAAAAAACCTAATATAACTGGGGCTTCCCAGAATCTCTCTCTCTCTTCTCTTCGCCTCTTGGCCTGGTGTCCTGTCTGCCTGCTAGCAACTAAGAAGGAAGGCCATCCAGTAAACCTCGCAACCACATGTCGACGGCAGCAGCAGGGCACAGGGGCCAGGCCTTTTCATCTGTTTCACCGGTGAGCATTAATTTTCTGGCCGCCACAAGACAACCTAGCTAGGTGTAAGGGTGGGAGTTAAAGGGGTATTGCTAAAATTGTGATTTTAGAATTTTCCCTCGATGTGTCCGTTTCTTCCACCCCGTTAAGTGTAAGACTGTATTGTATCCATAGCAATTTCTTTTTATCTTCTGTATAATACTGTTTACCTTGTAGTTTTAGTTTTCTTATTAATAAACATTGGTTTTCCTTGTACCAATCCACTGGTCTGTTCGTCTGTCATTGTTACCGCCCAATAAGTCCTCAGCTCAGAATCAGGAAGGGGAAAGCGATTCGCAACCGCACAGCGGGCAGGGCAGCTCAGGAAAAACATAACTGGCTGACCTATAATAAGCCCGAGAAACAGTAAAAAACCCCTTACAGAAATGGCGAGCCAGGTAGGAGCTGAGACGAAAGTGTGTAACAAGGCAGACAGTGGTGCGGAGGAGGAATCCGCAATGGAGGAAAGGTTGTCTGCCTATGTGTGCGGCAAGGTAAATATCGCGAAAAAATGGGTGGGCGATATGTTAAAGGCCGAGCGTGCCATAGATGCAGCCATCCAGTGGACAGCAAGTGAACAGTATAAGAAAGGTATTGAGAAGGCGGTCTGGCTCTTGTGTTTTAAAAAGCAGTTCTTAGTACTGGACCGTGCTGTAGCAGCGCGAGCAGCCAAGATTAAAAAGTTGACCCGAGAGCTGCAGGAAAAGACAGCAGCGGAAGAGAAAGGGGTAGCAGCGCTCCAGGCAATAAGCCAAGAAAGGGCGCAGATGGCAAGGGACCACTAGGCAAAGGTAGAGCGCCTGGAATACCAGATCGCTGAGCTCAAAAGTAGCACTAGAGGTAGAATGGAACACCTGGAATACCAGGTCAGAGAGGCAAGAGGCAGTGAGTTTAGGTTAATGGATAAGATCCACAGCCTCATGCAAGAACTAAAAGAGCAGAAGGAGAAAGTAGGCGAGGTAAAGGCAGCAAATAAGCTGGCCTGCGCCCAGGGTTTTGAAGACGCAGATCATGGCCCCTGCAGGCAAGAAATAGAACGTTTGGGCATGGCCTTAGCGAGGGCGAAGGGCATGGTATGCCTCATTAGCCTGAAGGTGGGCCAGTCGGATTTTACCGGCAACCCAAGCAGGGAAGTCCCACAGGCAGCTCCCAGAACGACACTGGTTAGGGAACCAGAGGCTTCACGGCCATCACCCATAGCCCCGAGTTTTCAGGAGGTCTGGCAGCAAGGGGGGGTGGAGGATGAAGCATTAGGGGAGACCCAGCATTCCCTGGTAGATAGACCAGGACCGGGACCAGTGTACCCCCTCCGACAACGGAGGTACGGCCCGCCCGCCGATGGCGAGGACCTAGGGGCCATCCAGAACCAGTTTGTAGTGCCGCATGGCACCCCACAGCTCAGGGCCATGGTTAGCCATATCCCTAAGCTTACAGTGAAGGGAGACCCCTCTCTACACTTCCGTGAGATAGAGCAGGCAGCTTGCGTTAATGACTGCGATGAAGCAGAACAAGCAAAAATGCTGCTGTTTTCTCTGGGTGGTGACCTCCTCCAAACCTTATCAGATGAGTGCAAAAGGGGGCAGAAAGATTACGAGGAGTTAAGGGATGAGATATTGGAGGCCATGGGACTCAATGACGGGAGTCCGTTTGCCCGGGTGGAAAAAACGGTACAGCTTCCCGGGGAGTCCCCACAGGCTTTCGCAGACAGGCTGTGGCCAGTCTACCGGAGCGCATGCCCGGGAATGCCAGGGCGGACACTCCTGAACAGAGATCAATTGGCCCACTGGCTCCGCTGTCTCATGACAAACTGCCTGCCCCAAATTCAAACTCGAGCTGCGGCCTGGTTTGACCCCCGTAGCCCCCAGACCACCGAGGAAACGGTGATCCGCCAGCTCACGATAGCATTTAAAAATATCAGGGGTATCGAGACGCCCCAACCCAAGGGGAAAGTCCACGAGGTTAAATCAGGGGCCCAGCATAAAAGGGAATGGCACCAGGAAGGGAATCGTCCCGCCCAGGCTAAGTTAAACTGCTATGGGTGCGGGAAGGACGGCCACTGGCGCAAAGATTATAAAAACCCCTGGAAGGATACCAAGGGAAAGAATCCCACCGCCCCAGCCCAAAAGGCAGCGACGGGGGAGGCAGAGACAGGAATTGCCCCCGCTGCCATGGAGTCATTTTTTGAGGCCATGCGATCTTTTATGGCCAGCCAGGGAAAAATAGCAGCCACTACCGGTGTGGTAGCTCCCTCAGCCCCCCCCTGACAACGCCCTGAAATGACTAGAGCCCGCACAGCCTGTCTACCTGTGTGCTCTCAGGTATGATGGATGGAAGAGACCGCTCGTGCAGATGGAGGTAGAGAAGGTTAAAGGGACTTATCTGCTGGATACGGGGGCATCATGCACCGTGATCCACGCAGCTAATCCCACCACCTCACCTCTGTCTAGCGGAGTTCCATACGTTCTATCGGGGTTCACCAGGCGGGAGCCTTCTCCAAGCCGCTCTCAGTCCGCCTGGGCCCACTCCAAACCAAGTGGACGTGTGTCCTGGCGAGGTGGGAAGCGGAGGGAGGAAAGGGGATCCTAGGGGCCGACTTCATCGTGGGCCACGGGATCCTCGTGGATCTCCGCAACCATTGCCTTTGTGGAGCCGACACGGGTGAGGAGAATGGCGTGGGAGTTATCCCAGGAAAAGAAGGGAAGGGAACCCTGTGTAGTGTGAAACCGAAAGGAGGTTATGACCTCGGGCTCATGGTGGAGGGTGTCCCGGTGGAATTTAAAGCAGTCGTGCAGGCTCGCATGGCTGCGTTCGCCATGCACAAACACGACTGCGGGAGGGTCACCGGGTTTGAGGTCAGGGTAGACGGAGACCCCATGGCCCGGCCCCAGAAGCAGTATAACTTTCCTAGAGAAGCAGAGCCCGATATGGAGATGGCCATATCTTCGTTGGTGCAGCAGGGAGTGCTGAGGCCCATAGCCACCCATGTTAATTCTCCGCTTTGGCCGGTCAAGAAACCGGACAATTCATGGAGAGCCACGGTGGACTATCGGGTGCTCAACAGCAATATCCCCGCGTGTGCCCCCACAGTGGCAGCAGTTGCCGACCTCATTGGAAGCATTCCAGCATCCGCGACTACGTTCACGGTGCTGGATATTTCGAATGGGTTTTGGTCGATCCCCTTAAGGAGGGAAGACCAGTATAAGTTCGCTCTTACTTTTAAAGGGCAACAGTATACTTGGAACTGTTTGCCGCAAGGTTTTCATAACAGCCCCAGCATCTTTCACCAGTGCATGGCGCGTAGTTTAAAGGAATTTAGCCAGCCCACCCAATTGGTACAGTATGTAGACGACCTGCTCTTGTTTACCGACTCAGTCGGGGAGCATGGCCCGCTACTGGCCGAATTGCTGGAGCTGCTGCAGAGTAAAGGGTTCAAGGTCAACCCGAAGAAGGCGCAGATCAGCCGCCGGGAAGTTAAATTCCTGGGCCTGACCGTCCGCGCAGGGGAACGAGCCATAGACAAGGCTAGGAGGGAAGCGGTCCAAGAGCTACCGGTCCCCAGTACTGTGAGGGGTGTGAGGTCGTTCTTAGGGCTAACGGGCTACTGCAGAGATTTTATTGAGGATTATGCGGCCACGGCAGCCCCTCTGCTCCAACTCCTACGCAAGGGAGTGGAGTGGTCTTGGGATGAGGGGTGCCAGGCAGCATTTGTCCAGCTCAAGAGGGACCTGCAGACCGCACCAGCCCTGGGAGCGATAGATGGAGGGAGAGAGTTCTTTCTGGAGGTAGCGGCCAGCGGGGATAATCTCAGTGCTGTGCTGCTCCAGGAGCGGCACGGCAGGCTAAGACCCGTGGTCTACTCCTCCGTGGAAAAGAGCTACTCAATTTGTGAGCGGCACCTATTGGCCACGTACTGGGCTGTGAAAAGATCCTCGATCTTCACAGGCACCTCTCCTATCACCCTCCTCACACATCACACGCCCACCCAGATGCTTCTGGACGGGAGGATCAAAGATGGGACAGTCAGCAGTGCCCGCATTGCGCGCTGGACCCTCCTCCTTTCCCAGATGGATCTGAGGGTGAGGCTGGGAAAGGAGGATCTGAGGGGCCTTTGCGAGCCAAAGCTCGCGGCTAACATGGTATATTCTGGAACAGCCCATCAGTGTTCCATAGAAGGGGTGTGGGAGGTGAACATTGGTCTACGGGCCGGGATACATCCCACAGGCCGCGAGATCTATGTAGACGGTTCCAGCATGGTGTCCGCTGGTGAACGTCTCACGGGATGTGGAGTCTATGACCCATCAGCTAACATTGCCTTGGCGATCAAGCTCCCCAGCACCATGAGCGCCCAGCAGGCTGAACTGTCCGCGGTGGTGTACGTGGTTACCCACCCTGAGATCTTCCCCACCCCATACACGATTTGCTCGGACAGTATGTTCACTTGCAACTCGTGCACGGAATACCTGGCAATCTGGTCCCGTCGCGGATATACCTCCACCGACGGGAGGCCCTTAACAGTAAAATCCCTGCTGGAGAAAATCCTGGCAGCCGTGGGGGAGGAAGGCGAGGTCTTCATCCACAAAGTGAAGGCCCACTCCTCCACAGAACCCCGCAGCCAGGGCAACCAGCAAGCCAACACGCTGGCCAAGGAGGGTGCTTGCACCGGCATTTTCTGGGACCCCTATGGGTCCGGGCCCGTGGCGGCAGTTAAAGGCAGGGGTGGGACCCAGAGGAGCTTAAGGGTAGCATTAGCTTAAAACAGTCCAAGCCCAGGACCCTGTCCTGAAAACCGTCACTAGCGCAGTGAGCGAGGGTAGGAGGATAGAAGGCCCTTACGGCGCGGCAACCCTCTCCATAAGAGAGGGCATGCTGTTCAAGGAAGGACAGTGGGTAGTACCCCAGCAGCACCGGAGGGAGTTCCTTCAACTGGCCCATGAAGGGCCGGGAGCAGGACACCCCGGGCCTGAGGCCACCTGGCGGCGGGTGGAACAGGCGGGATGGTGGCCAGGACTCCGGGAAGATGTCCGCGAGTTCTGTGCTAGCTGTCTTGTGTGCGCTGCAAATAACCCCGACCCCCACAGAAGGAAGGTGCCCATGGGACACGTTAGGAGGGTAGAGGGACCATGGCAGTCGATCTAGATCGACTACATCGGGCCCCTACCCACCGCCCAGGGAGGCTACAAATACTGCCTCGTCCTGGTGGGCGTGTTTTCCAAGTGGGTCGAGGCCTTCCCCTGTAGAAAAGCCACAGCATTAGGGACTGCAAGGATCTTGGTACGGGAGGTGATGGCGCGGTGGGGACTACCCCAGTTTGTGGAGTCCGACCAGGGAAGCCACTTCACCGGCCAGGTCATGCAGAATACACTTATGCTGCTCGGTATTCAGGGGAAGTGGCACGTAGCCCACAATCCACAGTCCTCAGGGATTGTGGAACGCATGAACCGCACCGTCAAAGAAAGGCTGAGGAAGGAGACAGCGGACTCACCCCAAAAATGGGCAGAGGTCCTGCCTCTAGTCCTCATGGGGATCCGGGCCAGTCAGTCAAAGAGTACGGGGTATTCCCCGCACGAGCTCATGACCGGTAGGGTCATGAGAACCCCCACCCATGTCCTAGCCCCAGTTCTTACTGAAGGGCAGCTTCGGGAGGTAAACCGGGATAAATTCGCCCGAACACTCCTCGAGCGCCTGAAGCAGATTTACGAACAGGCAGCAGGTAGTCTGGGGAAGCAGCATCGGAATAACCGATTGCTGCTCGAGCCTAACAAAAGTCATCAGTGGGAGATAGGGGACCAGGTAATGGTGAGGAACTACGCCCAAGTGGGGAGTTTGGAGCCACTGTACATGGGACCCTATAGCATAGTAGATAAAGCCAGCCCCATGGTTTACGCTATAAAATTGCCCCAGCGGATGAAATGGTTTCATATAAACCAATGTAAGCTGTTTAGATTGGAGGCGAAAAAGCAGGCAGCTGGGATCCAACCCGAGGTTAGTAATCCCCAGCTCCCAGCAGGTCCCAGCTCACAGGCAGCACATGCAGGCGCAGTCACGTGCGTTAGGGGAGGAGTCACCCAGACCCCTGTCCAAACCATTACCCCTCTCTTCTGGGACTCAGGTGGGGAGGAGGAGGAACCCGAGTCAGGTAGCCCCGCCCCCGACCCAGGTTTTGAACCTGGAGAGGAAGACTCTCAGCCACCGGCAGCAAACAGCAAGGGGTTGCCTGTCCCCAGCTCAGACTTGGGAAGGGAGGAGCCACAGGGGAAAAGCCCCCAACCAGCGAGGACTGCGACCCACAGCAAGGGTCCGCTCGCCAGGGTAGCCCCACCAACAGCACTTCCTAGGAAGTCCCCTCGGACACCCCAGCCCAGGAAGACATGGTCGCCGGCTCCCCAGTTTAAAAGGGCTACCTCCCGCGTTAAAGTTAAGTCGAAAGACAAAGGTCCTCAGCCAGCAGTCGCGGGCTGTGAGGGACCGGAAGTAAAGGTCAGTACAGCCACGCCGCAGGGAGCAGCCTGCAGCAGTCCTGACAGAATTTGAGCTGGCCGCTCGGAGACGGGCGGCGGATGTATATAACTTTAGCAGTTAAGTTTGTAGTTTTAAGTTAAGATGTATAGGTTTATTATAAGGTGTGGAACCGTAATGTAATTTTAAGATGGAACCGTTCCAGTGTTGTCTCCGTGAGCCGAGGTCCAGGGACCCGCTCACACTTCACCCAAGCCAGGAAGCCTATAGGGATCCCGGTTAGATGTTCTTTATCTTTTACAGGGAATGTTCGGAGGCGTGATCCTGCTCGCCCTGTCTGGGCTGAGCCTCGGGAGAAGGGGCGACACCGAGGACCACCACATCTTCGGATGCTCCGGAAAAACAGCGCCCCTAGCCCACGATGGGAGTGGCCTACGCGAGGCGGATGAAATCGCCTTGTACACTCACGAGGGGAGCTGGCCCGGATGGCTGGGGTCAAATTCGACCCAGTACTCGAGCCAGACCGGTTTTTCATACAGGGAGACCTCCCTCCAGTGCCCGAGGATACGAATTGTCACCCCAAGGATTAGCGTCACCGTGGGAAAAGGAATATGTTTGTCATGTAAAGGCAACGTTCCCCTGGATAGGTGGTGGTGGCTTAGAAAATTAAGTAAGGATATGGGGAACCCCAGGGTAGAGTGGGAGAGGTTAGGGAATAACACCCACAGGACCATCACAGGGACCCAGGGAGGGTTAAGTGTGTGCTGGGACAAATGGTGGGAACCGGATCTGGGGTTCAGAGAAAGTCTGCCCCACAGGCATTTCCATCATTTTCCACAGCCAGTGGCAAGATGACGGGAGGGGGATGGACTGGGAATCGCGCCTGGGCGCATGCGCGATCTCATACTCCCCAACCTCGGTTAATGCCACTGAATTAGTAACCCGCCCCCGACAGCCCCTGCCCACGACTGCGACGTCACGTATGATAGTAGAGAGATGCCCCGCCACCACCAAGGGACCAGGGAACGGCTTGGTGCTCGTACCTACAGACCAGGTGCTGTATCAAGGGGTGCGCTACGCGGTAGCCTCCGTGATTTTAAACCTCACCGAGGTACACCTACCCGCGTGGTGCCCCACAGAGACCGCGCAGTTGTATCAAGCCCTCTTAAAAGAGATGTTCCGTAAATTTTATCAGTTTGATTTTTCAGACGTTGACAGAACCAGACTATACACCCACGAGCTTTTGGACGGGATTGGGAGACAAAGAAGGGGTGTTTTTAACGATGTCTTAACTGGTTTTAACACGGGGTCTTCTGTCATCAACAGCTTAGATGACATCGAGCTGCAGACCCAGATTAATGGTTTAAAAACGCAATTAAAGAAAATATTAATTGATGTGAATAAGGTGGTGGGTTCGGAACTGCACGAAGATCAGGCCATGACTCTCCACTTAAAGGAGATCATAGCGGAGCTGGAAAAGCATGCAAAGACGGTGAATGCGCTCATTAGGGAGGGTCGAAATGCGTCAGACCAGGCGGCGCAGAATGAAGTGTGCGTGCTGTATGGGGCATGGTTGCTGGGCGAGGCCCGCAGCAATCTGGAGGATTTAAAGCAAGGTTTAGTCCCCTCCTGGATCAGCAACAAACACCTCGCAGCCCTCCACCCTTTTGAGAATACATTAAGTCCGTGCCAGCTCCGCCTAGCTTCTGAGGCCTACCCAGTCCCAGTGGACTGTGGGCGTTCCAACCACACCATCATAGGGATAATTGTAAGGATCCCAGTCATGGGCGGGACGGCCCGACCTGCGCCGGTGTACAGGGTGGAGAACATTGGTGTCATTCAGGGGGGTGCACACGTTCGTTTCACAGCGGTCCCGCCCTACGTCATAAAGTGGGAGCATGCTATGACGGGTACTGACCTCTCGGGGTGCCAGAGCCGGGTATCACACATAATCCTGTGTCCCCAGCACTTGAACGCCTATTCCAAACCGCAGTGCGGGTTCAGAGCTGCTGACGCGAAGCCTATAAACTGCACCATGGAAGCCATGGCACAAGGCCATGTTCCCCCACAGGTGGCGTATATAGGAGGTGGGACATATTGCGTCACCACAGCAGCGTCTCACTACCAGCATGGTCAGCACAGCTGGTGCGCGGTGAGTGACAGCAGTTTCTGCTTTAAACCCGAGGCAGAAGTTCAAGTGGCACAGATACGAATTGTCCCCATCCCTGAACCATCCACTGTTCACCTCACTGTGAAAGAGAATTTCACCAACCTCCAAAAGTATGTAGCCCACTTCGGCTACCAGATCCCCCCTCTCCCAGAACACCTCGTTAAATTATTAAAAGCAGTAGGGGTGTCCCAAAAACACTTTTACACGCTGGAACAGAAGACTGTCCAGATAGGGGCCGATATTCTGAGTATTACGACCCCACCCTGGTGGGACATCTTTGAGAATATAGATGTCCCCTCCTGGATTCGTCTGGCATCACACGTGCTAGTAATCTGTCAGCTCGGGATCGTCCTCTACCTGGTTTGCGTCCAGTGTAGGAAAAGGGGTCTCGAGGTAGTAGTTAGAACACAAAGGGTATGGAAGGACCAATATGCTCGGGTAGACGAAACACCCGTGTGAGTTCGGGGACACATCCCTTGCGAGTGATGGCAGCCTGTTTCATTATTTTAATAAAGATGGTCCCTTCCGTTTGTTGTTTTCAATAAAGTAAGTTTTCATTTTGATGTTGTTTTGAATCAAGATTGTTCATTGTTGTGTTGTATAGTATGCGAAATACTGTTTCATCCCAAGTGGTGCAGGGGTATTTGGAACCCTCCGTGCTGGGATTGTTGTAATTCAACCTTGTTTTCTATCTGAATGCCTGCCATACACTGGGGTTCTCTCCAAGTAAGGGAATGTATGTATTGAGGGATTAGGGATAGGTAAATAAAGGGGAGGGTTGTTTGCGACAGTCAGAAATTTTGCTCACCTTGCATGGACACTTCAAGCAAGTTTAAGTATCCACAGGGGGGAGTGAAGGGATTCGCAAAATTTCACATGTTCCCCCCCACCGAAGATTTATTGGAGTTATTAAAAAATAACCCTGGTGTGACTGTGTTCTAAACAAGCCAGGGCCTCTCAAAATGGCTGCAGTCAGACACATGGCCAAAGGCCTGCAGCATTTGAAACTGGACACCTTTCCACAAGGGCAGACAGGGATTTTTTTGAACAATGCAGGGAGACAAGCAGTTGCATTCACGCCCTGAGGCAAGCCATCAGAAGTAATCCCACCTAAGGTGAACCATCAAGGAACATTCAGGAACAATGGAAAGCAGTTATGGAACTCATCAGTACAGATACCGGCCATTATGTAAATGGGCCAGAGACTGGGGTCCTTTGTCTTATGTTTTTGTGCTCAAATCCAACAATGGAGCAAGCTGATGAGGCACGAAAAAAAACCTGATATAACTGGGGCTTCCCAGAATCTCTCTCTCTCTTCTCTTCGCCTCTTGGCCCGGTGTCCTGTCTGCCTGCTAGCAACTAAGAAGGAAGGCCATCCAGTAAACCTCGCAACCACATGTCGACGGCAGCAGCAGGGCACAGGGGCCAGGCCTTTTCATCTGTTTCACCGGTGAGCATTAATTTTCTGGCCGCCACAAGACAACCTAGCTAGGTGTAAGGGTGGGAGTTAAAGGGGTATTGCTAAAATTGTGATTTTAGAATTTTCCCTCGATGTGTCCGTTTCTTCCACCCCGTTAAGTGTAAGACTGTATTGTATCCATAGCAATTTCTTTTTATCTTCTGTATAATACTGTTTACCTTGTAGTTTTAGTTTTCTTATTAATAAACATTGGTTTTCCTTGTACCAATCCACTGGTCTGTTTGTCTGTCCTTGTTACCGCCCGATAAGCCCTCAGCTCAGATTCAGTAAGGGGAAAGCGATTCGCAACCGCACAGCGGGCAGGGCAGCTCAGGAAAAACATAGCTGGCTGACCTATAATAAGCCCAAGAAACAGTAAAAAAACCCTTACAATTATTAACCCCACCATCACCTTTCTGGAGGTCTGAATGACTCAATGCTACATAGGGCAGCACCTTTACCAATTATGTTATTGGGGAAGCAAAGGTCTCATATTTCTCTGCAATTGTGTTTTTAAATTTGACTCAGGTGCATTGATTCAGACTTTAAGCTGTAAATGTGACACCTGTTTAGCTGAGTAAAGATTTTCAGCTTTTTCAACAATAATTAATTAATCATAGTGAAGAAATCCAGATCAGAAGATAGATATGAATGAGGATGGCCTTTTAGCCATTTCTAACTCATCCACACTCATCCAGAAAGAAAGAATCCGTGCCCTGCCCTCATCACAACATCCAACTGTTTTTCAACTAGTTCAAGAGTTTTTGCCACCACCACCCTACCCATGAATGTCTTGATCACTCTTTGTGTGCAAAAGAACTTCCTGACATCAGACCAAAATATGTCTTTCACCAGTTTGAACCTTGTCTTTCTGTCATGGTTTTATTTGAAGTAGTGTTCCAGATGTAACTTTTCCATACCATTCCTCCAACTCTGACCTCTTGTGCATCCCCCACTTCCTTCTCCAACCATTGACGGCCGTGCCTTCAGCCATCTGGGCCCCAAGCTCTGGAATTCCCTCCTCTTCGCCTCTCCCCCTCTCTCTCCTCCTTTAAGATGCTGCTTAAAACCTACCTCTTTGACCAAGACCTGTCCTAATGTCTCCTTCTTTGACTCAGTGTCAATTATTGTCTGGTTACACACCTGTGAAGTTCTTTGGGACATTTTACTACGTTAAAGGTGCTCTATAAATGCAAGTTGTTGTTTCTGCTACCATATTCTTCTTTGGGTTCCCTTCTCAGTTGTCTACCTTTGAAGGAGAAAAAGCCCAAGTTTCTCATCTTTCTTCATAACTCAGTCCTCTGACACTAGGGAGATGTGAGCTTAGTATTTAAATATCCAAAAATAGAGATCCCGATCTGAATAGAAAATTTGGATTTGGATTTGACTTTGGATTCATCCAGCGCTGCTCAGCCTTACAATTACTGCTCTTCCTGATGAAACAAATAGGTAGCCTGGTGACTGATAATATGAATATGTAGCTCTGTGCAAGTTGGAGACACTAATAACATTTCGAGTTTCATTTTTATTGGGTCCAAAAGTGGTTGTGATGTTCAGGACTGATGTCAGGAAACACTTCTTCACATAAGGAGTGATTAATACCTGAATTGTTCTTCCAGGTAGTGTAATGGAAGCAAAAATTCTGGAGTCTGTCAAGAAGTAGTCAGATGATATGGTGGGGGATTGGGGGCAGTGAGACTATAGGTTTCTGTAGAAGAATGATGTCGATGAGCCGGATGACTTCCCTCATCTGTTCTTATCTTTGTAAAGTTAATTTTGGATCCAAAGCTGTTTTCCACTTTGATTCCAGCCGGAGGCTTTTCTTTCTTTTCCTGTCAAAGTGTTATCAGCACAGTATGGTTCAGGCAGTAGAGTGTAAATCACGGTGCTGTTTGCTGTGGTAATGGCGACTTTGTGCATCCCTCACAGGAGGATCTGGGATCATTTGACAAACTGTCAGAAGGGAAACATACGAACATACGAATTAAGAGGAGTAGGCCATTCGTCCCCTCGAGCCTGCTCTGCCATGCGATAAGATCATGGCTGATCTGATTGTGACCTCAACCCTACTTTCCCGTCTACCTACTATAACCTTTGACTCCCTCGTTAATCAGGAATCTATCTAACTCAGCCTTAAAAATATTCAATGACCCTGCCTCCACCGTTCTCTGGGGAAGGGAGTTCCACAGACTCACGACCCTCTGAGAGAAAAAAATTCTCCTCATCTCCTTCTTAAATGGGAGACCCCTTATTTTTAAACTGTGGCCCCTAGTTCTAGTCTCTCCCACAAGTGGTAACATCCTCTCAGCATTTACCCCTTCTAGTTCCCTCAGGATCTTCTATGTTTCAATAAGATCACCTCTCATTCTTTTAAACTCCAATGTATACAGGTCCAACTTGTCCAACCTTTCCTCATAAGATAACCCCCTCATCCCAGGAATCAATCGAGTGAACCTTCTCTGAACCGCCTCCAAAGCAATTATGTCCTTTCTTAAATAAGGAGACCAAAACTGCACACGTATTCTAGATGTGGTCTCACCAATGCCCTGTTCAACTGTAGCAAAACATCTCTACTTTTATATTCCATTCCCCTTGCAATAAATGACAACATTCCATTTGCATTCCTAATCACTTGCTGTACCTGCATACTAACTATTTGTGATTCATGTACTAGGACACCCAGATCCCTCTGTATCTCAGCGAACTGCAATCTCTCTCCATTGCTTTAGTATGTTTTATTAATAAAGCCATATTACATACCGCTGTCAGTGTGTATAGATCAGGACTCCGAATGGGGGAGAGCATTTACTGTACTGTACTTAAAATAAACACTTCCACTTGGATAAGTGATTGAAATGAGTGAAAAGAGCCTTGCATCATATGGTGTTGTATATGGATAATTTGTGGTATTGTACAAGTATACGATATGGTAAATTAGGATACTGTACAATGTAGTAGAGGGATAGTGTATGGAATTGTATAAGGATACTGTATAGTAAATAGGGATATTACAGTGCTCTATAGGGATACTGTATGATGTTTTATAGGATACTGGTCAATACTATATATAGATGCTGTACAGTGCTGCACTCTAGCCTCTTGTGCATCCATCCACTGCACCAACATCCTCCCCCACCCCCTTCACCTCACCATTAGCACCCATGCCTTAAGTCACCTGAGCCCCATACTCTGGTATTCCCTCCCTAAACCCTTCCATGCCTTCTCCTCTTTTAAAACCCTCCTTAAAAAACCCTCCTCTTTGACCAAGCTTTTGGTCACCCCTCTTAACAGCTTCTCTTTTGACCGGGTGACCATTTTTTGATTACGTCTCTGAGAAGCACTTTGGGATTGTTTTCTGTGTCATAGGCGCCATATAAATACAAGTTCCTGTTGTTGTAGTAAGTGGGCACATCCTGAGTTCAGTGGTAGGCTGATTGCTGACTGAAGTTTCTGTAGATTGGCAGCAGTTAGTTAATCCCTGGGTCCAGCCCTTGAGGAAAAGCCAGGTTATCAGAAAAACCAATAGGAAATGACTGACTTTCCTCTTTTTAAATATACTTTTGAAACTTTGATGTGTGACATCTGAAGTGTGACAAGCGCATATTAACTGCAACACTTTTATATATAGATTCACAGATTTCTCGCGGCCTTGCTCAATATAAGTGAAATGATATTCTGTTTATTAAGGACAGACGTTGTTATACAATATATTATTCTGCTGTGTGCTTTTAAGGCCACAAAGTCTAATTGCTGTTAAGTAAACACAAGTCCCATCAATCAGAGTTTAATAGCTGATTGGAAGTTGTAGTTGTCACGACCATTTATAAAGCACCTTTAACGTAAAAGAACATCTTAAGGCGCTTCACAGAGGCATAAATTGGAGTGTGCTTGCCAATTTCAGGCTGCAGCTCAGAAACACCCAGCATTTTAAGATTATTCTGCATCTGCCACGTAACGTGACGTCTGCAGTATTGGCCCAGATATCTACGGGAAGAGAGCGGGGGTGGAGGGCGCCTGTCAGCAGCCGGGAAACCCGGAAATACCGGGATGGCGAATTAGAATTCTCTTACTCCGTTTCCCGCCCGGCAGCCGGCCAGATTGAAAGGCTGGAGGTGTTAAATTCAAATCGCTGATAGAATCTGAGGCACGGAGCCTCATTTAAATATTATAATTACTGACCCGCCTCTCGAGAGCGGGTTACTTGGTCGTCCCCAATCCACCCCGGTTAAGCCGGAAGTAGGCACGTTCATGGCCGGTTGGGACCGGGTTTCCCATTTTAACAATTTAACCCCCTCCTCGCCACTATCGCCCATCCTGGGGGGGGGGGTAAAATTCCCCCCATCATGTCTGAAGTGTGGCTGCACACTATATGTGCTGGTTTTAAATAAATCGATATATTTTAAAGGACATTTTAATAGTTGGTATTATAGATTTTTTTAACTGCTGTGTATACAAATAGAATTGCAACAAGAAATCTCATTAACCCTCCAAGGTTTTGTATCTGTGTTTTGCTTCTCTCTTTCTCTCCTTGATCGACACTGAAAACTGAATCTTCACATTCAGCAGCTTGTGGGTGTATTTATTGTGCTCCGTTACCTTTGAAATGTTGAACACGTTGAGACAGACAAAAACGAACATTTGGGTTCGTTTGGTTTAATTGAAGCAAACATTCACAGCTCAAGTAGCAGGAGCTGTACAGGCTCCTTCAGCCACCAGGCATCTGCTGTACAAGTCTCTGCATCAGCGACCAAGCATAAATCAAACGGTGGATTTGACGTAGATCGGGATTTGTCCACTGATCATTTATCAAGGCTTTGCCATGCCTGATCTGTCAACATCAGCAAAAACAAAAACCATAATTATTGATTTGTTTATGTTTGGTGTGAAAGAGCCCATCTCCGCGTGGAACTCGGCTCAGTTAGTAGTCAGTTTGGTTGAACGTAGGATCAGGCTCAGGGGTTTTTTATATTCAATCTGAGGATGTGGGCGTTGCTGAAAAGGCTGCATTTATTACCAGTTTATTGCCCTGAGAACATGGTGGTGGATCTTCTTCTTGAACTGCTGTAGTTTGTGAGATGAAGGATGAAGGTGGGGAGTGATTCTTTGTAGTGGTTTGATACAATGAAGTGGCTTGCTAGGCCATTTCAAAGTCAACCACATTGGTGTGGGATGAGAGTCACATATTGGCCCAGACTGGGTAAGGACAGCAGCGTTCCTTCTCTAAAGGACATGAATGAACCAGTTGGGCTTTTACAATAATCCAACAGCTTTGTGGTCACTTTTACTGATTGCAGCTTTTTATTTCCTGGTTTTTGCTAAACAGATTCTCAAACGGCCATGGTGAGATTTGAACTCACGGACTTGGGATTACTAGTCCAGTAACATAACCCCGGTGCTACTGTACCCTGTACTGACTGCCCCCAATGGCTCAATATCAAGGCTCACAAAGGAAGGCTGGCCAGCTGGGTGCAGTAACAAGGCAGCAGCTGGTGGCAGTGGAACACAGGTGAGGGAATGAACAGCTGTATGAAAGGGGAAAATTGGAGCAGCAAAAATAAAATGACCATAAAGACGAACAGCCCCCTTTAAAGTGACTTTTTCCTATTGTCTTTTTTCCCCTGCCTTTTTAATGTAATGTGACACATTTCTACACGTGTAGCATTGATTTGCGTGATCTGCTGCTTTGTTCCTTACAGAGCTTCTTCATAGGGATTCAATATGGTTACCATAACAACAGCCCATCAGGGAAACTATGGTGAAATGAGCAAAATGTTCGTTTCACACACAAACAGCCATTCCGCTGTTCATTTTTGTTTTCCAGAAAGGCAGGGATAAGATTTTAATAAAAAACTCCTTTCAGCCACCCTCTTCATTACTGACACTAATGCGCTTATTCATCATGATGGAAAAATCTTGACTTGACTTGCATTTGTACAGCACCTCATTACATCTTTCACAATCCATCTCAAAGCACTTCACATGCTATGAATTACTATGAGCTGCAGCAGCAGCTGTGATATAGGCAAACATGACAGCCATTTTGCAATCTAGCGAGATTAGGGTTGCCAACCCTCCAGGATTAACCTGGAGTCTCTAGAAATTGAAGATTAATCTCCAGGACACTGCTCCGAGCAGCCCAGGAGAAAAATCATAGGGGCTTTAAAAATAAAATGTGTTTTTTGTTTCATTTTCTTTGAACACCTTCGCTTATTGGTTCTAAAAATATTGGAGATAGGGGAAAGAGGCTGTTTGACTGAGCGTCAAGAATCATCCAATCAGGTAACAAAGATCAGTACGTCGCCCAGTTGGCGCAGGAACAGCGGCGAGTCATGAGGATGGACGTGTTGGGCATCCAGTGGCGGGAGTGTGGGGGCGGGGTGATTGGAGGCAGGAGATCATATGATGAAACCTCCAAGAATACGTCCAACCAGGGTTGGCAACTCCAAGCGAGATGCCACAAACAATAATGACCAGTTTAAACTGTTTTATCTATGGCGGTGTTGGCTGAGGGAGGAGCTTTGAGCAGGGCACTAGGAGAACTCCCTGCTGTTCCTCAAATAGCACCTTCACCTCTAGCGTGTGGTAGGAACACTACAACTGTCCTCGGCCTCCTGGGCTCGGGAAGGTAAAAAGTCAGGCAGAGGGCTTCTGATCACCATCCGGTGACTCCTTCTGGAAAGTGTGAACATGTGAAGTTCGGGTGAGAACAGGATTATGTTCAACTGTGTTGGCCCCCCACAATTAAATAGCCTGCCAATACTCACTGTCTGGGCTCGCATGTGAAGAATTGACTCTTGTCCAAGGTACTAGTGGTAGGCACCGATGGAATTTTACTCCAGTTAAAGGTGTCAGCTGTGGTTCAGTGGGTAGCTCTCTTACCTCTAAGTCAGAAGGTTGTGGGTTTAAGTCCCACTCCAGAGACTTGAGCACAAAATCCAGGCTGACACTCCAGTGCGGTACTGAGGGAACGCTGCACTACTGAAGGTACTGTCTTTCAGATGAGATGTTAAACTGAGGCCCTGTCTGCCCTTTAAGATGGACATAAAAGATCCTATGGCACTATTTTGGAGTTCTCCCTATTGTCCTGGGCAATATTTACCCCTCAACCAACATCACTAAAAAAACAGGTGATCTGGTCATTATCACATTTCTGTTTGTGGGACCTTGCTGTGTACAAATTGGCTGCCGCATTTCCTACAACACCAGTGACGACACTTCAAAGGTACACCATTGGCTGTAAACTGCTTTGGGATGCCATGAGGTTGTGAAAGCCGCTATATAAATGCAAGTCTTTCTTTCTTTCAGTGTGAATCAGCACTTCTACCAGGGGTGCTGTGCCAATTATAGATCTCCTAATGCAGCCCTAGCAGTGATCTGCTAACTTAGCACAGAACGGGATTGAATCTGAGGCCTGTATGTTGCTCTATATAACATCAGACAATGCATTTACTGGGCAGTGGATTCTTACAATGTTTTTCATAAAATTGCAAATCTCTCCCCAAGATTAAAGAAATGGCTGTGTGTGCTATTAGCCTCCTAATAAAATAAACTAGATAATGTCTCTGTTACAATAGCAGGCAAAGCAATGTCATATAAACAGGTTAGTTGAAAGTACATTGATATCACACACACTTTAGTTGTGTTAGCTTTTAATATATACAAAAAAAACAGACACAATCAGGACCAGCACGACAAAGAGTTTGTTGAATTGATGGACAATCAAACCCCCATTGTATTAAACAAAGTCATCTTCTCACAATTTTCTGCTGTTAAGTACAATGTGCTCAATGTTTGATACAGACATGCCTAACCTTGGTGTGTCTGATCTGCAATATCAACTGCTGTCGGGGGCTTGAAGTCACTTTTAAAAGGGCACAGCATTCATGAAAAAAAATTGGGTGAATGTGTGTTTATCAGGATATTGATGGACTGGCATAAATCTTGTCAGAACAAATCACATCACTTGTGCTGTCACTGTGGATGAGATGAAGCTCAGTTCCCGTTACTCTCCCTCGCCTGCCTTGAAGGCAGAGACTTAATCTGGGATACAGTTCCATGGGCAGCAGTGAGCCTTTTGTTCCTTCCCACCGCCCCCCCCACCAACTACCACCTTAACCCTTGAATGCCAAAGGTGGTTGGTGTGGCAGATGCTGTTGCCCAGGCTGAAAATGATTAACCCTACATAGACTGGAAATCAATGCTCGGACCTTGCTGGCATACCCTTTACCCATTTGGGGAGTTTATGGCAGTTTCTAAGTCAGCAACTAAACCACCTGTAATTGAGGGCAGGCAAGAACAGAGCATGATAACACACACCATCAAGATGGGAACTGTTACTCAGTACCACCTAGCACCATTGTACTATTTTGAGAGTGGCACACGGCTGGGGTAGAATCATAGAATCATAGAATCATAGAATGATATAGCACATAAGGAGGCCATTCGGCCCATTGTGCCTGTGCCAGATCTTTGAAAGAGCTATCCAATTAGTTCCACTTCCCTGCTCTTTCCCCATAGCCCTGCAAACTTTCCCCCTTCAAGTAATTCCCTTTAGAAAGTTATTATTGAATCTGCTTCCATCGCCCTTCAGGCAGTGCATTCCAGATCATAACAACTTGCTGCATAAAATTTTTTTTCCTCATGTCACCTCTGGTTCTTTTGCCAATTACCTTAAATCGGTATCCTTTGGTTACTGACCCTTCTGCCACTGGAAACTGGATATGCAAGTTATATTGCTGGCCTTGTGTCGCTCTCCAGCCAAGGGAATCTTTCCATGCTGTGCAGCATCCAAATGTTGGTTAAATGTGCAATGTTAGCAGAGAGTGTACAGGACGAACTAAACTTTAAAAAGGAAACTTCTTGTTTTTATACTGATTCAGGTGTAAAACCAAAGCAAGGGTGAGATCATCCCCTGTGACCCCCAAAACCGAGAAGGACAAGAGCAGCAATGTTTCCCTCCAAGTCACACACCATCCTGACTTGGACAGAGTCACCCACAGCCTGAGGAGAAAAAACGGCCAGAGTGGAGGGGTCTCTCATCTCTTGTCAACGTCATTATAATCTTATCATATCGAAACATCTCACTTCACACAAGTGAAGTGCGGTCACTGTTGTTATGTAGGGAAACACGATAGCTACCCTGCACCAACAACATCCCACATACAGCCATCAGATGAATGATGTGGAGATGCCGGTGATGGACCTGACGAAGGAGGAAAGCTCCGAAAGCTTGTGATTCCAAATAAAGCTGTTGGACTATAACCTGGTGTTGTAAGATTCCTTACGTCAGATGAATGGCCAGTTAACCTGCTTTTGATGGTGTTGATTGATGGAGGAACATTGACCAGGAAACTGGGAGAATTCTCTGACCTTCTTCAAATGGTGCCATGGGATCTTCAATATCCACGTGAGCCACCAGAACCAGCAGACAGAGCTGCTCATCCAAGGGCTGCTACCTCCAACAGCGGTACTTAGGTAAAGCTGAATTAATGTTCCTTTAGATGAGATGTTAAACCGAGGCTCCGTCTTCCTATTTTGCTGTGTTCAGTGTACTCAATGCAGCACTTCCTTGATACCACACTGGAGAGCCACACCCAAATTTGTGTTGGAACACAGTTTGTGAAGGTACAACGCAGGCCAGCCTGGAAATTCGATTGCGCTGCGCCCACTTTCCGTGGCGTGGGGCATGCGCCAGAGGTGCGGAGAATGTCATTTTGGTTAGGGGGCCTAGTAGTTGTCCAGGGAGCCTGCCTGAAACTGGTGTTAGGCCCATTGCTTATGCAATGCCTGTTTGTAAAACCCGTTTGCAATTGACCGCAGCACGTGCCGCGCGCACTGTGTTCGGTTTGCTCAGGCGCGCAGCAGCCAAACCAGCGGTCCTTAAAAGCTGCCAACAAAAAGGTATGTTTAAAATGCTTTAATTAACCTGAATGGGGAGCCAGGAGGAGCACTTCTGACTCCACATTAAAACCCCCAGGTGGCTGCTGGCCATCGCTCGCCCCCACCTCAGACTCACCTGAGGACCTCGATAGGCATCCTACTGACCAATTTCAGGTGCAATCCAATTGCTAAGCCTCTGTGTGCTCAACTAGCTTATTTCAGAGTTTAATTTTATGTTGGTACAAGGTGACTTTTCATTCATATAATGATTTTTTTTCCTGTAACAGGCAAATCAAAAGCCAATTCTGCCATTCACATTTTCAGCGCATCCATTCTGAAATATTTCCTCAGTAGCATTTTATGAAACCAATGCTAATTCTACATATCAACCATTAATAATTCAGTTGCTCCGGATAACCTTTTATTTAGCATGCATCCATTTCAGCACAATTACATAAGCAGGCTTCTGCTTAACGTCAAGACGTAGCAACAGTTCAGTTATTGTAGGATCTGTCTTCACAAGAGAAGATTTTTCTCGATGCAGCTTTCCAGATGCCTCAGACGTATGTGGTCGTGAGTAATTCAGCTATCACTGAACAGGACAGTGCCATGTTCAATCCCCAGTGTGTGCTGAGTTAGCTGATCTCAGCCAGAGTGGTGGTGATTGGAACACAACAATTGGCCCCTGGGTTAGAGTGTGAAAAAATTAGCCAAGGTTTCTGCTCCAGTTTGGTATCTCGTGACTCCCTGGAGTGCATGTGCATGCAAAATGGATGAGCGTTAGATCGGACGCATCTGTGATGTGGTCAAATATTCTACTGACACTTTGGCCGGGGTTTTAACCCCCCTCGCCCAACAAGAACGGTGCGTGCGAGGGGTTAAAATTAGGCTGAGTCCACATACTGGCCTGAGGTCGCCCCGTTTCCACTCAGCGCCAACTTATCGTCGCCGACTTTCAAATCACAGGGGTTCCTGCTACATGCAGGGGTAGGGGGGCCTACTTAACATTCAAAAGTCGAGGCCCGATGACGTCAATGGCATAATCTTAACTTAAAGTCAGGGGGAATCCCGCACTGTCTGGAGCACGGCAACAAAACCACGGCCGGAGGCCAGAAGAGACCAAGGTAAGTTTTAAATATCTTCTTCTGTTAGGACTCCTTATGGGCCAAGAGGAGCAGGGGTGCTCCCCCTCCCCAGGCCCTGCAAAGAGTCCTTAAGCCTACCCAGCCCCGGCCCCCCTCCGATTGCCTCCAGATCTCTCCTCCCACTGACAGGACCTTGCTGTGTACAAATTGTCTGCCGCACTTTCCTCCAAAACAGCAGTGGCTGCGTTTCAGAAAAATATTCCTTTCTTTGTGCTTTGGGACATGACGAGGATGTGATAATGTGCTATATAAAAGTAAGTTCTTTCTTAGTGTTCATGCCCCAGTGGTAGGGTTGCCAACCCTCCAGGATTGTCCTGGAGTCTCCAGGAATTGAAAATTAATCCCCAGGACACTGCTGCGGGCAACTTGGGAGAAAAATCATAGGGTTATTAAAAAAAAGTGCCTTTATTTCATTTTCTTTGAATGATTTCATTTATTAGTTATAAAAATATTGAAGATGGGAAAAAAGGTGGTTTTGACTGACAGCCAAGAATCATCCAATCGGCTTTCAAATTGGCACGCGAAGACGATTTTACTGTGAGGATGGATGTGTTGGGTGACCAATGGCAGGAGTGTGGGGGCAGGACAGTTGCAGGCAGGAGGTTATATGTTGAAACCTCCAGGAACACATTCAACCAAGGTTGGCAACCCTGCCCAATGGTGGTTTTATGAGTATGTAGAGTTACAATGTGCTCTTTCTGATTCCCAGTTGTCTCTCCCACATTCTATCTTCATGATTGGAGGGAAACACTGTAGAATACTCCAATCTATTGACATAACCATGTCTGTCATCAATGCCATTCCTTGACTGATGCAAGAAGAGCCTTCTGGGTTAATTTTACTTCATACGCTCCATGTACAATTGTCCAGATGTACCCACTAAAGGAGGTTCATGTGGGATTTTAGCTTGTGCTTCCCAGTTAGAATTCCAATGTTCTATCAAAATAGCTACCAGGGAGGATAAGATTTGGAACCCATAAGTAGCAAGCATGACTCCCAACAAGTCTAACAAAGTCGTCAGTAATAATCAACTATATTTATCATACTGCATTAAAATGATACAATAGCTGCGCAATTTTTCATTTATTGTTCAACTTAGTGACACTGCTCCTTCACCTCTGAGTCCAAACCCAGGTTGATGGAATAACAATCTCTTTTCACTGCTAGTTGAATGCGACATGAATTTCGAGCAAGTTCATGACAGTTCTACAGGTCAGAAATGTCCATAATTCAGCACTGATTGACACCTGTCAATCTCACTTGTGATTAGCTGATGCAGGAAATGTCTCACGCTGGTACAGTGGGAGGTGTGTTCTGAGGTTGGGGTAAACACACATTACTGAGCAGATTGCCTCTGATATTGCTTGATGCGTATTGTGAATGCCAAACGTGGATAAGTGAATAAATGCTATCACCTCTCACCTTAAATGAATGCAAAGTCGCCCAAAAAAAAGGGTGGAGTGGTGGGTTAGACTTCAAGCTTTCACCTCCTGGGCCTGTGTTCAAACCTCTCCTGGGCTGATGTGATGAAAACCTCTGCTGGCTGTAAGGGACCTGTGTAAGGTGAGCTTGGGTCGCCTCAATCCAGTTCCTGGTGAACAGAGGTCCACAGCAAAAAAAAAAATTGCCCCAAATTGGCAATCTCATTCCGAGAGGAAACCAAAAGTGGGAAATGGAGAATGCTTTTGAAGTAGAGGGTGAGCTTCTGAGTTGGGCAGAGTAGAGGGAGCTTTTCTCTGCATCTTGCTGTGCCATCTTGACATAACCTGAGAGTGCTTGGTTGCCTGAAGATGAAGCTTTCCATTCCCCAGTACTAACATTCTTTACCTTGATGAGAAATTTTAAAAAAATAGATACACCAAAACCAAGGTCAATAAAGCTGGACCAATAGATTAAAGCTTCTGTGTTATCGCAGATGTTAGCACATTCAATAATCAACTGCGCTCCCCCCCATCAGGATAAATGTGCTTTTCCTGAAATGTAGCTATCCATCACCTCCATAAATTTTTTACAGCAAATTAAAATAGGAAAGAATGTAACTGGAAAGTTGTATTACTACGGAGATGGCTACCAGGCAATATTTATAAAATACACTGGCATTTTTACAGGTAATGTAACGGAGGCACTTTATTTGAACGTAAATCTTATTGTTTATCTGTTCCAGACTTGTATTACCAATTCAGCTACAGAGGAAGTATCTAAATATTAATGAGGCCACGAGTCATGCGGCTCCCAGATTGCAGACTCTACATATATTCTAACTTTATTAAGATTGGGTGAGAAAAACAGTTAAACTGAAGCTTGCTTCGATTAATCCATTACGCTGGGATAATAGAAATTTCCGGAGATTTCATTAAAATCAGTAGGGAATCTTCCTGCTGCAGAATTTTTGCAGCTGTATTCTTATCGAGGATAATTCCGTGAGCGTACATTCTCTGTCTGAAGAAGCACAGAGAGAGAGTATTACACAAATTTCTGGACTGGTATTGATTGCGCAAATTTTTCAGCGAGATCAATCTGTATTTTGTTGTATCACTCTTGATCTGGCTGTGTGATGATTTAAATATGTATTAATGCACGTATCAGACTGGGCTCCACTCGGTGCAGGCTTTAGACAGTGAGAGTTTGCAGGCTATTCAACTGCGGAGGGTATTGGAGATGAGCCCGATCCTTCTCCCACCCAACACTAAGGCAAGTGTCACAGGGAGCAGGCTGATTTGCTCCCCACTCCCACCCTCCCCCCTTCTCTCTAGTCCTGGAGTTCGGAGGCTGCTTATAGCGGCCTCTACTGCTGCCTTGGCTAAGATTAGGTAACTCAGTACAAACCAGGGGTCAAATCTTAGGCCTTTGGGTCTATATGGCTCTGTCACACTGGGCAGCGACTTCACCCAGTAGCCCAACAGAGAGAAGTTTTCTCTGTTCAATATTTAAAAAAATGGTAAATGGGAGTATTAAGAATATGTTTTTTCTTTAAATCATATTATTTTATTATTGTATAAGCACTTACACACTTTCTCAGGTTATTGTAGGATATAGCATAACATAGTGCATGCTGCCTTGCGGGCTACTCGTAGATACTTACGTTAAGGGTTCTTTATGATTATAAACCCTTCATGTTTGGGTGGGGTTAATAGCTTGTAGGGTCAGGGTCATTCCCTATCAAGAGGCTAAACTCACACCGAACAGGTTACATAGAATTACATAGAATTTACAACACCGAAACAGGCTACTCGGCTGAACTGGTCCATGCCAGTGTTTATGCTCCACATGAGCCTCCTCCCTCCCCATTAACCCTATCAGCATATCCTTCTATTCCTTTCTATCTCATGTGTCCCTTAAATCCATCTATGCTACTCTCCTCAACTGCTCCTTGTGGTAGCAAGTTCCACATTCTAACTACTCTTTGGGTAAGGCAGAGAGGGCAGGGGGTGTGGGATGGAGGGGAGGTGTTGGGAAGAGGTTAGACTGCAAAGAGCAAAGAGAAGAACCCTTCCCTAAGATATTTTAGGTGTATATTATTATGCGTTCCACCTCATGGTTGTGATTAATTAAAATCTTTGACGAATGAGATTAGGTGAATGTATTTATAATCGGGCATAAAATCTGTGTTTAATTATGATAAATCTCCAGGACAATCTGGAATACATAATATTTTTGTATTTCATTTTACTTCCATGCCACTACAATAGGCAAATATAGCTGGTCAGATTGGCAATCCCATCTCAATTGAGGTTGTAATCTTGTGCGCTTTAAGGGAAATAGTCTCACCGTTTTAATGCATCAAAATATAATATGAATATGAATAATCATCCACTGAAATAAGCAGTGAAGGGAAATGAAAAAAAAAGACTGTCGGCCTTCCACTTTTGATGGATGACTGACAGCTCTCGAAAAGTCCTGTTAACTCAGTGTGCTGACATCACAGCGAAGTCATTACTCATCCATCAGAAATCTCACGGTGACAGTGTTGAGACTGCTTTACCACTCGAGCGGGTAGCAAATCATCGAACTGCAGCAGATAAATAGAAATCTTGTTGGTGTGAGGGATGTGTCCATTTTCCATTACCTTGGTTCAACTTGGTGACAGGATTTTAACCAGCTAACACTGCTCAGATTGTTACTTGTGTCTGGAAATGGATGGAATGATAATACAAGTACTGGACCCCCAAATGAAAGCAATTCAACCCATTAGCTGTCTGGAATCATGAAACGGCCAGTCAGTGTTGAGGTGTTTTTACCTCGGGGGTGTCAGACTGTTGCACACATGCAGTACTCCCTAACACCGAAGCCACATTGCAAAATAAAGGCAATCTCAATGTGTCCACCTTAGTGTCAGGGACAGACTTTTCCCCTGCTTCCTTCTGAAATGCACGGAGCTCGCACTGAATGCACGCGCCAGCTGCATGATGGTGTGCAAGTTGTGTCACAATGTGAATATTGCCACACTCAAAATAACAGGCTCCAAAGTGAACCCAAGATGTGGCAAGCTGCATTGTGATGGGGCTGCATCATGAATTTCTGCACGTGCAACTCTGAAAATCACAGAAACGTGCAAAACACAGATCTCTACTTTCACAATGGCCTCCATTGGACTTCCAGCACAAGCAGTAGAACATTTGATGGTCAATTGGGGAGAAGTACACATAGAGGTCATAGGTCACTGTTCAGTGATGCTCTCTCAGTGCCCGAGAACCAATACAGCTTTCCATGTAATGACAATTCAAATTGGCTTTGGATGCCAATCTTACTTGTCCATCGCTCTGCCTTTACCAACCTCCATTGGCTCCCTGTCGCTGAACATATTCATTTCAAACTCTTCATCCTCATTTTGATATCCCTCCATAGCCTCTGCAACCTCCTCCAGCCTTACTTTCCAGCTTCCACCTCCTGGTCTAATGTGCGTCCCCACCCCCCTCCACTCCAACAGGGCCAATGGCTATCACACACCTGCACTTTGGAATTCTCTTCCCAAAGCCTTCCCCCCTTGCTACATCTCTTCCCCAACTTCAGAGATGTTTTCACTTGTGGGGGAGTCCAAAATTAGGGGCCATCAATGTAAGATAGTCACTGATAAATCCAATAGGGAATTCAGGAGTGACTTCTTTACCCAGAGCTTGGTTAAAATGTGGTACTTGCTACCACATGGAGTAGTTGAGGCGAATAGCATAGATGCCTTTAAGGGAAAGCTAGATAAACACATGAGGGAGAAAGGAATAGAAAGATATGCTGATAGGGTTAGATGAAGTAGGGTGGGAGGAGGCTCGTGTGGAGCATAAACACCAGCATAGACCATTTGGGCCGAATGGCCTGTTTCTGTGCTGTAAATTCTATGTAATTCTATGTAAAAACCTCCTCAAAACTTTGACCATGCCTCCGATATTCCAACTCTTCCCCAATTCCTCCTCAGTGCTTGCTCCATGCCCTCTTCCCCGAAGCACCTTGAGATGATTTGCTACATTAAAGGTGCTATGTATACTTGCATGTTATTGTGTTGTTGCCCCAGAACACAGTGTTTCTATACCCCTCGTTCTCCATTTCCCTCGATCTTCTCTCTCCCCTTGTCCTGAGCATGCTGAATCTTGTTGGGTATATTTCCTTGGGCACCAACAGCATTCTAGTGCCACACCCGAGTGACCATTTTTCACGTTGGAGCCTAGACAGTACTTCTCTACTGGCTATTTGACCTTGGATGGCATTACACTGAGCCTGATTATTTCCTCACCTGATATCTGTATACTCGAACTTTACAGCAAGACTCATGGGAGAACAATCAGGAGTGGCGGACCCTGGCCGACTTGTCCTGTCCATAGCTCAGGGACGCTAAGACCAATAGTAGTAGTCCCTCTACCACCCAACTAAAATTAACTTGCCCCCACACAGTCTGGGGACCAACTGTGGAATATTCATCCTTGTTTTCAAATCCATCCATGGGCTCGCCCCTCCCTGTTTCCTCCTCCAGTCCTACAACCCTCCAAGATCTCTGCGCTCCTCCAATTCTGGCCTCTTGTGCATTCCTGATTTTCATCGCTTCACCATTAGCGGCCGTGCCTTCAGCTGCCTAGGCCGTAAGCTCTCGAATTCTTTCCCTAAACCTCTCTGCCTCTCTCTCCTCCTTTATGACGCACCTTAAAACTTATCTCTTTGACTAAGCTCTTGTTCATCGGTTCTAATATCTCCTTATGTGGCTCGGTGTCAAATTTTGTCTGATATCACTCCTGTGAAGTGCCTTGGGATGTTTTACTATGTTAAAGGCGCTATATAAATGCAAGTTATTGTTGTTGTATGGCTAAGTACCATAACAGGCAGTGCATTAAAACACCGAGCCATGATGGGGGCGGGGAAGAAAAACACAAATTGATTTATTGAGAATCTTTTAACCACTGATACTTTAAGTTAATTATCAAAGGTTTCGACTAACAAGGCACTGTAGGGCATTTGTTACCTCTGAATTCATTTAAATAATTGCTGAATGCTACCTGCGCTGTCTGCCTTGTTGTAGTACATACATATCATTAGTTTGTTAATTTACTGTTATGCCATACTACCCACAGGGGAAGAGCGTGAAAGAACTCAAGGTGACACTGCTGCTACTGCAGTGCCCGCTGTTTCATGACGATAGTCGAGCAGCCTTCACTTCAGTGCGTAATGGGCCAATGCAAAGTGTCCATAATACAGAATGAGGTGACACAGCCCACGTGAGAAAAGAATATGCTTAAAATAAATTGATGATCATATCTTCCAAACATATTAGTAATTTATAAATCTTGACACCCTGCTGCATTCTTGTAATCTACAAGGGAAAAAAAAGGTTTGAAATCCCCCTCACTCCAGGGTTAGGACATAGACAGGCTCCCCCAGCTCACTTACTTGATTCCATTGAATAGGCCGGATCTTGCTGGAAAAGATAATGGCGTGTTAACGACGCTCGCCGTTATTAATGCGCAAATCAGCCAGCAAGTTCAGGGGCTGAAGAGATACGCCGTGAGTTATGAATCTCCAGGACTTGCCGGTCGATTTACGCTGCTCCTCTGTTTGCTCCTCACAAACGGCACCTCGTCCTCAGCCTCCCCATTGTTTTTAAGAACTTGCTGGATTTTCACATCAATTCTCCATTAAACTCACCGCAGAAAGTTAGGGCTCATAATTAATAGCGTGAGTATGCTTTTAACGACGTGATAATTGTTAATGCAATGCCAATTAATCTCGCTGGCCCAGAAAGGGAACAATTTAAACTGTTGAGTCTCATTCCTGCAAGTGGTAAATTGTTGTTAAAGATTTTTAAAATGCCAAATTTTTAATTTTTCCATTTTTTTCTTACTTTTTCCTTCTGTCTCTTTTTTCTTCTCTCTCTTAATCCAATCTTTCTTTCCCTCTCTTTCTTTCTCTTTAACTGATTTGACTCTAATTCACCCATTTCCTTCTCTGTCGTTCCTCTATTTCTTTCTCATTTCTTAAATCTCATTGGTTACGGGGATAGACTGTGCCGTGAGATGCCCCACTCCAGCAAGATTTGACTCCTAATTTCTCCGAGTTATCAAACCTTTCTTGAGCTGCAAAAAAAAATCCCAATCCACATTGTCTGTAGAGTATAGAGACTAAGGGACACCTGAGAGGCAGTTGTAGGCTCAGGTCTCATTGAGGGGTTCAGGTGATTTAAGTATAAGGGCTGATTTTGTGAGATAAGGCTCCCAGAGTGAGATGAGAGCTTGGAATTTCTGCGGGGTGGGGGGTTTTCTTCTGACCTTCCGCCGTAACCTCTGCAGAAACACTGTAGAAACTGCTAATCTTCCGGCGATGTTACGGCCAATAGGCATCTAAAGCCCAGGCGCAGCCGTGCTACATTTTGCAGAGAAGACATTTGTAGTACAGATAAATTGGGCATGAGACTAATCCCGTGACTTGACCTGCTTAAGTAGGATTCTTGAAGCCAGATTCCTGATGCTGCATTTACTTGTTAAGTTTGGTTTCTCTTTTAGCTAGAATTCATATTTCTTTGCACACATGCACTCTTTCCAACAGAAGTCATTAGGCTAGCAGTCAGAAGCAGGGACCCTGGCTGAATTGTCCTCTGTCTGGCCCAGATGCAATGTGGCCAGTTGTAGTTACCCTATTGCCTCCTCAGCACAGATTGAACTTGTGACCTCCCTAGTCTGTGCAGCTCAGTTCATCACCACATGGTGAATTTAGCAGTCGAGCCACTGAGATGGGGTGGGTTATGTAAAATGGTTCTCCCTCCAACAAGGAGATATCTTCCTGCAGAATTATGAATTGTTCAAATTATTAACCAGAAAGTTGAACCCATTAGTTGCACATTTCCAAGGCTAATTTACTCATAGATAAGAAAATATAGTAATTGGTTCCATGCACGCTAGGGACGAGGATTGAACCTGCCCAAATTAATTTCACCTAGCAGACAGAGGAGGCTTTAATCCCATCAGCTTGGTCTGGATTTGAATCCAGATCCCAGACGTGAAAGATCATTACATCACTCTCCCTTTCCATAATTCATTATCAAAACTATCAAAGATCAACAAACTGAGTCTGTGAAAGAGAAGTGTTCATAATATGATCCTGGACCTATCTTCTCCTCAGGCCTCCAGGAGAACTACTGTTCCACTTGTTCCTGGGTCTCCATACACAACCTGCCAACAGAGAGAGATGAAGCCCCTCAACAAAAAAGTTAAGGAACCTTGAGTATATAAAGCATTTCAATGGAGTAAAAGCTATCTTAGAACTCTCTATACCATTATGGGCATCCCGGCTGGTAGTTTGGATCGAAAGAACAACTTTTACTGTTTATTACTGTAAATGGAACCAAATAGATTTTTAGAAACTACCTGCGCATAATAAACATTTGGGGCTAAACTCTTGGGAGTCTATTGTAAACCTGTACAGAATTATTCCAGTCAAAGGAGTTTTTGTAAACCTATACAGAATTATTCTGGTCAAAGGAGTTTTGTCCCTCTAATCAGTGTTTTGGCCAATATTTATCCCTCAGCCAATGTCACTAAAAATAGATTATCTGGTTACTATCACATTGCTGTTTGTGGGACCTTGCTGTGCGCAAATTGGCTGCTGCATTTCCTACACGTAAAATAAATGTACTTCATTGGCTGTTAAGCACTTTGGGATGTCCTGAGGTCGTGAAAGGAGCTGTATAAATACAAACCTTCCTTTCTTTCTTCTGTTATAACAATGTGCCTTTGTGTAAAGCTGCTAGTGCCTTTCCCGTCAGCTACAGGTGATAACATTATATGTTGAAGTGAAAACATCATGATGGAGGGTGGGTTTGGCCTAAAATATTATGTGAATGTTAAAGTCCCATCACCCTGAGGACCTCCTCAATCATCTGAAGGGGATTAATCATTCATAGCAATATTAGCAATTTGATTAAAGTAAAATAGATTTGGTGAGGCTGAGGAAAAATCTGGTCACGAATTCCATTATGCTGCAAATTATTTTTTTTCTATTTTAAGTTAGCTTCAACTCCTCAAGTTTGGATAAGATTAATTACCCTCAGAGGTTATAAAAGTTCTTTGTCATTAAAGGGGCACCATCTTCAGGGAAAACCGTTTGGCAAAACTTTTATTTGCGGATGGAACTGAGCCAGAAAACAGTAGCACCATTCTTTTTAAAAAATTCTGGAATGGAAAAAGACCATCCAAATGATTGTTCCACCATGGACTGCCCATCACCACCATTTGTTGATCTTTTACTATGAAGAACAATAAGGGGGTAATTTTAACCGAACTCACCGGGTGAGAAACCCGCGGGATCGGGTAGAATATCATTTCTAAACCTCGCCCAATGGATAGTAAAATCGGGCGGGGTATAAAACCAGCATTGCACCCGATCCCGGTGGGCGAATTAGGTTAAAATTGCCCCCTTTAAGTTTCTTTCTTTACCTCCCTTGCAAAAAAGACTATTGATACCGTTATAACCCTCAATCCCCCTTCTCAACAGGTTGTAATTCAGCTCCTTTTGTAGGTGTCAACTGAACTTGAACCTTCTCTGGGAGGGTGTTCCACATCCACTATCCTGTGGGAATAAAAGTTTCTAATCTCTAACCTTGCTTGAGGCTCATGAATGTTGAACTGGTGCACTCTAGTCCTGGGCTTATTGTCCAAGTTAACTAGCTTTTTTTTTATATTCGTTCACGGGATGTGGGCGTCGCTGGCAAGGCCGGCATTTATTGCCCATCCCTAATTGCCCTCGAGAAGGTGGTGGTGAGCCGCCTTCTTGAACCGCTGCAGTCCGTGTGGTGACGGTTCTCCCACAGTGCTGTTAGGAAGGGAGTTCCAGGATTTTGACCCAGCGACAATGAAGGAACGGCGATATATTTCCAAGTCGGGATGGTGTGTGACTTGGAGGGGAACGTGCAGGTGGTGTTGTTCCCATGCGCCTGCTGCCCTTGTCCTTCTAGGTGGTAGAGGTCGCGGGTTTGGGAGGTGCTGTCGAAGAAGCCTTGGCGAGTTGCTGCAGTGCATCCTGTGGATGGTGCACACTGCAGCCACAGTGCGCCGGTGGTGAAGGGAGTGAATGTTTAGGGTGGTGGATGGGGTGCCAATCAAGCGGGCTGCTTTATCTTGGATGGTGTCGAGCTTCTTGAGTGTTGTTGGAGCTGCACTCATCCAGGCAAGTGGAGAGTATTCCATCAAACTCCTGACTTGTGCCTTGTAGATGGTGGAAAGGCTTTGGGGAGTCAGGAGGTGAGTCACTCGCCGCAGAATACCCAGCCTCTGACCTGCTCTCGTAGCCACAGTATTTATACGGCTGGTCCAGTTCAGTTTCTGGTCAATGTTGACCCCCAGGATGTTGATGGTGGGGGATTCGGCGATGGTAATGCCGTTGAATGTCAAGGGGAGGTGGTTAGACTCTCTCTTGTTGGAGATGGTCATTGCCTGGCACTTATCTGGCGCGAATGTTACTTGCCACTTATCAGCCCAAGCCTGGATGTTGTCCAGGTCTTGCTGCATGCAGGCTCGGACTGCTTCATTATCTGAGGGGTTGCGAATGGAACTGAACACTGTGCAGTCATCAGCGAACATCCCCATTTCTGACCTTATGATGGAGGGAAGGTCATTGATGAAGCAGCTGAAGATGGTTGGGCCTAGGACACTGCCCTGAGGAACTCCTGCAGCAATGCCCTGGGGCTGAGATGATTGGCCTCCAACAACCACTACCATCTTCCTTTGTGCTAGGTATGACTCCAGCCACTGGAGAGTTTTCCCCCTGATTCCCATTGACTTCAATTTTACTAGGGCTCCTTGGTGCCACACTCGGTCAAATGCTGCCTTGATGTCAAGGGCAGTCACTCTCACTTCACCTCTGGAATTCAGCTCTTTTGTCCATGTTTGGACCAAGGCTGCAATGAGGTCTGGAGCCGAGTGGTCCTGGCGGAACCCAAACTGAGCATCGGTGAGCAGGTTATTGGTGAGTAAGTGCCGCTTGATAGCACTGTCGACGACACCTTCCATCACTTTGCTGATGATTGAGAGTAGACTGATGGGGCGGTAATTGGCCGGATTGGATTTGTCCTGCTTTTTGTGGACAGGACATACCTGGGCAATTTTCCACATTGTCGGGTGGATGCCAGTGTTGTAGCTGTACTGGAACAGCTTGGCTAGAGGCGCAGCTAGTTCTGGAGCACAAGTCTTCAGCACTACAGCTGGGATGTTGTCAGGGCCCATAGCCTTTGCTGTATCCAGTGCACTCAGCCGTTTCTTGATGTCACGTGGAGTGAATCGATTTGGCCGAAGACTGGCTTCCGTGATGGTGGGGATATCGGGAGGAGGCTGAGATGGATTATCCACTCGGCACTTCTGGCTGAAGATGGTTGCAAAGGCTTCAGCCTTGTCTTTTGCACTCACGTGCTGGACTCCGCCATCATTGAGAATGGGGATGTTTGCAGAGCCTCCTCCTCCCGTTAGTTGTATAATTGTCCACCACCATTCACGACTGGATGTGGCAGGACTGCAGAGCTTTGATCTGATCCGTTGGTTGTGGAATCGCTTAGCTCTGTCTATAGCATGTTGCTTCCGCTGTTTAGCATGCATGTAGTCCTGAGTTGTAGCTTCACCAGGTTGGCACCTCATTTTTAGGTACGCCTGGTGCTGCTCCTGGCATGCTCTTCTACACTCCTCATTGAACCAGGGTTGATCCCCTGGCTTGTTGGTAATGGTAGAGTGAGGAATATGCCGGGCCATGAGGTTACAGATTGTGCTGGAATACAATTCTGCTGCTGCTGATGGCCCACAGCGCCTCATGGATGCCCAGTTTTGAGCTGCTAGATCTGTTCTGAATCTATCCCATTTAGCACGGTGGTAGTGCCACACAACACGTTGGATGGTGTCCTCAGTGCGAAGACGGGATTTCATCTCCACGAGGACTGTGCGGTGGTCACTCCTACCAATACTGTCATGGACAGATGCATTTGCGACAGGTAGATTGGTGAGGACGAGGTCAAGTAAGTTTTCCCTCGTGTTGGTTCGCTCACCACCTGCCGCAGGCCCAGTCTAGCAGCTATGTCCTTCAGGACTCGGCCAGTCGTGGTGCTACCGAGCCACTCTTGGTGATGGACATTGAAGTCCCCCACCCAGAGTACATTTTGTGCCCTTGCTACCCTCAGTGCTTCCTCCAAGTGGTGCTCAACATGGAGGAGGACTGATTCATCAGCTGAGGGAGGACGGTAGGTGGTAATCAGCAGGAGGTTTCCTTGCCCATGTTTGACCTGATGCCATGAGATTTCATGGGGTCCAGAGTCAATGTTGAGGACTCCCAGGGCCACTCCCTCCTGACTGTATATCACTGTACCGCCACCTCTGGTGGGTCTGTCCTGCCGGTGGGACAGGACATACCCAGGGATGGTGATGGAAGAGTCTGGGACTTTGGCTGAAAGATATGATTCTGTGAGTATGGCTATGTCAGGCTGTTGCTTGACTACTCTGTGGGACAGCTCTCCCAATTTTGGCACAAGGGACCTTGCAGGGTCGACTGGGCTTGGTGTTTTGCCGTTGTCGTGTCCGGTGCCTAGTGGTCCGTCCGGTTTTATTCTTATTATGACTTTTCGTAGCGAGATTTTACAACTGAGTGGTTTGCTAGGCCATTTCAGAGGGCAATTAAGAATCAACCACATTGCTGTGGGTCTGGAGTCACATATAGGCCAGACCAGGTAAGGGCGGCAGGCTTCCTTCCCTAAAGGACAGTAGTGAACCAGATGGGTTTTTACGACAATCCGGTAGTTTCATGGCCATCATTACTGATACTAGTATTTTAATTCCAGATTTTTATTTAATTAATTGAATTTAATTAATTAATTGAATTTAAATTCGCCAGCTGCCGTGGCGGGATTTGAACTCATGACTCTGGATTTTAGTCCAGGCCTCTGGATTACTAGCCCAGTAACATAACCACTATGCTACCGTACCCACATATAGATAAGCTTGCTTACTTCAAGCTTATCTATATGTTTCATTGCTTTAAACACGCGTATCATTTCTCCCCTCTGCCATTTTTTTTACTCCAGTGAAAGTAAGTTTAGTCACTTTCTTCATAACAAACTGCCCTGTGGCCTGGAATCATCCTGATGTGGAGATGCCGGTGATGGACTGGGGTTAACAATTGTAAACAATTTTACAACACCAAGTTATAGTCCAACGATTTTATTTTTAATCCCACAAGCTTTCGGGGGCTTTCCCCTTCCACACTGCCTGAGGAAGGGGAAAGCCCCCGAAAGCTTGTGGGATTAAAAATAAAATCGTTGGACTATAACTTGGTGTTGTAAAATTGTTTACAATTGGAATTATCCTGGTCACTCTTCTCTGAACCTTTGCGTCTATATCCTTTTCTGAGGTGTGGCCACCAAAATTGCACAACACATTCTTGAATTGACCTCCGAACCTCGGTCAAGATGACATCATGCTTAACTCACGTCAATTGAAGTAATCTGGCCGTGTGTTTCGTGAACAAAGAAAAATGGCTACCCTAGAAATACATTATGATTGTCTGCTTAAGTCTGCCTTCATCATAACGTCCACTTCAAATGTAAAACCTGCCTTTAAATTAATAATGTAAATAAAGAACTCTCATTGTGGTTCAATGTATAATTATATCATCCAGTGTGAAAGGTCCCAGGTTTGATCCCAAGTCTGTGCCGAGTTAAGACCATAGGAACAAGAGTAGGCCATACTGCCCCTCAAGCCTATTCTGCCATTCAATTAGGTCATGGCTGATCTATATCTTAATTCCATCTCCCTGCCTTGGTTCTGTAACCCTGAATACTTTCACCTAACAAATATCTATCAATCTCAGTTTTGACATTTTCTATTGACCCCCAGCCTCAACACTTTTTGGGGGAGAGTTCCAGATTTCCACTTCCCTTTTGTGTGAAGAAGAGCTTCCTGACATCACCCCTGAATGGCCTAGCTCTAATTTTAAAATTATGCCCCCTTTTTCTGGATTCCCCCACCAGAGGCAATAGTTTCTCCCTTGCCACCCTATCAAATCCTTTAATCATCTTAAATGCCATAATTAGATCACCCCTTATCTTCTATACTACAATACAAACCTAGTCTATGCAGCCTGTCCTCATAATTTAACCCTTTCAGCCCCGGTTGGCTGACCTCAGCCAGGGCAGCAATTGCAGTCCCACAATTAGTCTTAACATCTCCATAGATCCCACTCCTGATCTTTAGTTTCTGCTGGAACATGTGTTTGTTTGGACCTTGGGTGAGGATGGGATTGTGCTTGGTTGCGATGCCACGCATCACCAGAAAGGCCTGCTGACACTCGCTGCGTAGCCTTACACATGAGGAATGATCACTTGGGAAGGTACGAGAGGGTTACTGGTAACCGTGGGATTGTATCCCAACAAGAATCAGCGCCTTCACGAAAGGATAGGAGAAAACTGGGGGGGGGAGTTGGGCGAAGGCACTAACAGAACAGGATCTCTGCATACATTTTGTTTTGTCAGTGTTATCTGTCTCCCCTGTAATTATATTTGCAATTGCACAATTTTATTTAATTGGAGTGAATGGTATTGTCCCTGTTCAGCCAAGTGACAATTCACCCAAGTCAAAAACAACAATAATATACTTGAACAAGTGTTTAATACTTCTTGAGGAACTCCATACTAATTCCAAGAACTAAGAGAGTGACACAGCAACTTAAATAATCTCATTGATGGAAGAATTCCTCTGGTTTCTATGTGAATTAAATTGTTAACCCTTTCATAGGAATTTAGGAACAGGAGTAGTCCAATCAGCCCCTCGAGCAATGTTCCACCATTCAATTAGATCATGGCTGATCTGTACCTCAACTCCATTTACCTGCCTTTGCTACATATCCCTTGATACCTTTATCTGATAAAAATCTATCAATCTCAGTCTTGAAAATTTCAATTGATCCAACATCCACATTCTTTTGGGGGTGGGAGTTCCAGATTTCCACTAACTTTTTTGTGGAAAAAGTGCTTCCTGAATGGCCTAGTTCTAATTTGAAGGTTATGCTCCCTTGTATCGGATTCCTCACCAGAGGAGATAGTTTCAAATCCCTTTATCATTTTAAACACCTCAATTAGATCACCCCTCAACCTTCCAAACTTAAGGGAATACAAGCCAAATTATGTACCCTGTCCTCATAATTTAACCTTTTAAGCCCCAGTATCATTCTGGTGAATCTGCACTGAACCCCCACCCAAAGCTAACATATCCTTCCTGAGATACGGTGCCCAAAACTGAATGTAGTACTCCAGATGGTGTCTAACCAAGGCTGTCAAGGAATGATCCCTTAAGATAAAGAGCAACATTCCATTAGCCTTTTAAAGTACTTTGTGTAGGTGTGCACTAGCTTTTGGCGATTTGTGTACCCGGCACCTAAATCCCTTTTCTCCGTTACAGTTCCTAGTCTCTTGCCATGAAGAAAATATATATATTCCCATTTGTCTTTCGTGGATCCACAGTGGATGGATTTACGATGTTGCAACACAGAACCACCAGAGGAATTTTTTCCCATTGTTGCAAATTTGGCTTTTCCAACTATCGTTTCCCTTTCAATGGTTTCACAGCAGTTCCTGTCTTTGTTCCCTATGATGCGAGAGCTGTATATTTGTTGATAATCTGGTCTGCAATGAGTTACGTGACAGAAGAGCTAACAGTTACTCCAGTGGCAATAACCTGTAGTCTGGTGTAATGCTGCCAATGAAATTTGAATTGGCAAAATACTAAACTCTTACGGGTTAAAGTGAGTAAAACATTTATTTGCTAATGCTACGCCTGGAGCCAATTGGCAATATTAAAACAGCACAATAATCAAACGCGGATGTAATGAGCAAGGTGTATAAAGGGCTAGTTACCCAATTAAGTAACTTTTCCAGCTCTTCCAAGGAATTCCTTTGAAAATAACACAGTCTCTGGATTGGGCGCTTTCTACATGATTTTGTCTTTTCATACTCGATAATGAACGGGACTTAATAACTGATGTGCTTTTGCGTAAGTGAGTTCCAACGTGGTTTTGATTTCAGAATTTAGAATGACCTAGAGACTGTAGTAAAAGGCTCTATTTTACCCTCAAGGGTTCCTTTGCAATGGCCAGCAAACATAACAAAATGATCAGGGAATTTAGCTTTTGGATGCTTGAAGAGGGTTTTTTTGAGCACTCAGATACTATGTAATGAGATACAATTCACAAGCACAAAACATTGGAAAAAATACATATGCCATTGGTTTCTTGATAGACCCTAATTGGAACCTATTAGCAGGAACACAATGATTGTGTCTGCAAGAAGACCATTTCACTTAAACATCCATTTATATCTACAAAATTCTGCTTAATATATAACGTTCCAAACAACTAGACCCTGAATTTCCATGCGGTTTTCCCGATCTCCTGCTGTAACTTTGGCTGGAGATTGGTGGAAACCCCAGAGGAATAATGTTCTTAGCCATCTAGGCTGTTTCTCTTGGAGTTCGAGGAGTCTTCTGCTGGAGAACACATGTGGAAATTCCAGGCACTGGACTTTAACAAGATTCTGCAAAGGAATCACAATTATCTCGTTCGAGGACAAGAAAGAAAAAGAAAGACCGAAAGAACTTGAATTTATATAGCGCCTTTCATGACCTCAGGATGTCCCAAAGTGCTTCACAGCCAATGAAATATTTTGAAGCGTAGTCACTGTTGTAGTGTAGGGAAACGTGACTGCCATTTTGAGCACAGCAAGTGTAAAAGGTCGGATAGCCAGGTGGTGAAGGATAGAACACTAGAGCCTGGTCTTCAGTTGCTTCCAAGCCTTTATTCACGGAGATCACCCTTACACATTGTGCACCCTCTAGATAAACTCCCTCCTATAAATGGATACAAGAGAGTCCCCAATTGATACCTTCCTCCTGAATACAATTAACACTAATTGAAATAAACCAAATGGATACAATTACAATTAGGACCTTAGTTTAATGTCTAATCCGAAAGACAGCATCTCAGACAGCGCATCGCTCCCTCAGTGCTGCACTGGAATGTCAACCTAGATCATGACTTCAAGTCTCTGGAGTGGGGCTTGAACCCACAACTTTTTAACTCAGCGGCAAGTGTGCGACCGCTGAGCTGCACGCGAGCAGGCAGCAGAGTGAATGGTGTCTCACCAGATCCCAGCAGGTAAGAAAGAAATTTCCTAGTCTCAGGAAGATTGCCATGGTAAGTGCTCACAGTTTCCTTAATTTTACAATGTTGCCTTACAATGTGTGTTAACAGCACTTCATTGTGAGCTTAGTGGAGCATCACAGAGGGAGAATGCAGAGGACTCCGACAGCTGTTCATCTACTTTCCAAATAAACTGTCGCACACTCTGTATTACTGCCATATCAATGCATTTGCCCCTTGGGCCCATGAAAAGTGGCACGGAACAAATACCAAGTGTGCAGCCAGCACAAAGCACCAACACGTTGCATGTTCACAGACTCATATAAGGTAGTTCATAGCTGCAGTCCTCTTCTGCCGCTGGTGGGGATGGGTTTTCTTCTCCATCTGTCCGATGGCAGTGCCGTTTTGCAGGACAAGGTTGTGCAGCAGAGCCAGCAAGATAGAGAGTGATGGCCATTTAGGCAAAGCTCAATTACAGTTCCCTCAGCTAATGGCCATAGATGGCAGGTGGGTTGTGCAGCTTTGAGAAGGTGCAAATAGCTACAGAAATGAAATCCAAGGATACCGTAAAATAATCAATAAAGTAGGAGGGTCAGATGCTGTTATTTGATGCAACTTCCAAGCAAACTCATCTTTAAGGATCAGGAACAAACATGATTGATTGGGTCAACCATCCAGGTCTAATTTTAAATGGGTGCTGTGCTCCGGCATTATTTTTCAGGCGTGGACCTCATTTTCTTGAGACCTTAAAGGAGCCCTCACACACAGGCCCTCAGCAATATATTTGCTTCCCCACTGCATTATCCTACACTGCGCAATGGATAAACAGGCCTCAGCCCCCAATGATATAGTTGTCTGCTCCCAATTTGCACCAGAGCAGTGGGCACCAAGCATCACACTATTGGCCCCAATATGTTTTTAAATAACAGGTTTAGTTGTCTTAAAAAAAATCATTCTCCTGATGGCCCTGTCAATAAATGCAATTCCCAGCGTGGCACTGAGCTATGCAGACCAAAACATGCCTCAGTTTCATCCCTAGTCTGTGCTGAGTTAGCCAAACTTTCTCAAGGTGGCACCAGAGTTGGCCTCCGCACCCCTGGGCTATGGAGACAAAGTTCCTGTTTCTGATCACAATGGTAGTGATCACTGTACTCTGTACTATAGCACACACATGTGGCTATCAGGCCAGGACAGGATCAGCCTCAGGGCTGATACAAGGTTGAATAACCTGTTTAAACTCACACGTGAACACGTGCTACTCGGGCAAAGTCTTGGAGGGCAGTTGGGTACCTGTGAAACTGTAGACCAGAAAGAGTCAGCGCCTTCAGGAGAGATGGGGGGGATTTAGAAGAAAAAATCATAAAAGTCGCTTTTGTGTCAAATCTTATACTGATTGTGAACATTTGGTGCAGAAAATTATTAGCTATTATTATTAGCTGGCATCATCATTTGTGTTAAACCAGCAACCAAAAATCAGATGCACGAAAAAAAATTGAAATCTAAGAATTTGGTTTAATACAGTTCACTGACCCATCTGTTGACTTTTTATCCAACTAGGTTGTTGCTATAGCAACAGTTGGATTAGTTCTCAGACTGACACTGGTATTCAATGACAGATGATCCAGAGATTAATAAATATATCATTGTTTCTCTGGAGACCAGGCCTCAGAAGCCAAACAGATTTAATGATAACACAAACATCGCCAAACTCAGTTAAAGAAGTCACCTAGGAGCACAACACTACATTCATCTCAAATATCACTTACATACACACCTCTAATCCCTAGTGCACCTATAATGTATAAGTACAATAGAACTCAAGTCTACAGCACAGAATGTTCATTTCTGTACCATCTCAAAATGAATTTGTAAAGCAGAAATTGAATGTTCCTCTGAATTTTGTCAAAGTGTAGTGTCAAAATGCCCCTAATGGCTCACATGGTAAATCCAGTCATCCTTGTTGCATTGAACTATATAGGCTACTGGAGCAGTCACATCTTTCCCACTAGAGCAGGTCAGAGGCTGGGTATTCTGCTGCGAGTGGCTCACCTCCTGACTCCCCAAAGCCTCTCCACCACAAGTCAGGAGTGTGATGGAATACTCTCCACTTGCCTGCATGGGTTCAGGTGTAACAACACTCAAGAAGCTCGACAACATCCAGGACAAAGCAGCTTATCGGCAGCCCATCCACCACCTTAAACACCCCCTCCCTCTACCACCAGCGCACCATGGCTGCAGTGTGTACTATCACTGTTCCTCCATTGTCACTGGGTCAAAATCCTGGAACTCCCTTCCTAACAGCACTGTGGGAGCACCTTCGCCACATGAACTGCAGCGGTTCAAGAAGGAGACTCACCACCACCTTCTCAAGAGCAACTAGGGAGGGGCAATAAATGCCAGCCTTGCTAGCGATGCCCATATCCCAAGAATGAATTAACGAGAACAAAGGGCAAGAAGATCTTTGGTTCAACCCCCGGTTTGTGTTGAGTTAGTTGACTTCAGCTGGGTGGTTTCGGGGGGCTTGATACAACTGGTCACAGTGACACTGCTCCTGATCACTAGAGAATGACTCTTGCTGGAAAGTGCATGTGTGAATATTAGGGTTAGACTGTGATGCCCTCCATGGGGGAGGGGGTCACTGTAGGCTTCTACAAGAGGGTGAACGATATGGGCCGAAAGGCCTCTCTCCTCTGTACTTATGCTTCTGATCTTTATGGTAACACGGTGTATCGGTCATAAATTGCAGAAACCTTCCTGGAAGGGCTGGAGGGACTCTATTTCTTAAAGGGGCAATCTGCCACATGACAGCGCCCAAACCAACTCGTATAACACTTACAGACTCAGTTCCTCAAATTCCACCTACTGCCATCTCATGCTGTCATTATGACCAATGACAAATAAATACTCAGTGCAATGTTCAAATAATGTGCAAAGCATATATTCACTCTATTGTGTAGTGTTTGATTGTTGGCAGCTTGAGTGCACAATTGGTTGTCTTTTGTTTCAGTTGTGTGGCACCTAGCCTATCACTCCTTCTAAATGATTCCCTTGTAGAAGGAGTAAGTAAGCATATTGGATGGCTGCAAGGTTTCACCAACAGCCGGCTGGGATACCAGTGGCTTTAGACCTCCCTCGGCTATGGATTGTGATGGCCCAGCATGTCAGCCCTCCATGTTTGAGACCATGATGATTGGTGTTTTTACTTTAAATTATTTTCTCCCATGCCCGATGCAATAGACAATTCTGGGGAAATGGCCACAAGGCCCTTAAATTTTCTGTCTCCTCTCCCTGTGTCCATGCAGAGGGATTTGCAGCTCTGTCCTATAAATCTGTCTCTCCCCACTCATGCATGCTCAATGCTACAGCAACTATGCAAAGGAACCAGCTGCCTTTTCTTCCCCATGCTGTTCAGATGCTGAACTGCCTCCTCATTACAGTTCACAGCTGATTTAGAGAATTAGTGCAGCTCCTTCATTGGATGCAAAATCGTGTGTAAACTAGCAGGAAGTAGTTAACCCACAAATAGCACACTGACTGCAAAAGCACCACAGAAAATCATCCCTGTGGATAAGTACCTGAAGGAGAAAGGTGCAGGGAAAGATAATTGGAATTAGTGAACAATAGGCCGTGACCTCCAACTTAGGGTTGCCAACTCTCCAGGATTGCTCTGGAGTCTCCAGGAATTACAAATTAATCTCCTGGACACTGCCGCGAGCAACCCAGGAGAAAAATCATAGGGACATTAAAAAAAGTGTCTTTTTTTTATTTTCATAAAAATATTGGGAGATTGGAAAAAAAGGCAGTTTGGCACAGTCAGGAATCATCCAATCGTATTGAAGAGTCTGTTCGCCTTTCAATTGGTGGGGAAAGGCGGTAAACCTTGAGGCTGGACATTTTAGATGATTGATGGCGGGAGTGTGTGGGCGAGGCGGTTGGAGGCGGGAGGTCAGGTGATGAAAATGAATAAACGTTTCTCCAACGATAGCAGGGAGCCGAAATGATTGCAGAATAGTTTGACCTGAGCAATAAGAAATATAAACAGTCCTGAACAAGGAATCTAATTTATAAATCATTAGAAGTCAACCCGTGACCACAAACATGTCCTTTTAAGATCCTCAATCAGTTCTCATTTTGTCTTACGAACATATGAAAATAACAGGCAGGAAAAAAACAGCTGGTCCATCAAGTCAGCCGCACACTCATGATGCCTGGAGCATCATGACTGGACGCATCCTACCAGCCCCCAAACCCTCGCCCCCAGCCATGTAATCTCTGGGAGAGGCAAAAAAAAACAGTAGAAAAAAACATGGCCAATAAGGGAAAGAAATGATGGAAAATTCTCCTCTGATACCCCCCGCCCTCTCCCAGGCAATCAAAACCAGTCCAGGAAATCGCATGGACCAAGTCTACATTAACAGTTAATCCACTAACCTTCTATATGATGCAATCTGTAATGATGCGATCTTGTTGATGTTAAAAAAAGGATCAAGCAGATATCCTCATGTATATATTTTTCTTGCAATGACATCATTTATGCTAGAGTCAGGTTTCTAATGAATGAAATTGGATGATCTGCAGTGAAACTTTTTTCATCATGCTGGGGGGTCATTGACATCTTGGTCAATAGTAGGATCAATGTTACTTCCTGCTGTTAATCACCTTCTACTCTAATCATACCATTTAGGCGTTTGCGTTCACCTTCTCTCCTGTTACTATTTCTCTGTATTGTACAGAAAATACAGTAACAGTTCCTGCGTTAACAGGTGAGTCACCTCAGGGCGTGCACTTGTCCATAAGTAAGTGCGGGAGCACCAGATGTTGTTTCTGCAGCATGCAGCCTGCACCAGCACATAACTGATATCTGAGACAATGTCATGAAATACAAACAGATCTCTTGACTTATAAGCTTCTGGTGGCATTTAGGGCTGCCACCTTATGGCATGTCCAAAATTAGACAAGGGGCACAACAGGGAGTGGTATTCTGGTGTGAGTGCTGACATTTTCTTTGCTGCTGATGAATATTCATCGAAACCTCAATAACCAGCATCTCCACATAGGAACATAGGAACAGGAGAAGGCCATTCAGCCCCTCGAGCTTGTTCTGCCATTCAATGAGATTATGGCTGATCTCTACCCTAACTCCATTTACCCGCCTTGGCTCCATATCCCTTCATACCCTTGGCTAGCAAAAATCTAGCGATCGCAAATTTAAAATTATTAATTGAGCTAGCATCTGCTGCTTTTTGTGGGAGAGAGTTCCACATTTCTACCACCCTTTGCGTGAAGACGTGTTTCCTAACTTCTCTCCTGAATGGCCTGGCTTTGATTTTAAGGTTATGTCCCCTTCCTAGACTCTCCCAACAGCGGAAAAAGTTTCTCTCTATCTATCCTATCAATTCCTTAAATATCCTAAAAACCTCAATCAAATCACCCCTTAACTTTTTCTATTCCAGGGAATATGAGTCTAGTTTATGTAATCTCTCCTCATAATCTAACCCTTGGAGTCCTGGTAACATTCCGGTGAAGAAAGTGGAAATCATGGAGTTCTCTTTTAAAAATCAGACCTTGATATTTTAGAAATTTGCAAACTTCCCCTTCATTTTATTTTTCTTGCTCAAACTCTCTCATTGCTCCTTGTCCCTTTCATGCCTGGATGGATCTTGCAGTCACTGTTTCTTTCCTTTGACCTCTCTGGAAACATGGATAATCTCCCTTTCCCCTTTTATTCTGATGTGGAGGTGCCGGTGATGGACTGGGGTTGACAAACGTGTGTCTCGAAGGCCGCCTTGGAGAACGCTTACCTGAAGATCGGTGGCTGAATGTCCTTGACTGCTGAAGTGTTCCCCGACTGGGAGGGAACCCTCCTGTCTGGCGATTGTTGCGCGGTGTCCGTTCATCCGTTGTCGCAGTGTCTACATGGTCTCGCCGATGTACCATGCTCTGGGGCATCCTTTCCTGCAACGTATAAGGTAGACAACGTTGGCCGAGTCACAGGAGTATGAACCATGTACCTGGTGGGTGGTGTCCTCTCGTGTGATGGTGGTATCTGTGTCGATGACCTGGCATGTCTTGCAGAGGTTGCCGTGGAAGGGTTGTGTGGTGTCGTGGACGCTGTTCTCCTGAAAGCTGGGTAATTTGCTGCGAACGATGGTCTGTTTGAGGTTGGGTGGCTGTTTGAAGGCGAGTAGTGGAGGCGTGGGGATGGCCTTAGCGAGGTGTTCGTCTTCATCGATGACATGTTGAAGGCTGCGGAGAACATGGCGTAGTTTCTCCGCTCCGGGGAAGTACTGGACGACGAAGGGTACTGTGTTGGTTGCGTCCCGTGTTAGTCTTCTGATGAGGTCTATGCGATTTTTCGCTGTGGCCCGTCGGAACTGTCGATCGACGAGTCGAGCGTCATATCCCGTTCATACGAGGGCGTCTTTCAGCGTCTGTAGGTATCCATTTCGTTCCTCCTCGTCTGAGCAGATCCTGTGTATTCGCAGGGCCTGTCCATAGGGGATGGCCTCTTTGACGTGGTTAAGGTGGAAGCTGGAAAAGTGGAGCATCGTGAGGTTGTCCGTGGGCTTGCGGTAGAGTGAGGTGCTGAGGTGCCCGTCTTTGATGGAGATTCGTGTGTCCAAGAAAGAAACCGATTCTGAGGAGTAGTCCATGGTGAGCTTGATGGTGGGATGGAACTTGTTGATGTTATCGGATGTTTCGGATCTTCTTTTCGGATGTTTCTCTCTCTCTCTGTCTTTTGTTCTGGCCGTTTGTATATTCGGTGGTCCTGTATGTAACATCTTTCTGTCTGAACACTTTGGTTGTCTTGACAACGGGCAGTTGGAAAGATTATCTGTAATCACCAGGTATTGTTCTCTGACTATAAATGCGGTAACATTCAAGGAATCCCACACTTCACCTGACGAAGGAGAAAGCCTCCGAAAGCTTGTGATTTTCAAATAAAACTGTTGGACTATAACCTAGTGTTGTAAGATTCCTTTTATTCTGGAGTAGGGGGGTCTGGTTTCCTGTTTCACTCGTCTTGAATCCATTGCTAGCATTCTTGCATCTGAGCCAGTCTCACACCAGGACCTGAGCACATAAGCTTGGTTGGCACTCCAGTGCACTACTGAGGGGATGTTGCTTTCTTGGACTTTGAATTGTACTTTAAATCGGGGTCGCATTTGCCTGTTCCACTGGAGGTCAAAGATCCCATGGCACTATTTGAAGAAAAGCAGTAAGTTCTCCTGGTCAAAGTTGCTTTGTCAACCAACACCACCAAAAACTGATTAATTTGTCAATCCATTCATCGCTGATTGCAGAATGTTGCTAGCTATAATGACTACTATGTTTGCCTATGTAATAACACCCACTACACTCCTAAAAGTAAATTGTGTGAAACATTTGAGATATTTCAATGACATGATTGGGCACCTTATAAATGCAAGTATTTGCTTTATTTTAGAAATAACTTGAATTTATATCGTGCCTTTCACATCCTCAGGATGTCCGGAAGTGCTTCACAGCCAATGAAGGAGAGTCATTGTTGTGATGAAGGGAAATGTGGCAGGCAATTTGCACACAGCAAGGTCTCACAAAGAGCAATGGGATAAATGACCAGATAATCTGCTTTAGTGATGTTGAATGAGGGATAAATATTAGCTATAACACGAGGGAGAACTCCCCTGCTCTTCTTCGAATAGTGATATTGGATCTTTTATGTCCACTTGAGAGGGCAGACAGGGCGTCGGTTTGACATCTTATCCTAAAGGTGGCATAAGAACGTAAGAAATAGGAGCGTGAGTAGACCATTTGGCCCCTCAAGCCTGCTCCGCCATTCAATAAGATCATGGCTGAAATTCCACTTTCCCACCTGATCCCCATATTCCTTGATTCCCTTAGAGTCCAAAAATCTATCGATCTCAGTTTTGAATATACTCAATGACTGAGGATTCATGGCCTTCTGGGGAGAAAATTCCACAGAGTCACAACCTTCTGAGTGAAGAAATTTTTCCTCATCTCAGTCCTAAACGGCCAACCCCTTATCCTGAGACTATGCCACAGGGGAAACAGCCTCTCAGCATCTACCCTGTGAAGCCCTCTCAGAATCTTATATGGTTCAATGAGATCACCTCTCATTCTTCTAAACTCCAGAAAGTATAGGCCCATTCTACTCAATCTCTCCTCGTAGGACAATCCTCTCATCCCAGGAATCTATCCAGTGAACCTTTGTTGCGCTGCCTCTACAGTAAATATATCCTTCCTTAGGTAAGGAGACCAAAACTGTACACAGTACTCCAGGTGTGGTCTCACCAAAGCCCTGTACAATTGCAGCAAGATTTACTTACTCTTGTACTCCAACCTCCTTGCAATAAAGGCCAAATACAATTTGCCTTCCTAATTAATTGCTGTACCTGCATGTTAACTTTTTGTGTTTCGTGCACAAGGATACCCAAATCCCTCTGAACACCAACATTTAATAGTTTCTCACCATTTAAAAATTATTCTGTTTTTATATTCTTCCTTTCAAAGCAAATAAACCTCACATTTCCCCACATTATATTCCATCTGCCATCTTCTTGCCCACTTCGTAACATGTCTATATCCCTTTGCAGACTCTGTGTCCTCCTCACAGCTAGTCAGCAAACTTGGATACATTACACTTGGTACCTTCACCTAAGTCATTAATAAGGCATCGCAGTCAGTGCAGCACTCCCTCAGTACTGCATTGAAGTGTCAGCCTGGATTATGTACTCAAGTCTCTGGAGCAGGGCTTGAACCCATGGCCTTCTGACTCAGAGGTGAGAGTGCTACTACCAACTGACACCTACTAGTTTTTACCGACTGTTACAGGGGCATCAAGTGTTTGTTACACATGATTTTGTGTTGGAGCAATGATGGCCACAAAATTGTCCCTTGAAGCTGGAGGTCAGAAAATCTTTCAACTTGAGTGTAACGGGCTTTTTTTTGTGTATGCATGTGAATTTTGCAGGATGTGTTTACATTACCCTCTGCTGTGTTGAAAAGCTTATATTTCCAAAACCCTATGTGTTTTAAAAGCCTGACAATGCTTTAAGCTCAATATTATTAATCTAGCTTATTTATTTAATAATCTAGATATCTATCCGCAGTACAATGTCTACAATGAGGGATCCTGGTGCTGGGGAATGGAACATCTTCTATTTCAGGCATCCAATTACAGCTTCAAGCACTCTCCAATCATTGACAGCACAGGTTATCTGCAGAGTAAAGCTGCCTCTACACTGCCCCAACAATGGGCCTCAACCCACAACCTCAGAAGAAAGACAACTACTGTACCAATGTAGGGTATACCTTAGTTCCTGTGATTCTTGGAACTGGACGAATAGTCAAGCAAAGAAAGTCACCCTCACTCACGGTCGTTTCATTAATCAAAAGTAATTATTTAATGATGTTATTCATACGAGCATTCATGAAGCAAAATCAAACCGTACATATGACTTTCCTCTATAAAATCCCATTATACACTTAATCATAGGTTAGAATCATAGAAAGGTTACAGCACGGAAGGAGGCCATTCAGCCCATCTAGTCTGTGCTGACTCTGTGCAAGAACAATCCCGCTAGTCCCACTCTCCTGCCCTATCCCTGTAGCCCTGCAAATTTTTTCCTTTCAAGTACTTATCCAGTTCCCTTTTAAATAATTCTCAACGTTATTATGTAGTGACTTAATAATTCATACACACATCAGGTAAATCATGTAATGTAAACAATCTTCACACCAAGGATTTTACTCATCAAGGCAGCTCAGAAGTGATCAGCTTCTTGTGTCACGGTCCTCTTCTTCCTGTGTGATGTTCAATTGAAGTGTGCGTTCCTTGTGACTGCTGGGTGGTGAAGAGCCTGTTCTTCTCTCAAAGTCTTCCCTTTATATTGTTTTTTCCAATAGGACGTAGGATTGGGGAGTGTCATTCCTTTTGTCCAATCGGTCGCTGTTGCTATGCCTCAATCATTAACATACTTGAATGATTGACAGTTTAGGTTTTGATCATGTGACTGGAGACCCTTTGATGTAGAAAAGACCATGGGCTCGAACCATGGAATGTAAAAGGCCCCTTTACTGTCTATGTTTATGGCCTTTCATGCACAGATAGCACCTTTCATTTCTATGCACAGACATTCTTAATGGTCCTGATGTCTCCAATTTTGATTGCTTCAGTGGTTTCAAATTCATTCCTTATACCATTTGACCTTATGCTGGATGCAATATTATTTGATGTTTTACAAATCCCAGTTCTTTGAACAGATTACCAGATAGGAATGAGAGGCCCATGCTTTTTTCACACCTATCATTGCTTTCCCGATCCAAAGCCTTTGATGTATGCCCTTGTTACCTTTTTTTACATTACCCCGTGCTGTGTTGAAAAGCTTGTGTTTCCAAAAGTCTATGTGTTTTACAAGCCTGACAACGCTTTAAGTTCAATATTATCCATCTAGTTTATTTATTTTATAATCTAGATATCTATCTGCAGTACAATGTCTTCGATCTTGAAACTCAGACTTCTCCAAAGCCATCGATGTCATTGAGAGAAAAACAGGATTTGCGAGAAGACAGTTTATTACATTACTGTATTTGCAGGTTTTCAAATGTCTTTGTTTAAAAGGAGTTTTGAACCCACACCAGTGTGACCATTTTCAGTTTCCCACACTAGTCATCCTGTAGCATCTCTGTTGCCAAATTAATGATTTGGAGATGCCGGTGATGGACTGGGGTCGACAATTGTAAACAATTTTACAACACCAAGTTATAGTCCAACAATTTTATTTTTAATCCCACAAGCTTTCAGGGGCTTCCCCCTTCCTCAGGCGGTGTGGAAATGAAATTTTTGAATCCTTCGCATTTTAAGATCATAGAACAAAGCCAGGTGATTACTGCCCGTTGCCAAGGCAATCACAGTGAGCAGACAGAAAGGTGTCACCTAAAAAGGCCACCGAATATACAAACCCCCCAAAAAAAGAGAGAGAGAGATAAGGAAGACAGTCAATGACCCGTTATATTAAAAACAGATAACATTTGTTCGCTGGTGGGGTTACGTGTAGTGTGACATGAACCCAAGATCCCGGTTGAGGCCGTCCTCATGGGTGCGGAACTTGGCTATCAATTTCTGCTCGACGATTTTGCGTTGTCGTGTGTCTCGAAGGCTGCCTTGGAGTATGCTTACCCAAAGGTCGGTGGCTGAATGTCCATGACTGCTGAAGTGTTCCCCGACAGGGAGAGAACCCTCCTGTTTGGCGATTGTTGCACGGTGTCCGTTCATCCGCTGTGATCTTAAAATGCGACAACGGATGAACGGACACCGCGCAACAATCGCCAAACAGGAGGGTTCTCTCCCTGTCGGGGAACACTTCAGCAGTCATGGACATTCAGCCACCGACCTTCGGGTAAGCATACTCCAAGGCGGCCTTCGAGACACACGACAACGCAAAATCGTCGAGCAGAAATTGATAGCCAAGTTCCGCACCCATGAGGACGGCCTCAACCGGGATCTTGGGTTCATGTCACACTACACGTAACCCCACCAGCGAACAAATGTTATCTGTTTTTAATATAACAGGTCATTGACTGTCTTCCTTATCTCTCTCTCTCTTTTTTTGGGGGGTTTGTATATTCGGTGGCCTTTTTAGGTGACACCTTTCTGTCTGCTCACTGTGATTGCCTTGGCAACGGGCAGTAATCACCAGGCTTTGTTCTGTGATCTTAAAATGCGAAGGATTCAAAAATTTAATTTCCACACCGCCTGAGGAAGGGGGAAGCCCCCGAAAGCTTGTGGGATTAAAAATAAAATTGTTAGCCAAATTAATGGTCATTGGAGGCTGTTTTGTGTATGATGTCAAGTAAGACCTGGGGTGAGACTTCACACATTTTATCACAAACCTTAGAAACACATTCAACCTCAAATATATCCACAATTTAATTTTTCATGTAGTAATGCAAAGATGGTCTAAAACATAATAGTGCTCAAAGGGTTAACAGAGAGTGGAGCTTAAACCAGTGATACATTTACATCATTACCCAGTACCTCACTATCAGTTTTATTTGACATTTACACAGATATATAACAGCAGAAATGGAGATCTGTTTTGAGTTAAAATTATTCTGGTTATTATTTAAAACATAATTCTAAATTGCACTGAGCAGTTATTAATTTAAGGAGCTATTCTGTTCGGGATATTAACCAGCCCTGGTTAATGTGATGAAGACTTCAGCAGGTCACTGATCGTCAGATATATTTATTCTTTACATAACCTCATAACCATAGCTGCACTTTAAAGAACTGGGTTCTCAGTAGTGGTCAAGGATTTGGTTTGGGCAGTGGGTTGGTACATTACCCTTTAACAAATGACGCTAGAGTTTGAATCCAGCCCAGAATGATGGGATGAAAATTTCCTCTCTCTGTTAGTTGTCCATATAAAATGAGTGTGGATAGTCCAAAACACTCGAAGTGTCAGATTTGTATTGGAAGAGCTGCTCAAATATCTGAATTTGGGGCTGGGGCTGAAGAATATTAAAAGAAAAAGTGAGTCTTAGGGTAAGTGCTATCACAGGTTGGTACAAGATTGTAGAACTCTTCCATGACAGCACACAACTTTAGGTTATAGTTTTTGTAGCAAACTTCATGGAACCTGTAAACCTCCATCACAGGAAACCTGTATGACACACTGGGTAGGCATCAGCAAGCTGGGACAATCCTATTTAATGTGCCTGCTCCACAGAATGGGGCTTCCTCTTTACTGGTTTCAGATTCTGGTCTCAGAGGAGATTTTTCATTCCCTCCCTATCTCTGTAATCTCCTTCAGCTATAGAACCACCCGCCTCCCACCGCCGAACTTTCTGTTCCTTTGACTGTGGCCTTTTGTGCATCCCCCTCCCTCTGCCCCAGCATTGGCAGCTATGCCTTTAGCTGCCTAGGTCCCACACTCTTGAATCCCCTCCCTGAGCAGCTCCATCTCTCCATCTCCCTCTCCTCCTTTAAGGCCCTCCTTAAAACCCACCATTCCTAATATCTCCTTCTCTGGCTCGATGTCCATTTTTGTCTGATTACGCCTCTGTGAAGCACCTTGGGACCTTTTTCTATTTAAAGGCACTGAATTAATGCAATTTGTTATTGTTTCCCCCAAATCTTTATTCATTATTTATTCCTGGCTGAAACCATCCCAATGCTTCCAAGCCTCACCAAGGAGTCACAGCAGAGTCCAATAATTAATAACATTAAGTATAGAAGCTTTGCATTGCGTCTGGCCTGAACCATTCTTTGCCTATAATCCTTGGTACACCTCATGAGTCTAAACTTAAGAGATGTTCCATTTGCCAGCACTACCATCCCTTACTCTTGGGACACTAAGCTGGAAATGTTTTAAAATCTTAATGTATCGCCTACATTGAGGGTCATTTTGCAAGGTCCTGTTCTCAGTGCAAAGCCTTGCCAACAGCAAATGTGGCAGTGGATACAGGGTTACAACAAGGTAGCCTTGATTTTCCTGCACTGATTGTTAGCAGCTCTCTGTGGCAGCAGAGAAACCGTGCAAAATTACCCCCATGTTGTGTATTGACAACATTAAATTGGTGTGGAAGCTCTGATGGGTTGGTGAGTGTTAAGTGGGAGGAGTCTTGGGTTAGTTTAATTGCCTCGTTGCATTAGAGTTAGGATTAGGGATACAAGGATTAAGGAGTTTTAAACAGTAGCAATAGAGGTCAAGGCAATGTTCTAGGCTTGACTTGATAGGCTTAGGCCAGTTGCTTTTGAATCTTGTAACATTGATTCCTTTGTGTAATTATGCCTTACATTGGGTAGCATTTGTATACCATCATAACTATGTTTATTCTTAATTAATTCTTCACATAATGCAGTTTTCCATCCCATTCTCTGTAACTCTGATTACAATTACTTTCTGCCAGTGGTTAATTGGTTTGATAGTGAACCTTTCACCAATTCACAATTTTATTAAATGGAACCAATGGACTGAATCTAAAATATTTCCTGGGCTAGGAGGAGACGCTATGGTTGTGGGAATGTTTATGCTGAAGAAAAGATGACCCGGGGAGACCTTATCTAAATTTCCAAGATTCTAAGGGGAACAGATCTGCTGAACGCCAATAAACTATTTGATGTAACCACAAACTCTCTAACTGGGGGAACAGATTCAGGTCTCAGAAGAGGGAAGGTGAACAGACAGTTTCGATGAACAAGCTTACACAGAGGATAGTTGGTGTGCGGAACAGACTGCGCAGGAAGAGGGCAAAGGTGGATAATGTTGGCAAATTCAAGAGGGAGCTGGATAGTTTTTTGGAGAAAGAAATCATGAAGAAGTCCTTTTCTGTTAGAGGAGATGGAAGAAACTGTGGCACATAAGAAGATAGGTAAAAACCCTGAAATAAATGTTTGGTGGGGGGAGGGGATGGGTTTAGAGCAGGAGTCTCCAAACTTTTTCTGGGCAAATATCCATGAAAGGGCTGTATGCTGGCATAAGTGCCAGGCTGCGCCCACTGGCCCCCGTGGACTTTCTGGGGTCATGGGGAGGTTCCCTTCTTTGAATGCCAATGGCGGTACATCTCAGGCACCAGCTCGCATGCCCAACCGGCCACCAAAAGGTGTTGGGTTCCCCCCGCCAACCCCGGAAAGGTTAAAGAACTGCACCCTCGGCCCTCTTTATGAAAGGGGCTGCTTTAAAAATATTTTTAAAAATTGGCCTGGAATCTTCAGGGATCTGGGTCATGCTCCCCAGCCCTGCTCCCTCCTACACCACTGGCCTTATAAGAGAGATCTCTGATGTAAGGCTAGGGCTCAGTATATCTCTGTCCTGGCCTATTCTCCTGCCTTTCCAGGAGACTCCCACTTGACTTACTTTATATGCGGCTCCTTTATCTTTTTGAGTTTCGTAAGTGCGTACCATGGAGACTTAGGGGCTACATATAAAGATTAAATCCATGTTCCCATTAATTCCCATATATCACAAGTTGCTGATACTAACAGATTTTGGTGTTCAGATTTAGAATGTATCCACCGATGAGGTTCGTTTCAAACCTTATCCCACAAAATCCATGCAAGACAAATCAGTGAGTAAGAATATTAGCACAAACAAGAGTGAGCTTCAAGGGCCAGATTACCAGGACTGGAGGGCTCTCGATATAATGACCCTTTATACCCCTGGTGTAGAGAGTCACTACATAGAGACTTCTGATTTTAGAGCCTAATTTTTTACCTGAATTTAGTGGGTGAAGTAAGGTGAAAGGTATTGCCTGCCATACGGGGTTAAAAACAAAATAGAATGCCAGTAGACAGAAAACTGTGGGTTTAATCAGTAAACTAATTTTGAATGCAGCAAGTAAATATTTCAACTAATAAACAATTATAATTGTCTTCTCCGACCATCCAACTTCCCTTCCTGCCCTCCATACTAGCTGACATTGTAAATGACGTTCCATCTCCTCAGGCACTGTGCCCTTCTTTTCAACACAGCTGTCATCATCCCTCTCCTCAACAAAGCTACCCTCAACCCCTCTGTCCTTGTAAATTACCACCCCACCTCCAATCTCCTTTTCCTCTCCAAAGTCCTTGAACATGTTATCGCCTCCCAAATCCATGCCCATCCTTCCCGCGACTTAATGTTTAAATTTCTCCATTCTGTCCCTGTAACTGCACTGAAATTAATCAAATCATATGGCCTTAATCAAAATCATAAATTACATTCCCTGTGACTGTAATCATGGTACATTATCCCTCCTCGACCTCTCTGTAGCCTTTGATATGGTTGACCACACCATCCCCTTCTAATGCCTCTCCACCATTGTCCAGCTTAGTGGGACTGCCCTCGCTTGGTTCCACTCATATCTATCCAACCATAGCCAAAGCATCTCCAGCAACTGCTTCTCTTCCCAACCCTCAATTGTTAATTCTAGAGATTTATCATTGGCCCCTCTTCTTCCACGTTTACATGTTGTACCTTAGTGACATCATTTAAAGACGTAGGCTCAGCTTCCACATGTAAGCTGAAGATACCCAGCTCTACCTCTCTCCAGTACCTCTCTTGATAGACCTCCCATCCTCGTGTTTAAATCCCTTCATGACCTCACCCCTCTCTATCTCTGCAATCCCCCTCAGCAAATACAACTCCCCCCTCGCCCTGCAACCCCCGCACAAACTCTGACTCTGGCCTCTTGTGCATCCTCACTTCCCTTCACCCCACCATTAGCGGCCGTGCCTTCAGTCGCCTGAGCCCCACACTCTGGAATTCCCTCCCTAAACCTTCCGCCCCACCACCTCCCTCTCCTCCTTTAAAATCCTCCTTAAAACTCATCTCTTTGACCAAGCTATTGGTCATCCCTCCGAATACTCGACGTCATGTCTCTGTGATGCGTGTTGGGATGTTTTTCCACATTAAAACTCCCGTGTGAATGCAAGTTGTTCTTGTTGATGGTGATGAGTCTGTGTTTTATTGTGTTTATCTCTAACTGATACCGATGTTATCAAGTGTGTTCTAGAATCCAGGATCAGCATCAAGGATTGGGAAGGACACTGATCCAAGCCAAGGCTAATGGTAGCCAATTGGAGATGGATCCAGTCACCTAAATAGAGGTCTTTCTGGCTGGAAACCTGCATCAGTGGGCCTCCGTCAGATTATTTCTGAATATAAAAGAAAAATTCTCCCTTCTCTGCGAGGACAAATTCTCTGAGACTTACTTCCTTATATTTCTGGACTCTGCACTTTAAATCAAAAGAATTCTCCACTTTTATACAGTAAAAATAACAAACACGTATTCATAGATCAACAATTCCGTCTGATTAACACCACAGCACAATTAATTTATCTCCATCGGTCCAGAAGCATTTGCCTCTGCTCCCGTGCCGTTGTCAGGATGGGGCACTCAGCCCCATCCAGATATGTTGACTGGACGGATTTCGCAGCCTGTCATGTGATTTCCTGGGATGGGGCTGCTTTAGAGCAACTCTCAGGCTGGTTTGAAGTCGGGCACTGTGAACATGCCCATAAACGATGTCGCTGGAGCAGGCTAGTCAGGAGGGAGACCCCACTCTGCACGCACACAGCTCCTCTGTCCCTGGGTGGAAGCCAATGCAGAGACCAGTAATGCCCATCCAGTCTGCAGGCCCCATGTCCCTCTATATAGGCAGTGGGGGCAGTCTAAGACCAGTACCTGTAGTAAAACAATGGTTTGACAAGGATTACAATGCCAAGCAGCATCCTCCACACTCAGGAAGGCTGTAATGCATTGTGCCTGGACCTGCGATTCCACACAAGAGGGGAGTATTCCCTTACACCACTATTTCTAATCAACCCGTAAACCAGTTCTTTTTTGATGCTACTAGAATTAGCAAATATATAAGATTGTCCCCCAAATCTGGCCTCTTGATGTCCATCGCATCACCATGGGACGCTGCCAAGTTGAGCAGCTGGTATGTAACGGTTCACAGCTTTTTGTACCTGTCCACTATTCCTTCCCCAACAACTGAGACAGACTCATTCAAGAAAGCTGTCAACATTTAAAAAAATCAAGCAGACAAGCCAACCCATGGAATTGTGAACTTCAACAGTGAGATAAGTCAAATCTGACCACATTTTGAACCAAAGTGAATCATACTCGAAATGAGTAAAACTTTCCAGGCTGGATATAGGCTAATGATACCCAGACCTGTCAGCTGTCATTTACTGGGAGTAATATTCACTCATTTTGTGTTAAAAATGTCATTTTGACATTTTTCGCTCCTAAATATAAACACAGCTGTGTGTGTTTAAGTGGGTACATGATCTGCTTCAATCTCTTTTGGTCAGGAATCCATTGCTAACATTCTCCTGATGTTCAATTCTTTTTTTAAGTTCATTCTCGAGATGTGGGCATCGCTGGCAAGACTGGCATTTATTGCCCATTCCTAGTTGGCCTTGAGAAGATGGTGATACAACTAATTGGCTTGTTAGGTCACTTCAGAGGGCTGTTAAGAGTCAATCATGTTGATGTAGGACTGGAGTCACATATAAGCCAGACGGCAGATTTCCTTCCCTAAAAGGACATTAGTGAACCAGTTGGGTTTTTACAACAATCTGACAGCTTCATGGTCACTTTTACTGATTGGAGCTTTTTATTTACTGATTTTTTAAAAATTGAATTCAAATTCTCAAACTGGCCTGGCAGGATTTGAACTATTCCAGGATTAATAGTCCAATACCATAACCATTACGCTAACATACCCCAACATCTCCAACAAGACTGCTTCGCTCGGTTAGATGGGGGCACTGCCCATGTTCCCGGAGACAGCTCCAGGAAGATGCTCCCAGGACTCCCTCTTTAGATGGTCTCATTTATTTTATTTTTCTGGTGGCAACACTGGGCTTGCTGGCAGTGGTAGCGTGCAAGGTAAACATGCTATACGGACAGTATTGCTTTTAGAAATAAAACCCAGTCATGCACAATGCTTTCCAAGTTTAGCTGCTGAGAGTTGCAGGCAGGGCTCCACCATGGAGCGGTTTGCCCCCGGGGCACTTTTACCTTACATGTCACACCACTGCTCCCCTCTTGTCAGGTGCCAGTCTCTGTAGGCGTGCTGGGCTCTGTTGGAGACCAATTGTGAGAAAATGAAAGCACGCATCCCTGGTCTTTGGCCTTAATTTGACGGCAGTTCTCATTCTGGCCAGATCCAGCTGTTCATATAGCGAGAGAAAACCATGTGTCTGCACCAGTCGAAGGTAAAGCGCCCTTGGTTGTGATGCTATTTGCCTCAGGCTCCTAATTACGCTGTGTTTCATGGTCTGCAGTACCATGGCACAATCCCAACAGACAATTGCCCTCACTAACAGAAGGCAAAAGATGAAAAATTTTAAATACGAATACAGGCAATTAACCCAGAAAAGGGAGGATTCAAGAAACCCAATTTGGCCAGAGTGTTTAACATTAAAATGATTCACCCTCCCGGTTTTAATTTAAGAAACAAAATTCACTAATTGTGTTTGTAATTACCAATTAGATGAAAACTGTAATCATTGAAAATGTTAATCACATTCACTGTGAAAGAGTCCCAGCAGTAAGGCTTTATGCTGCAGCCAATGTAAAATTGATAAAGAGATTCTCGGTGAGTGTTTTATTTGTTTGCGTTGTGATTGCTGTGGAGGAAAGTGCTACTGTTTAGACTTTAAAAAAATTTCTCTCCAATCTTCTCCTAGACTCTTGCAGGGATAACTGGTCCATGGATAGTAGTGGCCGTCCAGTACATCATCCAAGTAGCCATTCTTCACCTGTGAATCTACAGTGTGTGTCAGAAGTCTAGTCAACCTGGAAGTCCAATTATATCCTCGCCTGGCATCCGCATGTGAGCACTTTTCAGCAGGGGTCGTTAGAATCCTGGCTGACTGATTTTTTTTCCCCCTCCCTAGCCCAACAGTGCTGAGACTAATTGTAGAGGTCCCTCGGCCACCTCAACCAAGGTTAACTAGCTCAGCACAGACTGGGGTTTGGACCCAGAACCTCTCTGACCTGTAGGCTTGGTACCACACTAAGAAAGAACTTGCAATTACACACTGCCTTTTATGTCTTCAATATGAATTTCCTTCTCTCCTCTGAATAGTGCCATGGGATCTTTTACGTCCACCTGAACTAGCAGACGGGGCCATGGTTTAACGTCTCATCTGAAAGGTAGCACCTCCATTGGAGTGTCAGGCTAGATTATGCCCAAGACCTGGAATGGCGATTGAACTCCTAATCTGGTGCTATGGCTTCTTCTTTGAATAATTTACAATGGTGAGGTGGCAGATGGTGTGTGACAGCCTGCAGTGCCATAACGCACTGTGCTATGGTACGGTACGTCGCAGGTTTGTGCTTGTATCCACCCCCTTCCCAAATCAGAATGTTGTCAGGCTTCATCTTTAATGGATTCAGTCAGTCAATCAGTCAGTTCTCACATCTAGGCTGGCCATTAGAGTTGGCACCAAACTGCTTTATCACCAGCCTAGGCAGGTTTTGGAATTTATCACCAGTTGCCATTTAGCAACTTCTAACCAGCAATACAGTGGCTGGGTTTTTACTGTTGGCAGTCTCCTTGTTCCCTATGATGTGGAGATGCCGGTGATGGACTGGGGTGGACAAATGTAAGGAACCTTACAACACCAGGTTATAGTCCAACAGTTTTATTTGAAAATCACAAGCTTTCGGAGGCTTCCTCCTTCGTCAGGTGAGTGTGTTCTCCTTGTTCCCTAGACTAAGGAAGGCAAGAGTCAGCCAGAGTTCCACTCCAGATTGCTAACCAGCGATGCCTGCTAGAAAATATTGGGGGACAAAATTGGACGCAAAACAGGCGATAGTGTATCGGCAGTCTGTTTTACACCTCGCTCGATTTTCTTTTCCATTATGGAAAAATGTCAGGCGGGGTATAAAACGGACGACCGATTCACTATCGCCTGTTTTGCATGACTGCCCAAAGACCAATGTCATCCCCCGTGTGTGTGCGTGTGTGTGTGGACAGGAGTGAGCTTGGTTGTCTTTAGGCCTAAACGTTAAGAATGACCACCTCAGTCCACACTGGGAGGGAGTCGATGGAACCGCATTCCAGGAAGGAATCGGCACCTTCATCAGATGAGGGGAAAAAAGCTGGGAGGAGAAAAAGAAAATTGCAGGGATATAAAGTAACCTATAAAGAGTTTAAATAAAATGTAAATACTGTGCCACAAGATAGAATTCAGCAGAAACCTTTCAATTGCAGGAAATACAAGAGTTAAAATGGCTGAGTATATTTGCCTATCTTGTGCTCTTTTTCCCTCCAGTTTTAAGACTGGATTGTGTGCATTAATAAAACCTAATTGAACCAGGTAGTAACAGGTTGTGACGTATAAATTGATCTATTCTGGCACTAGGCAACAGAAAAAAAAAACACAGCAGAGGTTTATTTAATGAGGTAGAGACACAATGCAGAGAAATAAAGTGGAAGAGAATTAAACATAATCCACTGTAAGTACGAGTATGTGCATTAAGTTTAGTAAGTGCTTGAATTATATTAATGCATTTGGCTGACACCACGTGACAAAAGCAATTTTCCCATCTCTTTATACAAAGTATAAAACTACATGCTTTTTTTTAAAAAAAAGAGAAAATTAGCTTTCTGAAAAGGTAAAGTAAAAATGGAAAATGCTAAAGATCCAGGCGTCAGCTGGTTCAATTATTAGTACTCTCACCTCTGGATCAGAAGGCTGTGGGTTTGTGGTCCAAAGAGGATTTAAGCGTATAATTTAAACTGATACTCCAGTGCAGTACTACAGGAGTGCTGCAATGTCAGCGGTTCTGTTCTTCAGAAGAGACATTCAACTGAGGTCCTGTTCTGGTGGTTCAGGTGCAACAACAACAACTTGCATTTATATAGCGCCTTTAATGTAGTGAAATGTCCCAAGACACTTCATGGAACCGTTGTAAAACAAACTTTGACACCGAACCACACAAGGAGATATTAGGACAGCTGAGGTCAAAGAGGTAGGTTTTAAGGAGTGTCTTAAAAGAGAAGAGAGAGGTAGAGAGGCGGAGAGGTTTAGGGAGGGAATTCCAGAGCTTAGGGCCTAGGCAGCTAAAGGCACGGCTGCCAATGGTGGAGCGGGAGAGGCCAGAATTAGAGGAGCGCAGAGTTCTCGGAGGGTTGGGACAGTAAAATCCCAACACCAGTTGGGGCAGTAGAAGTGGCTCGGGCTCCTCGGCTAGGGAGATTGAGTACTCACCCAGGGTTCTTGCCCCTGATCACGGTCCAATGACTCCTGCCAGAAACCTGGATGATGAGGAAGACAGCATTGAGTTTGGCTCTCATCATGGTCAAATAGCTTGACACTCAACTATCCTGGTTCACACATGAAGAATGGCACATTGGGCGAAGTGCCAAAGGGTAGCGGGTGGCCATATAACCGTAACGCAGCACCAGTTAGTGCCTTCAGCAAAGGGGAAGAGAAAGTTGGAGGGGGGGGGGGAAAGGAAGATGGAGAAATGTCAACAATCACACTATGATGAAGCACCTTTCTTGTCTCCTGTACTCTGTGGTTTGTTAGCTGCAGGGAGGAGAGTGCAGAGGCAGGAACTGGTTGCAAAACAAATGTTTCAATCACAACCCTGGAATAATTTGGTCCAAATGTTTTTTTTTAAATGAACATTATGACCTGTAGCATTGTGGCAAACAGGGTTAAACTACTGCCCCAACTTTCATTGAACCTGTACGGGAGCGGAGCTGTCATGAAGAGTTCAAATAATTTTTAAGTTAAAACGAAGAGGTTATTCTGAATTTTTAAAATAATTAAACTGGTACAAGATTGCACTTTTACCAGATGGCCTATTTCCTCCTTGTTAGAGCGCCACCTCTTGGTGTGAGGTTCAGGATCTGCTGTTAAATTAATATTTTTAAAAAAGGCTTTTTTTTGGTTGGTCACCTTCAGCTAATTATTGCAGTTGACGCAAATCACACCGATAACTACATGTACCCTTTTAACGGTGGGGTCTAATATATTGACACGATGCTCTATATTAACAGTTGCAGTCATGTGGTGGTAGATCATTTTCTGGCTGTTATAAAGTTGCATTCTTTGAAAGTAATGAGTCTATATAATTCCATTTAATAACACACCTTCCAACCTCCCCCCATAAAATAGATCTGCATTCTGCACAGGCAATGCAAAAAGTATGTAAAAAAAAGAGGATGCATACCTTGAATATAGTTTAACGATTGTGTTTGAAATATTTAACAATTATTCACCAACTTCCTGGAATAATCCACAGATGACACTACACAAAAAATTGGGATATGAAAAAAAAATCTTCAGAAGATTAGTTCTAAACAATAGCAGTTTTTAAAAAAATTCCATTCAAATAATTATTTTGCATAGGGAAAGTACTCCCTGTTGGGACCCGTGTTACGCACTGCACAGTAGAGTTCGTTCTACTCCTGGGTTTTAGTGAGCTGATGCTGCAAGGGATTGGTTGGATTGCAGGTTTAATCTCCTGCACGTTGAATTTGAGATTCAGTTAAAGACATTACAGAAAAGAAAATTTAACAAAAACCAACAATAATTTAACACAACACGCCCCCTCGGTGCAGTTTTCTGCAGCTCAGGGGCATTTAATATTTCTAAATATGTGCAAATTACTTTTATAACCGTCAACTTTATCACTGAGCAACTGAAAGGATAAGTTTTTTTAAAAAAAGAATTTAGATGGATTTTAAATTTTTGAATTAAATTATTGATGGTTTTATTGGTGGTAAAATAATATTTTGTACAACGATCTGGATAATGGGGCTCATTCTATTTAAATATTAAACCAGGAGACAAAATATAAACCGTTATATATATTAAATTTGAGCAACCGTCTTTACCATATTTTCTTTACAATAGGTTGCAGGTTTGAAGGTTGCTGTATTCGAGTATGCAAGAATTATCTCATGCAAATAGCAAACATCAATCAGACCAGACACTAGTGGAATATGACAAGGCGTTTTCTCGCGTTCAGCTTTAACTAGACCTGCTGCCTCTCTCTCTCTCTCTCTCTTTTGGGGGAGAGGAGGGTACAGACACAGGGAGAGGCAAAATCTGTCCTCTCAATACGGGAATCTATGACTTTAAAAACCCTCCCATCGCACAGAATGAACGGCAGACTGTGTTACAGGTGAATGTTTATCAGTTTGCTTGGCTGCGTAATTGTTTTTTTTTCTCTCTCTCTCTTTGGACTGGAAAGCGGTTGGAGTGACAATCAGTGGAGGATTCAGGAGCGTGATGGAGCCTCGCAGCCGCACGGCGCTACCGGCCTCTCGATTCCCAGCCACTGCTTAGAATGGAAATTCAACCAAAAATCAGCAACTCGGGGTTGAAGATGCCTGTCCCTTCCCCATAAATGCGAGCGCCTTTCCTGGGGGTGGTGGTGGTGGTGGGGAGAGGGGGGTGAAGAGGCTGTCCTGTGTGTTGCTCACATAAGAGAGGAGGTGGGAGGTCTTGGCTGAGGTGACAATGGGAGCTGGAAGGACATTAGTGATGAGGAGGATGATGTTGGAGCGGTGTTCCCGAAGGGAAGGATAGAAAGAGGCAGGATCCGAGCTGACTTCTTTCTCTCTCTCTCTCTCTCTCTCTGTTTCTGTGTCGTTGACTGTCTGAGGGGAAGGCAAAGAAAATTTTAAAAAAAGGATGCAGAGTGGACCAGCGCGGACCAGCGGCGCCAGCAATGTCCAAAGAGCCGAGAAGAAATCCTGCTTTTCCAACATCAAGATCTTCCTGATATCAGAGTGCGCGCTGATGCTGGCGCAGGGAACCGTGGGGGCTTACCTGGTAAGGCGAATAAAGTATCTGGAGACAAAATAAACCCTGATAATATCAAGCCCCTTTATTGCAATTTTTTTTAAAAGTTGGTATTAACTGGGACTGAGATCCTAGACATTAAATTGGAAGTATCGAAAATGAGATGGTGTACGTAATTGCCTACATAATATGGATTTGTAAATTTATTTAGTAATCTGTGAATTTACATTAATCAGATAAGATTACCATAGGTGCTCCAGATGGATGTGAAATCATATAATAATGTCAGTTCTCACAATATAATACATGTACAAAGAGATTGGCCTGTGTAATAATTGGAGATTGCAGTTAAATCCTGTATATGTTATAGTTCAGTGATTGATAAGATATGAAGCTTCTGATTGTATTACCTATCAGCAATTTGCATTTATATAGCACCTTTAACTTAGAACCCCCCCCATGTCAAATATATTAGACTACATTGCAATTTTATTACAAGAATTTTAAGTTTTATTTTATTCCCAGTATCTTGCTGTAGTGAAAAGAGAGGCAGAACGGGTTTACTTACCCTCGTCTTGTTAATGTGATTGTCAGATTTTTCACTGTATATATGATGCATTCACACATATGTGCACACATATAACACATGTATGTTTACATACATGCATGCAGAAATACAAGCATTTTGGATACATACATGCAGAAACACAAGAATTAGGATAACCATTAGCTAAAACATGATAGGATTGCTGTTTCTATGGAAACATACAGTGGTTGCCGGGGACTCTATGATTCTTACATAACTGTTATCAATCAGTTACTAAGTCGGGTCTTAGGCTTGTGTCTTATCAGTTTGTACCATCATGGTCTCTGTTTGCTTTACCCCGGTTCACACTGTACATCGAAAGACAAACCAACCGATCCATTTATATCAGGATCACTCACTAACTTTATGTTGAGGGTCGCTATGTGCTTATTCACCTGTCTCGCTCTGTCTTTGTGCCTTTCTCTCTCTCCCTACCTGTGCGTGCCTTTCTGCTTTCCTCTCTTTTTTCTGTCTCTGCTTCTCTCAGTCTTTCTGAGTGGACCTCTATGTCATTTCTGGGGGCTGTCCTGTTCTGTCTCTCTCTCTCTCTCTCTCTGTGAAAGCTGTCCTAGAGACACATGAGGTGCATTTATATTTGTCTGTTTTAAATTTGTCTCCTTGATCCTGACCGCAGAATCAGAGACCAGTTTTTTTCTTTACGTCTATGATTCTGCTGCCGGATTAAAGGTACTGCATGTAGCAGTGTTCAGGCCAAATGCTGGTCTCCTACACAATCTGAACTAAACAATGGCCTGTGTAAAAATACCTAAGAAGTAAGAAGTCACCAGTGAGGGGAAGATAGCTAACAAGTGGTCCTTGGGCTATATTTTGCGAAGCACTCCTTTATATGCTCCCTGCAGGTGTTTAACAGTGGATCACTTGTTCTTTATCCAAATTGATAACTTGTTTTCAATTCATATTTCAGATCATAAAATATCACTTTACACAGCCGCTATACACAAAAACTACGGGGCATGTCATTAACTGGTGAAGATTTTTTAGATAATGGATGCTGTCACTAAGCAATGTGATTTGTAAATGTAGGAGACCAGTTCAGATCCAGAGGAAAACATATAAGAACATAAGAACATAAGAAATAGGAGCAGGAGTAGGCCAATCGGCCCCTCGAGCCTGCTCCGCCATTCAATAAGATCATGGCTGATCTGATCCTAACCTCAAATCTAAATTCATGTCCAATTACCTGCCCGCTCCCCGTAATCCCTAATTCCCTTTACTTCTAGGAAACTGTCTATTTCTGTTTTAAATTTATTTAATGATGTAGCTTCCACAGCTTCCTGGGGCTGCAAATCCACAGACTTACTACCCTCTGAGTGAAGAAGTTTCTCCTCATCTCAGTTTTGAAAGAGCAGCCCCTTATTCTAAGATTATGCCCCCTAGTTCTAGTTTCACCCATCCTTGGGAACATCCTTACCGCATCCACCCGATCAAGCCCCTTGACAATCTTATATGTTTCAATAAGATCGCCTCTCATTCTTCTGAACTCCAATGAGTAGAGTCCCAATCTACTCAACCTCTCCTCATACGTCCACCTCCTCATCCCCGGGATTAACCGAGTGAACCTTCTTTGTACTGCCTCGAGAGCAAGTATGTCTTTTCTTAAGTATGGACACCAAAACTGTATGCAGTATTCCAGGTGCGGTCTCACCAATACCTTATATAACTGCAGCAATACCTCCCTGTTTTTATATTCTATCCCCCTTGCGATAAAAGCCAACATTCCGATATGATGCTGTCATGCTCGATATGAACTGTAGGAAGTTCTGAGAAACCTGTCTTTTTTGTGCTTCCCTTGCTGGATGAAGGACCTGCCTGATGTGGCACCAACCTGTACAAACCACGAAGGTCCAAAGTGCGATCCTTAATTTTAGCTAGGACAGTGTTAGAGGCACTACCCAAGGCATCTAGAGATGAAAGTGGCTGCTTACTCACTGCACCATCCAGCCCTTATTGTCCAATCATAGAATCGTACAGCATATAAGGAGGCCATTTGGCCCATCATGCCTGTGCCGGCTATCTGAAAGAGCTATCCAATTAGTCATACTCCCCTGCACTTTCCCCATAGCCCTGCAAATGTTTCCTTTTTACGTAGGGATCCAATTCCACTTTGAAAGTTCAGGCAATGCGTTCCAGATCATAACAACTCACTGAGGAAAAAAAATTCTCCTCACCTCTCCCCTGGCTTTTTTGCCAATTATTTTAAATCTGTGTCTTCTGGGTACTGACCCTCCTGCCAGTGGAAAAAAGTTTCTCCCTATCTTTTCTATCAAAACCCCTCCTAATTTTGAACACCTCTACTAAATCTCCCCTTAATCTACTTTGCTCTATTGTTAAAAGGAAATGTAACGTTCACCTTTTTAGCATCGAAATTAAACCGGAAAATGCTGGCAGTGCAGAACAGGTCAGTCGGCACCAGGAACAGAATTTTCTGCTTGGGTACTCCGGGTCCGTGACTTTGCATGCATTCATTTTAACGTACAGGAAAGCATGGGCTGTGATGTGCGGTCTTTGAACATGTGCTCCCAGTATACGCCAGGGGCATTTTGCGTTGGACCGTTCATCACCACCAGTTCTGACGAAAGGTCACACCCGAAATATGAAGAGGTCTTTCAGACATTGAATTCCAGCATTTGGGTTTTTCTTCCTGTCTCTAGGACTCTGGGTGGTTGGAGTCTGGAACTCACTGCCTGAAAGGGTTGTGGAGGCAGGAACCCTCACAACATTCAAGAAGCATTTGGATGAGCACTTGAAATGCCATAGCATACAAGGCTACGGACCAAATGCTGGAATATGGGATTAGAGTAGACAGGGCTTGATGGCTGGCGCGGACACGATGGGCCGAAGGGCCTCTATCCGTGCTGTATAACTCTATGACTCTATGACTGTGATCTTCTGCATGAACATTATGGCTTTTACTTTAGTACATTAGGCACATAATTATCAGGTGCAGCTGGAGACAATGTAATGGGGACAGAGGTCTCCCAAATTTGACCTGGTGGCCACCGTGAGTGCAGAGAGACTTATCTCAAGGGGGTTGGAATGCAAAAGTGAGGAAGTGATGCTTTAGTTGTGCAGATCCTAGGTCAGACTCCGTCTGAAGTGCTGCATTCAATTTTTGGGTACTGGACCTCAGGAAAGATATATTGGCTTTGAAAGGGGTATAGCACAGATTCACCAGAATTAAACCAGTGCTTAAATGGTTAAATTCTGAGGACAGATTGCATAAACAGTTTGTATTCTCTTGAGTTTAGAAGGTTAAACATTGATCTAATCGAGGCATTTAGAATGATTCAGGAATTCGACAGAGCAGATGCAGAAAAGCTATTCCCTCTGCCAGGGGAATCCAGATCAAGAGAGCATAATCTTAAAATTAGAGCTAGACCATTTAGAATTGAACTAAGGAAGCACTTTTTTCCACACAAAAGGTAGTGGATATCTGGAACTCGCGCCCCAAAAGAATGTGGATGCTGAGGGTCAATTGAAATTGATATGGAGTAAAGGCAGGCAGATATGGGGATCCAGGTTGCAGTGATGGAGGAGCCTCAGCCCTTGACCTTGTCCAACAGGTACGAGGTACTTGCTACCTGTGTGGATGAGAACAAGGGCTGCAGGGAGGATGGGCAAACTGACCATGGCACCGTGGTACAGGAGGCCATTCAAGTGGGGGGAGTAAAAAGGAATGTAGTAGTGGTAGGGGATAGTATAGTCAGGGGGATAAACACTGTTCTCTGCAACTGCGACCAAGAACCCTGAAGGCAGTGTTGCCTGCCCGCTGCTAGGGTTAAGGACCTCTCCTCGCGGCTGGAAAAGAACTTGGAGCATGAGGGGGAGGATCCAGTTGTCGTGGTCCACATAGGAACCAATGACATAGGTAGAACTAAGAATGGGGTTCTGCTGAGACAGTTTGAGGAGCTAGGGTCTAAATTAATAAACAGAACCTCATAGGTAATAATGTCTGGATTACTACCTGAGCCACGTGCAAATTGGCATAGGGTCAAACAGATCAGAGAGCTAAATGAATGGCTCAAAGAGTGGTATGGGAGACAGGGGTTTCGATTCATGGGGCACTGGCGCCAGTACTGGGGAAAGAGGGAGCTGTTCCGTTGGGACGGGCTCCACTTCAACCGGGCTGGGACCAGCGTCCTGGCGAATCGAATAACTAGGGCTGTAGATACGGCTTTAAACTAAAAAGGGAGTGGGGGAGGGGTTAAGGTAAGGGGAAATTTAGAAATCTAATCAGGAAAGTCAAGGCAACAGTGCAGTGTATTGATTTGGGTAAAGGTAAGCAGAGTGTGGCAGGAAGGGACAGAGAGTTTACCAATAATAGTGCAACAACAAATAATGTCAAAGCAGGAAAAAATGGTAAAAAGGCAAAATTAAGGCTCTTTATCCGAATGGATGGAGCATTCATAACAAGATAGATGAATTAATTGCACAAGTGGAGATAAATGGGTTTGATCTAATAGCCATTACAGAGGCATGGTTGCAAAGTGACCAAGGTTGGGAACTAAATATTCCAGGGTACATGACGTTTAGAAAAGACAGGCTGAATGGAAAGGGAGGGGGTGTAGTCCGAATAATAAAGGATGACATAAGGACAGTGGTGAGAAAGAATCTTGGTTCAGAAGAACAGGAAGTAGCATCAGCATGGGTGGAAATAAGAAATAACAAGGGGCAGAAAACACCAGTGGGAGTAGTTTATAGGCCCCCTAATAGTAGCAATACCATTGGACAGAGTATTAATCATGAAATAATAGGAGCTTGTAACAAAGGTAATGCCATGATCATGGGGGACTTTAATCTTCATATAGACTGGGCAAATCAAATTGGCAAAGGTAGTTTGGCGGACGAGTTCATGGAATGTATTTGAGATGGTTTCGTAGAGCAATACGTCATGGAATGAACCAGTGAACAGGCTATTTTAGATCTTGTATTATGTAATGAGACAGGGTTAATTAGTAATCTCACAGCAAGAGATCCTCTGGGGAAGAGTGATCATAATATGATAGAATTTCACATTGAGTTTGAGAGTGGCGTACTTAAGTCAGAAACTAGAGTCTGAAACTTAAATAAAGCCAATTACATAGGAATGATGGGTGAGTTAGCTAAGGTAGATTGGGAAACCAAATTAAAAGGTATGATGGTTGAAAAGCAATGGCAAACATTTAAAGGAATATTTCAATATTCTTAACAAATAAACATTCCATTAAGAAATAAAAACTCCACGGGAAAAGTGATCCACCCATAGCTAACTATAGAAGTTAAGGATAGTATTAGATTAAAAGAAGAGGCCTATAATGTTGCCAAGAAGAGTAGTAACCCTGAGGATTGGGAGAGTTTTAGAAACTAGTAAAGGACGACCAAAAAATTGATAAAAAGAGAAAATGGAATATGAAAGTAAACTAGCAAGAAATATAAAAACAGATTGTAAGAGCTTCTAAAAGTATGTAAAAAGGAAGAGAGTAGCGAAAGTAAACATTGGTCCCTTAGAGGCTGAAACAGGAGAAATTATAATGGGGAATCAGGAAATGGCAGATGCATTAAACAAATATTTTGATCTGTCTTCACAGTAGAAGACACGAAAAAAACATACCAGAAATAGTGGAGAAACAAGGGTCTAATGAGAGTGAGGAACTTAAAGTAATTAATATCAGTAGAGAAAAAGTACTTGAGAAACTAATGGGACTAATACCTAATAAATCCCCTGGACCTGATGGCCTACATCCGAGGGTTCTAAAAGAAGTGGCTGCAGAGATAGTGAATGCATTGGTTATGATCCCTAGATTCTAGAATAGTCCCCGTGGATTGGAAGGTAGCAAATGTGACCCCGCTATTCAAGAAAGGAGGGAGAGAGAAAACAGGGAACTACAGGCCAGTTAGCCTGACATCAGTCGTCGGGAAAATGCTGGAATCCATTATTAAGGAAGTGGTAACAGGGCACTTAAAAAATCATAATATGATTAGGCAGAGTCAACATGGTTTTATGAAAGGGAAATCGTGTTTGACAAACCTATTAGAGTTTTTTGAGGATGTAACTAGCAGGGTAGATAAAGGGGAATCAGTGGATGTCGTATATTTGGATTTTCAAAAGGCATTCGAGAAGGTGCCACACAAAAGGCTGTTACACAAGATAAAGGCTCATGGGGTTGGGGTAACATATTAGCATGGATAGAGGATTAGTTAACGGACAGAAAACAGAGAGTAGGGATAAACGGGTCATTTTCAGGCTGACAGGCTGTAACTAGTGGGGTCCGCAAGGATCAGTGCTTGGGCCTCAGCTATTTACAATCTATATTAATGACTTAGATGAAGGGACCGAGTGTAATGTATCCAAGTTTGCTGACGATACAAAGCTAGGTGGGAAAGTAAGCTGTGTGGAGGACAAAGAGTCTGCAAAGGGATATCGACAGGTTGAGTGGGCAAGAAGGTGGCAGATGCAGTCGAATGTGGGGAAATATGAGGTTATTCACTTTGGTGGGAAGAATAGAAAAACAGAATTTTTTGAAATGGTGAGAAACTATTAAATGTTGGTGTTCAGAGAGACTTGGGTGTCCTCTTACAAGAAACACAAAAAGTTAGCATGCAGGTACAGCAAGCGGTTAGGAAAACAAATGGAATGTTGGCCTTTATTACAAGGGGGTTGGAGTACAAAAGTAAGGAAGTCTTACTACAATTGTACAGGTGAGGTGAGGTGCCTGAGAGGCGGTGCAGTGAAGGTTCACTAGATTAATTCCTGAGAATGTTGTCATATGAGGCAAGGTTGAGTAGAATGGGCCTATACTCTCTGGAGTTTAGAAGAATGAGAGGTGATTTAATTGAAACATATAAAATCATGAGGGGGCTTGACAGGGTAGATGCGGAGAGATTGTTTCCTGTGGCTGGAGTGTCTAGAATTAGGGAGCATAGTCGCAGGATAAGGGGTCGGCCATTTAAGATTGAGATGAGGAGGAATTTCTTCACTCAGAGGGTTGTGAATCTTTGGAATTCTCTACCCCAGAGGGCTGTGGATGCTGAGATAGATAGATTTCTGGACTCTAGGGGAATCAAGGGATATGGGGATTGGGCAAGAAAGTGGAGTTGAGGTCGAAGATCAGCTATGATCTGATTGGAATGGCGGAGCAGGCTCGAGGGTCCATGTGGTCTACTCCTGCACCTATTTCTTATGTTCCTATGTTCTTAAATGGAATTGAGGTACAGATCAGCCGTGATCTATTTGAATGGCGGAACGGGCTCGAGGGACTACTCCTGTTCCTATGTTCCAGACATTATACTGGATACCACTGAACCACAGATATGCCATAGTGTAATGTTTGCTGAGGAAATCCTGGTAAGCAAGTGATGGTTAACGTTGCCTTTGAACTTTGAAAAGCAACAGAAGCTCAGGTAGTGACACTGTTTGGGAGAGAGTCACAGAACGAAGAGAAGGAGAAATGTATGAAATTCACTACTGGTATTCCATGCGGACCTTTCTGATGAATGGAGAATGCTGAGGTGCAACTGCATCAGCTCTTACGTTCTTGAAATTTAACACTGGAGCACTGCCAACTCTTGTGGTTCTCTAGTAACGATTTTATGTTGGGCCGGCAGCCTGGGCACATCCTTCAATGTTGTAGGGGGTGGATTTTGGTGGAATATGCTCATCTCATCAGCAAAAATAGTCTGCAAGGCTTTGGACTGCAGATGGTTTTCTCTTCAGGTCTGTGATATTCCATCATTGGGGTCATTTTGGTTTTATACCATACTGTAGTGCTGGTTCGGAAATGGTTAAAGTTTCAGAAGGGTTTGTTTATGTATCGGAACTGCTGGCTTGCAGACCAAAAAGTCATAATTTAAACAAATTGGTTGTTTTTTCTTATTCGTTCATGGGATGTGGGCGTCGCTGGCGAGGCCGGCATTTATTGCCCATCCCTAATTGCCCTTGAGAAGGTGGTGGTGAGCCGCCTTCTTGAACCGCTGCAGTCCGTGTGGTGACGGTTCTCCCACAGTGCTGTTAGGAAGGGAGTTCCAGGATTTTGATCCAGCGACGATGAAGGAACGGCGATATATTTCCAAGTCGGGATGATGTGTGACTTGGAGGGGAACGTGCAGGTGGTGTTGTTCCCATGTGCTTTCTGCTCTTGTCCTTCTAGGTGGTAGAGGTCGCGGGTTTGGGAGGTGCTGTTGAAGAAGCCTTGGCGAGTTGCTGCAGGGCATCCTGTGGATGGTACACACTGCAGCCACTGTGCGCTGGTGGTGAAAGGAGTGAATGTTTAGGGTGGTGGATGGGGTGCCAATCAAGCGGGCTGCTTTGACCTGGATGGTGTCGAGCTTCTTGAGTGTTGTTGGAGCTGCACTCATCCAGGCAAGTGGAGAGTATTCCATCACACTCCTGACTTGTGCCTTGTAGATGGTGGAAAGGCTTTGAGGAGTCAGGAGGTGAGTCACTCGCCGCAGAATACCCAGCCTCTGACCTACTCTTGTAGCCATGGTATTTATATGGCTGGTCCAGTTAAGTTTCTGGTCAATGGTGACCCCCAGGATGTTGATGGTGGGGGATTCGGCGATGGTAATGCCTTTGAATGTCAAGGGGAGGTGGTTAGACTCTCTCTTGTTGGAGATGGTCATTGCCTGGCACTTGTCTGGTGCAAATGTTACTTGCCACTTATGAGGCCAAGCCTGGATATTGTCCAGGTCTTGCTGCATGCGGGCATGGGCTGCTTCATTATTTGAGGGGTTGCGAATGGAACTGAACACTGTGCAATCATCAGCGAACATCCCCATTTCTGACCTTATGATGGAGCGAAGGTCATTGATGAAGCAGCTGAAAATGGTTGGGCCTAGGACACTGCCCTGAGGAACTCCTGCAGCAATGCCCGGGGGCTGAGATGATTGGCCTCCAACAACCACTACCATCTTCCTTTGTGCTAGATATGACTCCAGCCATTGGAGAGTTTTCCCCTGATTCCCAATGACTTCAATTTTACTAGGGCTCCTTGGTGCCACATTCGGTCAAATGCTGCCTTGATGTCAAGGGCAGTCACTCTCACCTCACCTCTGGAATTCAGCTCTTTTGTCCATGTTTGGACCAAGGCTGTAATGAGGTCCGGGGGTGAGTGGTCCTGGTGGAATCCAAACTGAGCATCGGTGAGCAGGTTATTGGTGAGTAAGTGCTGCTTGATAGCACTGTCGACGACACCTTCCATCACTTTGCTGATGATTGAGAGTAGACTGATGGGGCAGTACTTGGCCGGATTGGATTTGTCCTGCTTTTTGTGGACAGGACATACCTGGGCAATTTTCCACATTGCCAGTGTTGTAGCTGTGCTGGAAGAGCTTGGCTCGAGGCGCAGCTAGTTCTGGAGCACAAGTCTTCAGCACTACAGTTGGGATGTTGATGGGGCCCATGGCCTTTGCTGTATCCAGTGCACTCAGCTGTTTCTTGATATCACGTGGAGTGAATCGAATTGGCTGAAGACTGGCTTCTGTGATGGTGGGGATATCGGGAGGAAGCTGAGATGGATCATCCACTCGACACTTCTGGCTGAAGATGGTTGCAAACGTTTCAGCCTTGTCTTTTGCACTCACGTGCTGGACTCCGCCATCATTGAGGATGGGGATGTTTGCAGAGCCTCCTCCTCCCGTTAGTTGTTTAATTGTCCACCACCATTCACGACTGGATGTGGCAGGACTGCAGAGCTTTGATCTGATCCGTTGGTTGTGAAATCGCTTAGCTCTGTCTATAGCATGTTGCTTCCGCTGTTTAGCATGCATTTAGTCCTGAGTTGTAGTTTCACCAGGTTGGCACCTCATTTTTAGGTACACCTGGTGCTGCTCCTGGCATGCTCTTCCACATTCCTCATTGAACCAGGGTTGATCCCCTGGCTTGTTGGTAATGGTAGAGTGAGGAATATGCCGGGCCATGAGGTTACAGATTGTGCTGGAATACAATTCTGCTGCTGCTGATGGCCCACAGCACCTCATGGATGCCCAGTTTTGAGCTGCTAGATCTGTTCTGAATCTATCCCATTTAGCACGATGGTAATGCCACACAAGACGTTGGTTGGTGTCCTCAGTGCAAAGACGGGACTTCATCTCCACGAGAACTGTGCTTGGTCGCTCCTACCAATACTATCATGGACAAATGCATTTGCGACAGGTAGATTGGTAACGACGAGGTCAAGTAAGTTTTTCCCTCGTATTGGTTTGATCACCACCTGCCGCAGGCCCAGTCTGGCAGCAATGTCCTTCAGGACTTGGCCAGCTCGGTCAGTAGTGGTGCTACCGAGCCACTCTTGGTGATGGACATTGAAGTCCCCCACCCAGAGTACATTTTGTGCCCTTGCTACCCTCAGTGCTTCCTCAACATGGAAGAGGACTGATTCATCAGCTGAGGGAGGACGGTAGGTGGTAATCAGCAGGAGGTTTCCTTGCCCATGTTTGACCTGATGCCATGAGATTTCATGGGGTCCAGAGTCAATGTTGAGGACTCCCAGGGCCACTCCCTCCTGACTGTATATCACTGTACCGCCACCTCTGGTCAGTCTGTCCTGCTGGTGGGACAGGACATACCCAGGGATGGTAATGGAAGAGTCTGGGACATTGGCTGAAAGGTATGATTCTGTGAGTATGGCTATGTCAGGCTGTTGCTTGACTACTCTGTGGGACAGCTGTCCCAATTTTGGCACAAGTCCCCAGATATTCGTGAGGAGGGTCGACTGGGCTTGGTTTGCCGTTGTTGTGTCCGGTGTCTTGTGGTCCGTCCAGTTTTATTCTTGTTATGACTTTTTTAGCGAGATTTTACAACTGAGTGGCTTGCTAGGCCATTTCAGAGAGCAATTAAGAATCAACCACATTGCTGTGGGTCTAGAGTCACATCTAAACTAGACTGGGTAAGGACAGCAGGTTTCCTGTGAACCAGATGGGTTTTTACGACAATTCGGTAGTTTCATGGCCACCATTACTGACACTAGTATTTTAATTCCAGGTTTTTATTTTAATTAATTGAATTTTAATTAATTGAATTTAAATTCCCCAGCTGCCGTGGCGGGATTTGAACTCATGACTCCAGATTATTAGTCCAGGCCTCTGGATTATTCGTCCAGTAACATAACCACTATGCTACCGTACCGTTTAGTCACACGCAACATGGAAATGGAGAGCAAATCCATCCCAATCCATTCAATAGCAGTGAGCTAAAAGGGCAGAAGCCTTCTGAGAAAGTTTGGTAAAACTATTTGTGTTTTCTTGCAAACAGCACAATGTAAACCAAGTCAAAATGGATTGGGCCAGATTTTTTTGGAAACTTGCACCATACTAATGGTGCATCTATGGCGCACGCCATTACTATTTCCAGGAAATGATGATGCCAAAGTTCCCTGATGCTTTTCCTTTCCCTCACCGAAACAGTTGAACAGCTAATTGTCATAGCTCCGCCCCCATTAAAATCAATGGCGAGATCGAGCTTGCAGAATTAAAGCCAATGAGACCGCCACAACCATTTAGATCATTGCAGAATGGGCTGAGTGTACAGGAATCATGACAGGAATGCTTTTGAAAGAGCCAACATTGCTTCTGGGCATCATCACACAGTTGCTATCTCCATTCTATATTTCCTCGATCAGATTGACCGAAGCAGAGCCAACATTTTTGCAGATTTAATGCAAACGCGAATGTTATTTATACTTATTTCTCGCACTGCTAAATGCTGCAATCAAAAAAAAAGTAAGGGAATCCATGAAACAATGTGACATTGCCTCTTGGGGTGATTGTTTGCTGCATTGCTTCTGATGTCAATCGTGGGTGAAGTACAGCACTCTTCTTATAATTCACAGCTCCTAGCCATAGCCTTGTCGAACAATGAGAGTCACAGAAGATCTGTTTGTTCTTGTGGCGATATTTATTCAATATTTATCCCTGTTTATATCTTTTAATAATTTGCTGCCGGATATAAATAAATGTTGGCTCGAGACAGCAGCCTCAACAGAATTCGGCACTGCTTTGTTTCCATGAATTCCTTAACAATTTAATAACGCTTTGGTCCCAGTTACAGTCAGCAGAGATAAAATGCAACTTTTAGAAAGATTTCAACCAACTCTATTTTGAAAACAAACAATATGCTGGGATTAGAGATTAATTCGGTAAATTCGCCACTGGATAATCGAAGAGCCCACGGTCTAACGTGACGTTCATTGTCAATATCGCCATTGCTGCGAATTCCGGGCCAATATCATTTGTCAGTGACCTGTTTGTGTGTCTTGGTTCAGCACCCCTCTCTCAATAAGAACAAGGGTTGTGCAGAAATTTCCAGAGGGCAGCGTCCCTGTAAACAGTGCAGTCTTCATATCTCTACAAAGCTCATTGTTGAACTTTCTTCTCATTGCACCATCTCCCACCCTAAACCTCAGAGACCCGGTCTTCCCTTCTTCTATAATCCACAAGCTGTTAAAGCCCAAGCTCGATGTCAGCTAACCACTTTTTTAAAAAATTGATTATCGGGATACGGGCGTCGCTCGCAAGGCCAGCATTTATTGCCCATCCCTAGTTGGCAACATAGGGACAGGAGTAGGTCATTCAGCCCCTCGAGCCTGCTCCACCATTCAATTAGATCATGATTGATCTGTACCTCAACTCCATTTACCTGCCGTAGCTCCATAATCCTTTGATACCCTTACCTAACAGAAGGGTTGCCCAAGAGAAGGTGGTGAGTCTTCTTCTTGAAACGCTGCAGTCCGTGTGGTGAAGGTGCTCCCATCGTGCGGTTAAGTACGGAGTTCCAGGATTTTGACCCAGTGATGATGAAGGAATGGCAATACATGTCCAAGTCAGGATGGTGTGTTACTAAGGGGAACCTGGAGTTGATGGTGTTCCAATGCACCTGCTGCTCTTGGCCTTCTAGGTGGTGGAGGTCACAGGTTTGGGAGGTGCTGTCAAAGAAGCCTTGGCGAGTTGCTGCAGTGCATCCTGTAGATAGTACACACTGCAGCCATGCTGCGCTGGTGGTGGAGGGAGTGGATGTTCAAGGTGATGGATGGCCTGCTGATCAAGCTTGACTTACTCATCCTGCAACATGGGTTCAGACCCTTTACCCAGGTTTCGCGATAATAATTTAAAAAATAAATCACATATTGCACCATTCCCTGGTGATACAGCAGCAGAGAGTGCTGAAGATTGCTCTGCATCATTGTGTTGCTAACAAATTAGGGACTTGTGCCAAGTACAACTCCTGGATGCATTTCACTCAAAAGTACAGTCTTATAGAGGAGGGGATCTGTGCATCAAGTACGGTTGCCAACTCTTCAGGATTGGCCTGGAGTCGCCAGAAATTGACGATTAACCTCCAGGACACTTCTGCAAGCAAAACCATGGAGAAAAATCAAAGGGGTATTAAAAAAATTGTGGTTTTTTTTCATTTACTTTGAACACTTGTGTTTATTTGTTATAAAATTATTGGAGATGGGGAAAAAAGGCTGTTTGACTGACAGTTAAAAATTATCCAATTGGATAATGAAGAGACTTCGTTTTCCAATTGGCCGTGAGGATGGACGTGTTGGGCGACCAATGACGGGATTGTGGGGGCGGGGCAGTTGGAGGCAGAATCACATGTGATGAAATCTCCAGGAATACAATCAATCAAATTTGGCAACCCTAATCTAGGGTGAGATGTTTCAAATTATAAAGACTCATTCTCCAAACTCTACCCCATACAACAAGACCAATGAGTTCAATTGAAGTCCCTTTATTGCCACACTGGCTGCAGTCAGCACAGATCAGGGAGGTCTCGCAGGTTTGACTGCTTTGATTCCATCCCACCTCCACGTACAAAGATAAATCCCATCTGTTCTGTAGCAGCTTTATTTCAACAGGTAAAGAAGTGAAATGGTATTGATTGTGCAAACATAAGATAAATGCAGATCAAGATATGGGTCACTGCCATCCTGGAGGTGTATTTTTGTTTTCATTTAGTTATAGATCTCTGCTGGTAAATGTATCAGTTACCATGTAATTTTGCAGTCTGATGCATTTGAGGCTCCATTATAATAGAGAAAAGAATCACAAATGCTGGAAATCTGAAATAAAAACAGATGTGATGCTGCTCAAAGAGTCGTTGATAAAATCGCTGTTCACTGTGGAGCTGTCACATGGACCAAGATGGTTCTAGGTTTGATAATAACATTTTATTTCCAGATTTTTAAAACTGAATTCAAACTCTCAAGCTGCCATGATGGGATTTGAACTCACATTCTCTGGATTACATCAAGTCTACAGCACAGATGCAGTCCATACGGCCCGATATTATCTCCTGGTGAGCGAAGCTTCACTCCAGGAGTTAAATTCGTAAAATCTACCCTATAAAGTATAGTACAGTATATTTTTGAACTTTGAACTTGGCCAGATGGACTGCAGTGGTCTTTTCTGATCCTGCACATTCCTAAGTTCCTGTACTCCTGGAAATACCAAAAATAACTTGCATTTATATCGTGCGTTTAACTTGGAAAAACTCCCAAGGCGCTTCACAGGAGCATTAATCAGACAAAATTTGACACTGAGCCACATAAGGAGATATTAGGACAGGTGACCAAAGAGGTAGGTTATAAGGAGTGCCTTAAAGGAAGAGAGAGATAGGATGAGTGGCGGAGAGGTTAAGGGAGGAAATACCATGTTAAAAATGTACAACACTCGACCAATATGTAAACCAAAGCACAATTATAGACTAAAAAAATGTTTGTGTGTCTGGGATTCCCTGAGCTGGACCATTAGCCTATAAAGTGCAAGATATTTTTTTCCAAATTCTGAGCGCTTCACAATAGAAATTTCGACAACTCGTGTTTGGGATCAATTCTCTAATCTCACGGTCTTTGTACTCCATTTAACATTTCAGAAGCTGAGGTAAACTGATCTCATTATACTTCATGCAGCAAAACAGTGCCTCAGCTTCACAACAGAAGCTGCCCATAAAAATCCTGTGTAATTGTGTTTCCTGGAGTAATATGAAGTCTTAAGAGGTTAAAATAGAGAAATGAAACCCACGGCCACTGGGAATTTGAAATAGAAACAGGAAATGCTGGAAATACACAGCAGGTCTGTCAACATTTGAAAGAGAAAAGTTGGATTAACAGTTCTGATGAAGGGTCACACAGAAAATATTGACCTCAGCCCATAGTAATGTATCCCAGGACAAAACACAAAGTAGGTACAATGAGGAAGGGTATTGAGCCTATCCTAGCTTATCTATCCAGAAAGACCCTACAGTACCCTCCCCATTACATCATCCAACTGTATTGTAATTCTATGTACTATAATTCTCACAGATTGTAGATGATAGAAAAACAGTTCCTTATGCTATGGAGTTTTTTAAGCATGTTTGAATCCCATAGATATTTTAAAACCAAATAATCAATGTTTCAGCTTCTCATTCCAAAGTTTTGGTCCTAAAAGGAAATAGTATAACTTTTCACCATGGTACACAAACAATTAATACCAAATTTCCCCCCCTTCACAATTATCATATTTAAGTAACTACCCAGAGAAAGTTATTATTTATAAACTGTTTGAATTATAAGGTCATAGGAAGTAGTACAACATCTCTATGGTAAGCAAGGTTTTGTCTCGCCTGTTTTCTAAGAGGCATCCCAGAAACCCTGAACAACAGCACACATATCTCTTTAAACCATGTGCAAGTCCTGCCATTGAGCAGGGAAATGTACCACATGCACTCGTGCTTCCATCGCTCTTTAATTGTTGAGATATTTGCCTAGGAGTAAATGACGCCTACATTTGGGATTTCCAGACTGTCATACTTCAACTAGTTTGGATTACATTAGCATTTACATTACTAACCTCCCTTCAGGATACAAACAAGCTGCTGAATGAATTAACCATTTTTTGCCAATTATCAAAGACGTCAGACAACAAAATCATGAACTAACAGTTGTTTATTAACCTTAGAATCATAGTTAACAGTACTTAAACCTAAACATTGGGGGTCATTTTGACTTTGGGTGATAGTGTAAAACAAGCAATATCGATTCAGCTGCCCGATATACATCTGTCCCAGTTTGAATTTCCATTTATTTCCATTTATTGAATTTCCATTTATTTCCATTTATTTAATTCTGACTACCCTAAAGTCAAAATTACCCCCACTGAGTGTGCAAATAATTAGTAGATAGGAAATAAATAACAGAGGTTACAAAGGCAGTTTAGTTATGGCACGATAATTCAGCATTAACTGCTTGCTGATTAATTTACAGTTGAAATCAGTGTTTGAGATGGATATACATTGGTGAGATTAATTTAGGATTGGACTCCACAAATAGCTGACAAGTTAAAAGCATTAGATAACCAGACTATTAACTAAATTAAAGTCTGTATGCTTGTAGTCTCCAGAGCTCATACAACCACACCCTTAGGAGTTGGCTCACCACGATTAAAATGAATGGATGCAAAATTATGGGAACGCGATTTCATAAAATGACACTTTAGGGCTGAGCATCATGACACATCTCTGCCGGTGTTCCAGGGGGTTTGAAGCTTTCGTTGTGCTTTAGTGACCAGACTGATTGCAGTATTCGAGGTGCGGCCAGATGAGAGCACAGTAGACCTTCATGAGAACGAATTTGGCAAACCCTTGATTTGTATTTTGATTGATCGATCAGTTTTGACACGATGCCATGTGCAGTGAGAAGGCTTACCACCAAACACTTTTTTGAGAATTTGATATCCCTTCAAATTTTAACGAGCATAAATTGCTGCTCTATTTATCGCTCTTTTTGAGGGTGAGATTGTTACTTAGAGTATAAGAGGTAATTCCAGGTCGTGACCTAAATATGACTTTACTCCAAACACACTGGCTCGCGCCTCAGTTTGGCATGACTGCTGTGCCAAAACTGAAGCACAAGAGACCGCGTGAAATTGGTCCTCTTGCGTTATCAAGGCACAATCAGAGTGCTGGGATTGCTAGTCACTGATGCTGTAATGCTAGTTCCCATTACTGTTAGTATTTGAAAAATCCTCCATGGAATAAGGCATTATTAAAACTGCAAAATGTACTCACAGTTAAAAATATCATAATTTTAAAAATTGTCACTATTTTACACTGGTTCCATGATGGTGCTATTGTACATTTTACAAACATGCCATTCTCAGGAGTGTACATTGATACAAGAATCCTGTTTGCCTGGCTGTACATACATTACTGTGCAAATTTTCTGCTTATCAAGGTGAGGGATGTTAGTACTTGAGAATGCAACACTATCCCGTTTCAGGCACCCAGGGCTCGATTTTCGCGTCGGGTTTCCGGCGGGTTTCCAGCGGGGGGGCCCCGAAAATCCCGATATCCGGTCACGTGACCGGATCGCGACGAAATCCCGGCCACTTCCGGGTACCGCGCTGACGTGCGGGGCTGCGCGCGCAAGCCCCGCTGGTGGGAATCCCGCAGGCAATTAAAGCCAGCGGGGTTCCACTTGAGAGTACTTACCTTGCTTGTTGAGGTCAGTTAATGAGCTGAAGCAGCTGTCAAAAGAGGAAGTGTGGGATTTTAGGTTCAAGGCAGTGAGTTTCACACACTGGGGGAAACAGTCTCTCTCCAACCAGGCGTGTTGCAGCCAGCAGCCTGTGGCAGCTGCCAAGGTGCACTCCACGGGGGAGAGCCCTCACCCACGCAGGAGGCCACCGCATCACATAGGGCAACCCCTGCCCCCCACCACCCCCCGCCAAGCCAGAGGACAGACCGACACGAAACCGCAGCCCCAGTCCGAGGAACCACCCACCTACCCTGCACAACCCCTCAGACCAACACCTGCCAGATGGGTGGTGCGTGGACACCCTCGGAGGACGAACAGCATGACCAGCCCCAGCAGCCTCGCAGTCCACGCCGTCCGCCGCAGAGACGTGGAGCCCCCCAACACGGTGTTGTTGCACGCCCACCTGCACAGCAGGAGGGAGGGCTACCGCAGAGAGAGACGCATCGCAGAGGGCACTACCCTCGCCACAGGGTCCACAGACCGAGGCACAGCTCCCCGGACCTCTCCGAGCAGCAGTGCACACGGAGGCGCAGATTCGCTCGACATGTAGTCGTGGAGATCTGCAGGCTCTTTCATGCCGAGCTGCTCCTGGCTGGCCCCAGCACCAACTGCTTACCTGTCGCTGTCAAAGTCACCACTGCCCTCCACAACTTCTCCTCCGCATCCTTCCAGGGTGCAGCCGGCTACACCGCCGATGTCTCTCAGTCGGTGGCGCGGAAGAGCCCTGCAAATACACCTGCACCTACTCTGCAGTAACACGATGGGTGGCATCAGTGGTGGGTCCTCATAGTGATACCCAGGAGCGGGCATTATTGGACACAACGGACAGGATTCGCGGAGACATGGCAGTGGTGGTGTCAATATAATGTGTGCTGTTTGTTGCTCTGAAATTCAAAAGAGGTAACACCCATGGCAAACCCTCAGACACCCTTGTGCACTCCCTTCATGCTCACGACACGTTTGCCTTACGCTGCCTACCGCACATATGTGATGCATGCCCTGTGGCTGCAGGACAGGTGGTGGCAGGTTGAGTGAGGCTGGCCGTGAGGGAGATGCACGAGAGGGTGAGTATGGGATGGAGCAATGAGATTGTATGAGGATTGGGTTGCGTGTTAGTGGCAGGATGAGTACTGGCGAGGTGAGTAGGTGGAGGTAAGATGAGGATGGGGTTTGAGTGGGTATGAAGGGTGATGTGACACAGTAGTGTTGGCGGTGCCGAAGGAGATGTGGGGTGGGGGCAGTGTTGTGGCAGACGGAGTGTAGGGGAAAGACTTCGTGTTCTCACTGTGGCTGACCTACTGCGGTCATTGCAGCGCCTCCTGCACTGTATGCAGGTGGGCGATATGTTGGTGGCGCAGGTGACCCCCTCTGCCACCTCGAGCCAGGCCTTCTTGGTGGCAGAGGCAGGCCGCTTCCTCCCGCCCGCCGGGGGGAAGATCTGTGTCCTCCCCCCCCTCCTCACCCCATCTGATGATACCTGGGGTGAGGCATCATTAAACTGGGAGCAGCCTTCCCCCTGGGCTGCTCCATGCTGCAATTTGTTCCTTTGGTTGCAGCATCTGTCAGTGGAGGACTGCCCGTTTAACTAGAGAACCTCCAGCTGACAGATCGTACTGCGCATGCGCAACCCGACCGACGCGCAGGCCAGTGCCGCGGACCCCCGAGGATCAGGTAATTGATGCCTATTAGTGGGTTGCCTGCTACGATCGCGCGGGCAACCCACTAATTTCACCGAGCGTGTTGACCACGCTCCCGAAACCCAACCCGCCGGAAACCCGCAGGCCTGGCAAAATCGAGCCCCCAGTGTCAGTATCAGGCATTCCCAGGCTGGGTATCGCAATCCCAGATCAAAAGCAAAATACTGCGGATGCTGGAAATCTGAAATAAAAAAAGAAAATGCTGGAAATACTCAGCAAGTCAGGCAACATCTGTGGCGAAAGAAACAGAGTTAACGTTTCAGGTCGACGGCCTTTGGTTAGAACTGAAAGTAGTTAAAGATTTATCAGTTTTTAAATGGTAATGGTTCTGCTGTTGCCATTTTAAGCTCCTTGAGACCCATCTTCTGTTTTTTTTTAACTTGTCCCATTACCACCCTCCTTGCTTTGCACCATCATCCCATCTGTCATTTAATTAATCCTGCCCTCCACCCTATCATAGACCTTCCCATTTGTTCTTTCCTCCCCTCCCCTTCACCCCCCCCCCACCTTTCCCTAGCTCTGTACTTGCTTAAAAACTGTTAAAACTGCCTCAGTAAAAAGAAAAACCCCTCAAGTGGATGTAAAAGATCCCATTGCATGATGAGAAGAACAGCTGAGGTGTTGTCCCAGTCAATATTCCTCCCTCAACCAACACCACCAAAATAGACAAGCTGCTGTTTGTGGGACCTTGCTGTATGCAATACTTCAAAAAGTATTCCATTGACTGTAAAGTGCTTTGGGATGTCCTGAGGCTGTGACAGGTGCTATATAAATGCAAGTCTTTCTTTTTAACTGTTGTGTAAGCAAATGTGGTAGCCAATTTGCACATGGTAAGATGTCACAAACAGCAATGAGATGAATGACCAGTTAATCTAATTTTAGTAGCGCATGTTGAGGGATTAATGTTGGCCAGGACACAAGGAGACCTCTTCTATTCTTTGAATGGTGCCTTGGGATCTTTCATATCCATCTAAACCACAAAAGCCAGCAGACAGAGCATTGCTTTAATGTCTAATCTGAAGAGTGGCACTTCCAACAATGCAGCACACCTTCAGTAGTGCTCTGAAGTATCACCCTGAACTGGGAATGAAATCACAGCCTTCTGATTCAGAGGGAGAGTGCTACCAGCTGAGCCTAGCTGATACTGTTGAGGAGACAATTTAGTGCTGAATCAAGGGTTGTCTTTCACATGTAAACTAGGAACGAGATTCAGATTCCCAAACTCATTTCAGAATATATCATTGAGGGATGAATATTGGTCAAGACACAGGAAGAACTCACTTCTTATCTTCAGATAGTGTCACGGGATCTTTTAATGTAAACCTAAACCACAGGAACAGGTAGACTGTGCATCGGTTCAGTGCCTCAGCTGAAGGATCGCATCTCCAACAATGCAGCGCTTCCTCAGTACAGCACTGGAGTATCAGCCTAGTTCTGGAATGGGACTTGAAACCACAGCCAGCAAACAGAGTGGACTTTCATCCCATCAGTCGAGGCTGAATTTCAAGCCACTGTGGTGAAAGTTCAGTAACCAGTGTAGCATTTCTCTAACCCCAACACCAGATTTCCTGCCACTTCTAAGAGTAAGGACACCGATTTGGTGCCAGTTAGTGCTGAATTAAACATAGAAACATAGAAAATAGGAGCAGGAGTAGGCCATTCGGCCCTTCGAGCCTGCTCCACCATTCAATATGATCATGGCTGATCCTCCATCTCAATACCATATTCCTGCTCTCTTCCCATATCCCTTGATGCCTTTTGTGTCTAGAAATCTATCTAGCTCCTTCTTAAATATATTCAGTGACTTGGCCTCCACAGCCTTCTGTGGTAGAGAATTCCACAAGTTCACCACCCTGAGTGAAGAAATTTCTCCTCATCTCAGGCCTAAATGTCCTACCCCTTATCCTGAGACTGTGACCCCTCGTTCTGGACCTCCCAGCCAGGGGAAACATCCTCCCTGCATCCAGTCTTTTTAGCCCTGTCAGAATTTTATATGTTTCAATGAGATCCTCTCTCATTCTTCTAAACTTGAGTGAATACAGGCTGAGTCGACCCAATCTCTCCTCATACGTCAGTCCTGCCATCTCAGGAATCAGTCTGGTGAACCTTCGCTGCTCTCCCTCTATGGCAAGTATATCCTTTCTTAGGTAAGGAGACCAAAACTGCACACAATACTCCAGATGTGGTCTCACCAAGGCCCTGTATAACTGCAGTAAGACATCTTTGCTCCTGTACTCAAATCCTCTTGCAATGAAGCCAACATACCATTTGCCTTCCTAATTGCTTGCTGCACCTGCATGTTTGCATTCGGTGAATGGTGTACAAAGATACCCAGGTCCCTTTGTACATCAACATTTCCCAATCTATCCCCATTTAAATAATACTCTGCCTTTCTGTTTTTCCTTCCGAAGTGGATAACTTCACATTTATCCACATTATACTGCATCGGCCATGTATTTGCCCACTCACTCAACTTGTCTAAATCGCCTTGAAGCCTCTTTGCATCCTTCACACAACTCACGATCCCACCTAGTTTTGTGAATTAGTGAAGGTTTTTCTGCTATGGGCTAATGACCATGAGAAACTGGATTGAGACTGTCCAAACTCATTTTACCCTCTTATATCCATTCATCATTATTATATAGAGCTCTACAGAGGATAACATGGAACCTTCTCCTAGGGGTCAGCTGAGGGACACTTCATCCTTGCTCTCTCCAATACTGGCTATGCTGCCTTATAGAGTTTGTCTATGTTGAATGACTGTTTAGTGCCTTGCTGTTGAATGCTTTGTGTAACACCTGTATAACTCTGGACTTTTTTGTTCCTTGTCCAGGTCAGCGTGCTAACAACTCTGGAGAAGAGGTTTAACCTGCAGAGTGCTGATGTCGGTGTCATAGCCAGCAGCTTTGAGATCGGAAATTTGGCCCTGATTTTATTTGTGAGCTACTTTGGGGCAAAAGGGCACAGGCCACGCCTGATAGGATGCGGGGGCATCGTGATGGCCTTGGGGGCTTTGCTGTCTGCCCTGCCGGAGTTCCTCACCCACCAGTACGAGTATGAGTCTGGGGAGATCCCCTGGGGACTGGAAGGCAGGGACCTGTGCATTGGGAATGTATCAGCGAGCAGCCAAGGACCAGAGGCAAAAATAATCTGCGGGAACAGGACTTCTACCAACATGATGTACCTACTGCTGATTGGAGCTCAAGTCCTCCTGGGTATTGGTGCTACTCCAGTCCAACCACTTGGCGTGTCCTATATAGATGATCACGTTCAAAGGAAGGATTCCTCCCTGTATATAGGTAAGATTTAAATGATGTTATAGCTGCCTTATATAGTGACTGTTGTAATGATCATGAGGCCAGTGATCAGTTTCAATTGCCGTCTCTCATTTTGCTAGTTCGAAGTTTGACACCTCCTAACTGGGATATAATGAAGTAAATCAAGCCCCTTGACTGTAATATGAGTCCATTGTCATTACAGAACATCCTTATTAATCACACCCTCTTTAGCCAGTGAGTAAGAGTGAGTTTGAGTCATACAAGAGATTAAAAATGGTTTTTTTACTTTGACACCAGTCAGTAGGACCCATCGCAGTCTTCCATTCCTGTACATTTTCGTGGGTTTCAAAGCTCTTTCCAAATCCAGCTTGAATTACATAGAATTACACAGAATTTACAGCACAGAAACAGGCCATTCAGCCCAACTGGTCCGTGCCAGTGTTTTTGCTCTACACAAGCCTCTTCCCACCACATCTCATCTAACAATATCAGCTTATCCTTCAATTCCTTTCTCCCTCATGTGTTTATCTAGCTTCCCCTTAAATGCATCTATGCTATTCGCCTCAATACTTCTTGTGGAAGTGAGTTCCACATTCTAACCACTCTCTGGGTAAAGAAGTTTCTCCTGAATTCCCTATTGGATTTATTGGAGACTATCTTATATTTATAGCCCCTAGTTTTGGACTCCCCCACAGGTGGAAACATTTTTTCTACATCTACCCTATCAAACCCTCCCATAATCTCGAAGACCTCTATCAGGTCACCCCTCAGTCTTCTCTTTTCTAGAGAAAAGAGCCCGATATTAATATTATTCAAGGTTTATTTTTAATTTCAAGGAAGTGAATTTGACAGGTGCTGCAACAGATAACAAATTAAAGTACGTATAAAACAAATTACATTGCTGGAGAAATCCAGATTTGGATTTGGAGCTCCTAGACATGATCAAAGCTTACCGGTCACCGTGGTAAAGACCTTTATAAACGTAGACACCAACTGGTAATGTAGGTAAAATGACTGATTCCACACTCCTAATGAGGAGCTGTGCTATATAAGGGATAGGACTACATCAATGGAGGGCCCATTAGCCAGCCTACGCTCCCTTGGAGTGAGGCTCCCCACTGGGAATGCAGGACCAGTGAATATATCCACAAATGTAAGGTTGCATTTTGCTACGGTATTTCTTAGTTTGAAAGGTACATTGAAATGATGTCGTGGTCTGGAGAATGTGAGAACAAGACACGGTGACAGCATTGCATAAGGGAAGATATCATCACATCACAAAAATGACTTGTGTGGCAACATTGCAATCAAAATGGCAGTGTTTCCTGAAATGGTGGCAATTCCCCTTTAAATCAATTTTATTTAAAAAGTTACTCGATGGTCATTGCACCAGTGAGTTGCAAAATATGTGGGAGGTTTGAGTTTCCTCAAGAGGTTCTCCCATTTGTCTGCTGTGACTTCGGCAGAAGAGCTGGAAAAATGCCATAAATGCTTTTCATGTTCTTTATCTGGGGTTTCTGTGGTTTTTCTGCCAATGTTATGGCAGATCAGCAGGAGAATCCTATGGAAATTCACCCCCTATGTCACTGAAGGAATGTTTGCCGGGTTAAATTACCCACTGGATAAACTCATGAACCATCTGGAGAGCTCTTTCCATCGTTTTATATTTCTCTTTCCTCCCCCTATCTTTTCTTGATTTTTCCAATTTCTCATAATTCTTCATTCCTGGTCATTAACAGGAGGAGACTTTTGACCTTCTGCCTGACCTCTCAGATTCGCCAGATTAATTGAAGTTGCCGTAGGTGCTGATAGGTAAAAATAAGGCTTCGGTTAAGGCCTACATTCAAAATTGATTTTAAAACACTGTGGTCGAGGAGCCGGCTGACTCTCACATTACCTTTGCCTTTCCTCTTACACAATATTCAAGCAGTTGAGGGATATTTGGTGTGAAGGTGGGTAGGTGAGGTTGAGATCAAAAATAGATGGCCTTATTGGGACTAATGGACTTTTCCCGCACCTAAAAACTCTTGTGTTCTATAACGTGCAATTGTGCACGCCTGACATTTATGCATCAGGTGGCAACTAAGTCAGTTATCTTTCTGTCAACTGAATCCATTCTGGCATAAACAGTCATTTTGAGTGTTTTCACATTTTGTTGTGTGTTTACCTGAAGTGTGCAAAACATCTAAGTTTATCTGTACATCTCCACCTCCAGCCAAAGAAAACTTCAGAGTATGTGGTAGATTTTGGTCTAGGCCTGAACCAAGAGGCCCGGGGATCTCCAGGAACTTGTCCTCGGGCCTCAACGGCACACTCGAGACGAGCCGCCTGCACCAGTAACGCCTCCACGGGCAGCTCGTCCTACGAGAAGAATGAATTTTGGTCTGCCTGCCTCACTCGCCAGCAACGGCTGTCGGGAGGGGTCCCAAGGCCGATGATGTCAGGGGACAGGCACCAAGCACCTAATTAACATATTTAAGGACCTGTTTTAAATGACCGCCTAGGACGTCTAAAAAAATCACCCCGTGAATTTAGCAGTGGGATCAATGCTTGCACAGATTGAGTGCTGGCGCACCGTTGATAAATTGCTCTGCTTTGCATTGTTTTACGCCCAAAAAACGGGCACAGTGCGCACTGTTATGATGTGTATTTTTGTAACAATGTCGACAAAGGCTGCAGTCCTGTCCCTATATGCCAAGGGTAAGTTCTTGGACATGCTGTCAAACACTTGGAGACGTTGACTTATGTTGGGATAGGGTTCAGCAGCCCTATGATACCATTCCTAATGCACGAAGTTAGACATTGAAGACTTGCCTCAATGCCTTATGGCTTGTGTAACTGTTTGGGGGCATGATGATTGAGTCTGATCCTGTCCTCGTCCAACATGCACACTGTCTAGCTGGCGGTCACTTGAGAGCAATCAGGAGTAGGAATCCTGCCTGATTTTTGTTTTTCTTCATTTCCAGCCCAAGGTTTTTAGGCCCACTGTAATGTCCCCTATTGCCATTCCAGTTGACTTCAGCTAACTCAACCCAGGCCAAAGATTGTATCTTGGACCATCCTGATCTATCTGGCTCAGTACCATATTAAGCAGTGCACTGACCCACTGAGCCAACCCAGTTCACTCATGAACACCCTCAAGTGGCTGGCACAAAAATGATATTACCAGACACCCTTGGAGCAGTTCATCTGACTGTTTTTAGTGGACAGCTGAGGCATGATGTAGGCAAAGATGTCAGAAAATAAAATGCAAGTACATTGAGTGAGAACAGTTACCAGCAGGACAAACCATGTGGCCTCCTTCCATGCTAAAATTTCTATGATTCCCTAAATTCACATTAATGGACGTTATAAATTATGTCAGGAAATCACACGAGTTAGTTGGTGACCAAAAGTAGTTTTGCCTTAGCACATTGATTAGGCAGCAGTCCGCGATCTTAATTAACACGTTTACTTGCTATTGGCACTTGAGGTCATGAACTTTGATGGAACAAGCACTTGGGCTGGTTCAAGTTCTGTTAAAGAGAGATTACTGTATTGATGACACATGTAGTTATTGGGTTCGATTTGATGAGTTTGGAGTCCGCTAACTGAAACTGGTTGCAAAGTGTATTCGTCTGATAAGAGACATGGTTTATCCAGATCAAAGCAATTTTCCCAAGGCAGTTGCATCAAAGTGTGATTTAAGATTAAAGCTGATTAAACCCATAAAAACAAGCAAAATACTGCAGATGCCGGAAATCTGAAATAAAAACAAAAATGCTGAAAACACACAGTAGCTCAGGCAGCATTTGTGAAGAGGGAAACAGTGTTAACATTTTGAAACGTTGACTCTGCTTCTCTCTCCACAGATGCTGCCTGACCTGCTGAGTGTTTCCAGCATTTTTTGATTAAACCCATAATTAGCCGTCAAAAGGTGAATTCCGAATTTAGAATGAAACCTGGCATCGATGATGCTGCTGTTCTGCTGTGACACACCGAACAGCTGTCCACGTTTGGTGCAGGGAGGACATCTTCTGTCTATACAGACGGGCGGCATCGGTACAGAGCCTGCTTTTAGATGCCTGTGTCACATAGAGCTGAACAAAGTTTCATGAGAGGAGGCCCTGAGGATTCGGCTAATGATGCACGTCAATTCCATTTAGCCTCAAACTTTGTGAAGATGTTTGTCATTTAAAGCATTTTAAGCGTATCTTCCAGAATCAACTTGCTAATTAAAGCCGCAGCTTCCTGGTCACGAGCGTTCTGTTTTATTAACCCCAGGAATTGCTCATGGCTGATTTGACAAGGATTCAGGGGAAAAAAATTAAAACTGAAAATCAAAAGCGACTAATTACAAGTAATGCATCGTTTGGTCAGTCCTAGTGAACTGGATATGGAGGAAGAAAAAGATAAAACCTGATTAGGCTGGATCAGGACAAGGATAATAAACAGAATGCAAAATTCACAAAATATTTATACAGGTCGCTCTTGAGAATTCAACACAATTTTTCACACTTAAAAATAATGAATTATCCAATAATTTGAATTAAGCAACATAAATAATATAAGAATGTAGGAATTTAGTGCTAAAAATTTAGTTCCACATCAGTGCAGGTCAGAGGGAGTGCTGCATTGTTGGAGGTGCCATCTTTCAGATGAGATATTAAACCAAGACCCTGTCCGTTTGTTCAGATGAGTGTAAAAGATCCTATGGAGCTATTTTGAAGAAGGGCAGGGGAGTTCTACAAATGTCCTGGCCCATTATTTATCCCTCAAGCAACATCATCAAAACAGATTAACAGGTCATTTATCTAATTGCTGTTTGTGGGAGCTTGCTGTGTGCAATTTGGCTGCTGTGTTTGCCTGCAAAACAACAATGGCTACATTTCAAAAATAATTAATTGACTATGAAGTGCTTTAGGATATCCTGAGTATATGAAAGGTGCTACATAAATTTAAATTGTTTATTTGTTTAAAAAATTTTTATTTATCAGATCATGTGAAAATAAGCAACGTTGACTTCGGAATGGTCAACTTTATGTCGGTATTTTGGTGGATCGTCCACTAAATCGATCTGCTCATGATTTTTAAAAGATGTATGTCTGTGCAGATCTGATTTCCAGTTGGGAAAAGAAAAGGGACAGGAAATGTCAGAGGCAGAGGAGAATTTGATCAAAGTAACTGGGCTATAAATTAGGCCACGTAGCGCCCATTTTGTAGGTGCTATGCGGCCTCCTAAGGACCGCACATTTTTTTTATTCATTCATGGGATGTGGGCATCGCTGGCGAGGCCGGCATTTATTGCCCATCCCTAATTGCCCTTGAGAAGGTGGTGGTGAGCCGCCTTCTTGAACCGCTGCAGTCCGTGTGGTGATGGTTCTCCCACAGTGCTGTCAGGAAGGGAGTTCCAGGATTTTGACCCAGCGATGATGAAGGAACGGCGATAAATTTCCAAGTCAGGATGGTGTGTGACTTGGAGGGGAACATGCAGGTGGTGTTGTTCCCATGTGCCTGCTGCCCTTGTCCTTTTAGGTGGTAGAGGTCGCGGGTTTGGGAGGTGCTGTCGAAGAAGCCTTGGCGAGTTGCTGCAGTGCATCCTGTGTATGGTGCACACTGCAGCCACAGTACGCCGGTGGCGAAGGGAGTGAATGTTTAGGGTGGTGGATGGGGTGCCAATCAAGCAGGCTGCTTTGTCCTGGATGGTGTCGAGCTTCTTGAGTGTTGTTGGAGCTGCACTCATCCAGGCAAGTGGAGAGTATTCCATCACACTCCTGACTTGTGCCTTGTAGATGGTGGAAAGGCTTTGAGGAGTCAGGAGGTGAGTCACTCGCTGCAGAATACCCAGCCTCTGACCTACTCTTGTAGCCAAAGTATTTATGTGGCTGGTCGAGTTAAGTTTCTGGTCAATGGTGACCCCCAGGATGTTGATTGTGGGGGATTCGGTGATGGTAATGCCGTTGAATGTCAAGGGGAGGTGGTTAGACACTCTCTTGTTGGAGATGGTCATTGCCTGGCACTTGTCTGGCGCGAATGTTACTTGCCACTTATGAGCCCAAGCCTGGATGTTGTCCAGGTCTTGCTGCATGCGGGCATGAACTGCTTCATTATCTGAGGGGTTGCGAATGGAACTGAACACAGTGCAATCATCAGCGAACATCCCCATTTCTGACCTTAAGATGGAGGGAAGGTCATTGATGAAGCAGCTGAAGATGATTTGGCCTAGGACACTGCCCTGAGGAACCCCTGCAGCAATGTCCTGGGGCTGAGATGATTGGCCTCCAACAACCACTACCATCTTCCTTTGTGCTAGGTATGACTCCAGCCACTGGAGAGTTTTCCCCCTGATTCCCATTGACTTCAATTTTACTAGGGCTCCTTGGTGCCACACTCGGTCAAATGCTGCCTTGATGTCAAGGGCAGTCACTCTCACCTCACCTCTGGAATTCAGCTCTTTTGTCCATGTTTGGACCAAGGCTGTAATAAGGTCTGGAATCAAGTGGTCCTGGTGGAACCCAAACTGAGCATCGGTGAGCAGGTTATTAGTGAGTAAGTGCCACCTGATAGCACTGTCGACGACACCTTCCATCACTTTGCTGATGATTGAGAGTAGACTGATGGGGCAGTAATTGGCTGGATTGGATTTGTCCTGCTTTTTGTGGACAGGACATACCTGGGCAATTTTCCACATTGTCGGGTAGATGCCAGTGTTGTAGCTGCACTGGAACAGTTTGGCTAGAGGAACGGCTAGTTCTGAAGCACGAGTCTTCAGCACTACAGCCGGGATGTTGTCGGGGCCCATAGCCTTTGCTGTATCCAGTGCGCTCAGCCGTTTCTTGATATCATGTGGATTGAATTGAATTGGCTGAAGACTGGCTTCTGTGCTGGTGGGGATATCGGGAGGAGGCTGAGATGGATCACCCACTCGGCACTTCTGGCTGAAGATGGTTGCAAACACTTCAGCCTTGGCATCCGGAATGGCGGCCGGAATGCGTGGCCATGCTTCCAGCATGACGTGCGCCGGACGCTAACTTGGTAAAGGCGTTTGCGCACACGCAGATAATGAATGCCAGCAACATGTAGCGTAAAGAGAAAATGCTTTAGATCAATGTGCAACGCTGATTTAAAGGGACAGATATGATTTTGGAACTCAACACTCCAGCCAACGCACTGTCTTAACCTCGCACAGCAGAACAGGTTGTAAACAGCATGGAGGAGCCCCCACCAGCGCTATTTAAAGGGATCATGCAGGAGTTACAGGTTAGTTGCTGGATTGTTGCTTCTGGCTGCTGATGCATTTGTACCTGTTCATGGAGGTCTCCCATACTTGAATACTCGGACTAGGGGACATAACCTAAAACTTAGAGCCAGGATTTGCTCAGTGTGGTAGAAGTTTGGAATGCTGTTCTGCAAATGGCAGTTGATGCTAGCTTAAATCTGAGATTGATCGATTTTTGTTAACCAAAGGTATTATGGGATATGGGGCTAAGGTGGGTATATAGAGTTAGGTCACAGATCAACCATGATCTCATTGAATGGCGGAACAGGCTTGAGGGGCTAAATGGCCTACTCCTGTTCTTATCTTCCTATGTTCCTATAATAAAGTTTCAGTACGCTACAGGCAGTGGGCTGGCTCGCTGACCGGCAACAGCAAGGGCACTGGCAGAGTGGAATGCTGGGACAGGAATGCTGTCATCCTGAGAGAGAACAGCAGGTTCGTGTTCCATGGAGCCACTGCCACTTGCTGCCTCCTGTTATGCACCACCTTCTCCTGCAAGAAAGCGGGACCTGTGTTGATGAGTGTTCTGCAAGATGTTTGGGTGATGCGCCTGTCATGGTTGAATAGCTGCCAGTGTGTGTGACCTGTGAGTTGTGGGTGTGCGGCTTGCAACAGTGGTAATGCGTGAAGGTGAGAGGAAGCATCTGATTGGAAGAGTTGAGTACTGATGGAAAGAGTTTGTTGGTAGGTGGGTGATGGGGGATGTAGTGTGTGGAGCAGTGGATGCGGCCAGTGGTGCAGTTGGTAGGAGACGCCACTTGACAGTTGACCTCACTCACCTTGACCACTCGTGTCAAAGCATTGAACTTCTTCCTGCACTGAATCCATGTTTGTGGTGCTATGCGCCTGGCATTGACTTCATCCCCTATGGCCTCCCACTGCTTCTTGAGCGTATGTCTGCAGGGCCTCTTGCCCTTCTGCAAATATAGGATGCCCCTCCTTCTGTCCACCTCTTGCATGAAGGCCTCTAGTGCATCAGCAGAGAACCTTGGTGCACACTCTCCTGCAGGCCTGGTACAAACTCAGATCTGCAGGTTGGTGGGGTCTGGCATGCTGATTGGAGGATGTGGGATTTAGTAGTGCACAATCTTTATTCAATGTTTTAACATAACTCAAGAGTTTGTAAACATGGGAACGGGACCTGCGATGTCTGATCTCTGTTCAGACTCCGTGCGGACCTGTAGCTTATATTTTGCAAATAAGAGGTGCAGGCTGCCTTTCAGGGTGCAGGCTGCCTTTAAGAGTTGCGGGCTGCAATTAAGAGGTGTGAGCCACTCGTGCGCTATCGAGGCTCCCCTGCTGGTGAGCAGCCACTCAACATCGCAGCTAGGCCTGGCTGCTCACAGATGTCAGGCAGCACGAATCTCACATGCTGCCTGCATCTGAACAACTGGGCACGGGTTAATCACACACTGCGCCCCCTGCGCCCGGATTCGGGGATCATCGAATTTAACCCCCACTGTATTTATTTTTGCCATCAGGCGCTGTGAGAAAAGTCAGGGACTTGGGAAACTGATTTGTGAGGTGTTGTGGTAAAGTGTCTCTGAATTAGCGCTCGACATTATATGTGACAGAAATCGTCAGCCACTCCTCTTACACTTCATTGACATTGTGGGTACTGATATCCTGACTCATGTGAGGTTTCCGTGAGTAACCAACTGTGCAATGGAACTTCGATATTAGATTGCGCCTCTAAATTATTTTAAAAAGCGTTTTTCTTTTTGAGACTATGGAATTTTAATTTAGATTAAGGACAGAATGTGGAAAAGGACATCACAGTTCGGTTCTAGGATTCAGCTGTTTATCCTGAACTTCATAGTAAGGTAGGTTGGAGTGAAAGCAGAAAGTACTGCAAATAACGGCAGGCCCATCAGCAGCTGAAAAGACAATAGACGGATTAATATTTCAGGTATAGACATGTCAGGACAGTTCTGAGCAGCTCAGTATATTAACCTGTCTGTTTTCTTTTCAGGTGCTGACTGTGTATTTTCAACATCTGTCTTTATTTCAGATTTTCAGTGTTTGGAGTTCATAGAATCATGGAATGATACAGCACAGAAGGAGGCCGTCGTGCCTGTGCTGACTCTTTGAAGGAGCTATTCAATTAGCCCTTTCCCCAAAGCCCTGCAAATTTCCCCCCTTCAAATATTTATCCAATTCCCTTTTGAAAGTTATTTTTGAATCTGCTTCCACTGCCCTTTCAGGCAGCGCATTCCAGATCATAACAACTCGCTGCGTAAAAAAATGTCTCCTCATCTCGCCTCTGGTTCTTTGGCCAGTTGTTGAGTTGTTAGTTTTTCTCATCTCTAAGGTGGTTGGAATATCTGTAGTAAATGACTTTGTTTTAAATTTCTTTGGTGAATTCGGTGCTCGTCAAAGTGAGGGATCACAGTGCTGGAGAATGGAACACATTTCCCATCACAGGCACCTACTGTCAGCATCAGTCACTCCCAGGTCAGCAATAGAGTAGTTACTTGCAGAGTAAAACTCCCTCTACACTGCTCCAACACTGTGTCCCAATCCCAAACTCAGCAGAGCCCCCTGCTACACCAGTCTGAGATTTTTCAACCCCTTCCCACACCGGCCATCCTGTGCCCTCGATAAGTGAAATTTCAGGTTTAGGAGGTGTTTTAGAGCTATAACTGTGTCAGATTTGCTGTTGTCTTTGCCTCTCCCTGATGCTTTTACAGACTGTGTTGAAGGTGCAGATTGTACATGGAAGGATGAAAGGGTGAAAGAACTTTTGTCATTTTCTATTTCTGAAGAGAAACAGGCAGTAAAAGCTCTATTTTAACTGTCGGAATAAAGGACAATCCTTGTAAAGAGAGGACGTTCTGAATGGTTATTTTTAACTATCTTTTTTCGACAGGGAGCTCTTTGGATAAGAAATAATACTCCCAAGGTGTTGACTAGAGTACAATTCATGTGCGTGTAGTATTGATAAAATATATCTACTAATGCTGAAAATCAGTAGGTCTGATAAGGAGTCTCTCCTGAAACATTAACTCATCTCTCGTTTTCAGATGCTGACCAACCCGCTGTGCATTTGCAGTATTTTCTGTTTCTGTCACAATGTTTATTATAGTCTGTATAACATCTATGGTGTGCAGGCTCTATTCACATGGTTTAGAATCCAAAAGCAAATGAAATTCACATTTATTTTTTATTTGAGGGCTTTGTAATCTTGGAGGGCTTTTGGGAAACCTTTGCATCATGACAGATTTCCCAGTGTAGCAGGAGAATGCAAACTGGTGCTAGTTGTAAATAAAGGGGTAGAACTGAACTGCCAGGAATCCCTAATATCCCATTCCCATCATTGCGCCAACCTAGCTTTCTCAATGATGCTACTGATTGGGAGAGGGAGGGGGGCACAATCAGGATGGTGGGGCGGAGGCAATTCAGATGGGGCCAAGCAGGGGCCAGCACTGGACTTCGGCGCTGCAGTGAAGCCGTAAAGAGGACTCCTGCACCTCCCGGCTCCACGTTAAAGAAAGTAATATTAACAAACTTGCCCTTTTGGTGACGGCACCCAGCGGTCCCTTTAAAGACCGCTGTTTAGGCCGCAAGTAGACTGTGTTTTTCTGAACAAAGCCAGCCCGGCGTAGGCTGCGTTCAGGGCAGCCTAACGTTGCAAAGGGGGCCTCAAACAGGCGTTAAACCCTTTGCACGTGCCAAACGCCTATTTTAGGCGCAGGCACTGGACGCCTCTTTTTATGCTTTTACCAACGTGTAATGAGCTCACACACCCCACCTGATATTGGAGGCATTGGCGCCTGTTTTTGCTCCTGAGAAACGGCCGCGGCGCCATTGAATTTCGAGGCCTGAGTGTCTACAGGCTTTTCAACCGTGGGAGGCATCATGGCTGAGACTGAACCTGTCCTCAGCTGATATAGCAGGGATCGCAGCTTAGCAATTAGGAGTAGGAGCCCTGGCTGATTTTCCCATAGCCCAGGAACACTGAGGCCAATTGTAGTGCCCTTGAATAATTGCTTTCACTGTTCCAAAACAAATAACCCAAGTCATACAGACCATACAGAATCTGTTGCAGTTCACTTGTGGCTGTGCTACACGTGACCTAAAGGTTCCTTCACCCAACATCTTTGTCTCCGTGTGCATGAGTTAGCAGCATAGTATTCAATGGGATTACATAAGACAATTGAATTCATTGCCACACATACTCATTGTACCAGAAAGGAGGCACTGAAGGTAAAAAAAAAATGCACATTTTTCTGGTCTGTGTATTATGAAGTACAAAAATATGACCTTACTTTATCATTTTGTTTCCTGGCCAATCACTATTATACCATTGGCTACAATCGTGAGCCTTCTAATGAACGTATGAAGGGAGCCCTACATCCCTCCGAGATCTCTGCGTTCCTCCAATTCTGGCCCCTTGCGCATCCTCGATTTTCATCGCTCCACCATTGTCGGCCGTGCCTTCAGTCGCCTGGACCTTAAGCTCAGGATTTCCCTCCCTAAATGTCTCCACCTCTCCTCCTTTAAGACGCCCCTTAAAACCTACCTCTTTGACTAAGCTTTTGGTCACCTGTCCTAATATCTCCTTATGTGGCTCGGTGTCAAATTTTGTTTGATAACGCTCCTGTGAAGCACCTTGGGACATTTTACTATGTTAAAGGTGCTTTATGAATGCATGTTGTTGTTGTTGTTGTTGTTGTTGGCCTTGTGATTATGTTAATGACACTAGAAAATCTCGTCCATTCAATAAATCTGCACCAGATCTGCAATATTCAATAAATCTGCACCAGGACCAGTGGTCCTGAAAGCTGCTAGATTGTCGTAAAAACCCAACTGGTTCACTAATGTCATTTAGAGAATGGAACCTGCCACCCCTCCCCAATTCCTGTGACTCCTGTCCCATGCTACATGATGTTGCATCCCAAGAAATTTAAAAAAAATATCCCATCCCTCCCCGAGAGGCAAAAAGCCAGTGGAAAAAAACCTTAGGCCAATGTAGGAAAAAACACTGAAATTACTCTCCAATCCCCAAAGGCAATCAAACAAGTTGACATCACTGGTCCCTGTTATCCTACTTACCTTCTTCAACTCAAGATTTCTTCCATTCATCCAGTTGCCTTTTGAATACTTACAGCAAAATCCACATTCACCACTAGTACTCTATTCCAGAGGCTGAAGAGTCTTTGTGAGGAGAAGTACTTCCTAGCATTTAACCTTACTCTTAGGCTTTTGTAACTTACACTAATGCCCTCTTGACCTCCCCTGCATATCTATCTCAAATAACCTATTCACGGGAACAGAATCGAGTCCCTTCATTATTTTAAACACATCAATCATATCCAAAGTAAAAAGCCCCAGTTATCTAAGGCTGTCCTGATAACTAAGAAAGAAGAAGGAAAGACTTGCATTTATATAGCGCCTTTCATGACCTCGGGATGTCCCAAAGTGCTTTCCATCCAATTAAGTACTTTTAAAGTGTAGTCACTGTTGTAATGTAGGAAACTAAGGTCCTTCAACTAGGTATCAGTCCAGTGGCCCTCCTATGAATCTTATCCAGGACCTCAATATCCACCACCAAGTGAGGGGACCAAAATGGACACAATATTCTAGATGCAGCTGGACCAAGGCCTTGAACACGGACAGGATTGTACCTTAGCTTTATATTTAATTTAGCTATACGTCTCAATATCCTATTTGCTTTTGCAGCAGGCTCACGAAACTGGTCATGGACCTTCAATGATTCATGAACTACAACCCCCAGGTCTTCCCCCACACAGCAGCCTTGAGTGTACAGCCCTGCATGGTGTCTACATGCTTGGAATTTTCCCTGCACAAATGCATCACACTGCACTTGTCTATATTGAAAGACATCTGCCAGACATGGGCCTATTTCCTCATTGTTTCTAGATCCACCTGCAAACCATTTTTTTCATCTAAGGTCCTAACTCCTGTACATATCTTTGTAAACTTGAAGATTGCTTCCTCTGATGCCTCCATCTCGCCAAGTCAGCTACAAGTACAGACATTTAAAACTAAGGTTTTCACCATCTAACCACTATCTCTTGATTTACCTCCTCTTTTCTCCTGTTCTTTTCTTGGCTCTTCATCTAGGTTTTTCAATCATTTAAAAACACACATATAATTTGCTATAATCGTGAGCAGTAGAGGAGCAGGGACAAATGCCTGAGGTGCTTCACTCTCAAAGGCTTTGGATGCAGACAGAAAGATGCCTAATTTGATGCCCTGGCTCCTGTCCATTAAATAGCTGAAAGTCCTCTTTATGGCTGCATCATTTTAGACTGAGTGTGTAGGCTTTCCAAGCAGAATGCTGTGGTCAGCTGGTGAATGATAAAAAAATAAACCATCAAGTAATGAAATGCAACTTTATATCACCCAGTGGACTATTACACAACCTATTTAATTCAACTGTGTTTTGTGGTCATTTAGACAATGACTGCAGCAAAGTAGTGCATTGGCTGGAAACCACAATTGGATTTCCCACAATGATATGGTTTATCCATTTGACCAACCTCAGTGAAGTGGTTAATTCATTTGCTTATTTCTTGTGAATTTTGTGCTAATCAAGGTGAAGGATGTTAGCGCTGGGAAACACTCTCAATTTTGGACAATCAGTATCAGCGTCAAGCACTCCCAAGTCCGATATCGCATGGTTAGAGGCAAAGCTTCGCTTCCTGTACTTTGCTCCAACAATGTAGCACTAACCCAATATTCAGCAGAGTACTGCCTGCCTATTCCACCAATGTGATGTTTTCCAATTCACACCTAGCCATCCTGCGGTCTATCTGTGTGAGATTGCAGATCAGGGACAGTCTTACGTTGTGGGCCTGTGAAAACTCGGAACAGGATTTCGACAGGCCAAACTCATTCCACGTGAGAGCCTTACAACTAGCGGAGAGAGGATAATATTTGCGTGGCAACCTAGAGAAATGTTGATCAAATCTAATTGTCGATTATTACTGATGGCCGTGATGGGGTTAATATCGACTAATGTAGGTGCGACAGTGCAATGAATTGTCAATATGGCATGGTATTATGTAGGTCCACTTTCACGTTTTTACCCAAGTTCTGCATAAGAACATAAGAGCATAAGAAATAGGAGCAGAAATAGGCCTTGTGGCCCTTCGAGCCTGCTCTGTCATTCAGTAGGATCATGGTTGATCTTCTACCTCAACTCCAGTTTCCCGCCCTATCCCCAAATCCATTAATTCCCTCAGTGTTCAAAAATCTGTTGATCTCAGCCTTGAATATACTCAACGACTCAGCATCCACAGCCCTCTGTGATAAAGAATTCCAAAGATTCACAACCCTCTGAATAAAGAAATTTTTCCTCATCTTGATGCCAAATGGCTGACCCCTTATCTTGAGACCATGACCCCAAGTTTTAGACTCTCCAGCCTCACAGCATCTACCCTGTCAAGCCCTCTAAAAATTTTATTATACGTTTTAATGAGATCACCTCTCATTCTTCTAAACTCCAGAGAATATAGGCCCATTCTACTCAATCTCTCCAATGCAATCTTGAGTGATTGAGAGATAGCACCAAGAGGTGACCAAACAGTTGTCCACAGGAAGGGAAGGTGTACTGAAGGTTAAGTCATTTCTGAACTGCTCTTGCACTCCTCCCACCAGTGAGTTACATTGTGACGTAGGGGGAAAACCTGGGCGGAGGACACTGCCTGTCAAACACACACGGTAAATACTGGTAAATAGTCTCAAATGGACCTCAACTGCTGGAATCATTGTCTAAATGATCACAAAACACACTTGAAAGCCACAGTGAAATTCAATTCAATGAGATGCATTTAAAGAGGAAGCTAGATGAGTACATGAGTGAGAAAGGAATAGAAGGATTGAGTTCGATGAAGTAGGGTGTGGAGGAGGCTTGTGTGTAGCATAAACACCGGCATAGACCAGTTGGGCCGAATGGCCTGTTTCTGTGCTGTAAATTCTATGTAATTTTGGATTGGTGCCAACGAGATGAAAATGACGCAAGTGTCTTTTGATTCTTCTCCAGTTTATTAAAAGCTTTGCAAAACATTTTGAAAACATCAACGCTTTAAAATGGTACCTTTCATTTTCCTTCCAGTCGCCTCACATCAAGAACACGACGTAATCAGGCAGTGTCAAGTACTTTTCATCGTGCTCATGAGAAAGGGCTGAATAAATCATAACTCCCATGCTTTGTTCTCAGTTACGAAAGGCTGATTTGACTCCTGACCTTGCACTTCCCTGTGTGTATTGATAGCAAACGTGACCAGTCAGTGCCTTGTGCTCCCTCTCAGCAGTGTGAATGCAACCTCATCTTCTTAACCCTTTCACCATTATTGAATTACCACACCAGGGCAACCAAAGTTAATTGCTTGTTGCTTTTGTGACAGAGGAAAGGGTGGGGGGAGGGGCGGGAGGATGGAGGCATTGTAATCAGTAGTCTCATCTGTCTGCTTATGCATTTAATCACTTGACAAAACCTTGGCAGATCTAAACCAGGCTTGCTCAGGTTCAAGTGCAGGTCAGGACCTTAGTAGAGTTCAGTCAGAGGCTAATGATATTTTGAATGGTGGAATACTATTTTGATAGCATTTCAGAGGTCCAGTCATTTTTATTCCATTTGAGTGGTCTTATGAGCTACGAGTTTGAGGTATTATTCTGTGGCCGACATGTTTCTTTCTTTATACTATGTGTATAAACAAGAAAGAAACACAAGTCTCTCCCTTAAAGGCTCAGCAGGTAACTGCACTGTCCAATCTCTCAGCCAGTGTAGTGGTCGGTCCACTATAATTGGCATCAGTGTTTATGGGCTAGGGTGGAGAAAACAATCCATTAGAGTGATCATTAATATTGTTAATGGTTAGATCCTGTAGTCTGCATTAACCAGAGACTATTGGGTTGTTAACTTGTCTAGCTGTTGGGACGAATGGTTTGGCCCATGATTCTCCTCATCATGTGAAGGAGGGGAAATGGTGCACTGAAGGTAGACTGCATTCTGCCCACAGGGTGAGCCATTCTGGGCCACTCTTGTACACTTCCTAGCTGCTGGTTCGGGAGGAAACGCCAGGGAACAAATCACCCACCTGGCATCTGCGCATGGTCCTTAGATACAGCCACTAGGAAAGAAAGACTTGCATTTATATCGTGTCTTTCCTGACCTCAGGACACCCCAAAGTACGTTACAAATAATGAGGCACTTTTTGAAGTGTAGTCACTGTTGTAATGTAGGGAACGTGGCAGCCAATTTGTGCACAGCAAGCTCCCACAAACAGCAATGTGATAATGACCAGATAATCTGTTTTTAGTCATGTTGGTTGAGGGATAAATATTGACCAGGATACCAGGGAGAACTCCCCTGCTTTTCTTTAAAATAGTGTCATGGGATCTTTTAGGTCCACCAGTTTAACACCACCTCCAACAGCACAGCACTCCCTCAGAGTGTCAACCTACATTTTGTGCTCTAGTCCCTGGAGTGGGACTTGAACCCACGACCTTCTGGCTCAAAGGTGTGATTACTACTAACTGAGCCACAGCCAACACTAATGAGGTGCTATACAGTGGCCCATAGAAGATTCTTCCTCTGATCTTCCCTTTCGCACTCTTAAGAAAGTGTCCGGCATCCTTTCGATGTTTCGTCATAGCAAGGCAACTGAGATTGGGAACTTAACGCAATGGGTGAGGAATATTAAACACCGGCCTATGAAATCTCCACTACAGCAAGTTGGCACCATGCCATGTGTTTCACAAACACAAATATTACTGAATGGAAAGAGGCCCCATTGTACCAAAGAGCAATAAGGTGACCACATCTATCAGAATGTAGGGAAGTATCTGGCTACCTGTTACATTGAGCCCCGGCCTGTCTCAACATTAGTAGAGGTGGATGACTAAAAACACACTGGTGTGAAGTATTACAGGCAGCGATTTGGGGCTTTGTTTCAAGGGCCTGCAACCCTCACTTGGTAGTTTCCGACATTAAACATGGCCCACTGAGAAACTGGCAAAATCAGTCAATTCTGCAACATAAAAAACGTGCTCCCGATCCCAAGATCCAACCCAGATTGCACCCTTCCAACGCAACGCAGGTTGAGAGATAGACTGCAGGCTCTCCATCCTCCCTGCCATCATCCATGTGGCAGCAAGACAAGGGGCAGAGAAACAGAGAGGCGTAAAGAGGGAAACGGGAGAGCTGAGGAGCAAGAAGAGTAGGCCATATTGTAGAGGGCGCCTGCTTCTGACAGCACATGTACATCTTTCTTGTTGTTTCTTGGTGTAATTCCTACGAGGCCTTTCTGATCACGGAGAAATCTTCTCTTGTGGCAAAATCTGATCAAAAAAATCAAGCAGCCAGCTGAAAAATTAACAGCCTTGAAAGTTTCAGGTCGACAGAATCCCCCTCCCCCCAAGCTTTGGTTGCTGTGAGCTGTTATCTGAAGTTTGCTCATGTAGGTAATTTATTTGCTTGGGAAAAACACACAGAGCAGTATTTATACATTTTCTTCCCTCTAGGTCCCTACTGCCGCCTGTTATCATCAGCTTTCCAGCTTTTCTCTATCAGCCAGGCACAGTCTTGGCCTGAGAATCCCCATGGTGAAAGCCAATGCTGCCCGGGCTTGTGTGACATGCATGAGGAGTGTGTGTTGGGTGGGATTGGCCCGCAAAACGTCCTTGGCTGAAAGGACACGGTCACTGACTGCTCTTAGTCCCCACCGGCGCCACAGGGGAGCTCGGTGCTTTGGTAAATGGCAGCAGTGCTGGTCAAAAGCTTGCAATCTCTCTCTCTCTCTCTCTCGGTGCCATCCCAGATGGAACCCTGCCAACATCTACATACCTATCACAGCAAAGCCTGCAGTCTATTGCATCTGTAAGGCTGTTGCGCACACTCTTCGCCTTAAAGATTTATCTATTTTGAGGAGGAAATATATTCAAATAAAAACCAATAAATTAATAAGAGTTCGACTTAGACAGGGCCTGTGAACTAGTGAATATTTTTCAACTTGTGTAATATGATATAGGGGCAAGTTGTCCAAATAAATTTATTAAGTGAGTTCCCCTCTGAGCCTTATATTTTACACTGAGAGCATTAATCTAAATCCTTGTGTTATTTTCATCCACACTATCGGAATTTGCTTTCTCCCGATGCCTTCTGTTGCTTCACTCCTTCATTGGCCACACTGGAAGATTCTAGATGAGACCCTGCATTAGCTGTATGTATTGGTTTCAACCTGAGAAGCTGGTTGCTGGACGAAGTCACTTGTATAGGGGATCGACCAGAGCTGCAGTCCTTGCTGGCCAGTGACAGTTAATGGCTCTGCCCCATTTCACAAGTAAGACCTTTATGCTGACTGATGTAAGACGGAGATCCCCCTGAGCTTGGGGGTGAGACCTTTGTACCCATTTAACCCATTGATTGCTGGACAGTTTGTTCCAACATGCTGGCAATAACTTTCATATACCTACAGAAAGAGAAAGTGTGGATTGTCTGCTTTTTTTTTACATGTTGCCTTATGAATAGAGTTTGAGGAATCTATATATTGAATATAATTTCTATATTAAAAAGTCCTAAGCTTAACCAGTGTCCTTATTACTTTGATGTGTCAAAAAAGGGGGAAAAAGGAAAAGGAGAGACAATTATTTCATGCTCATTTCTTATGACCACGAACTGGAAATGTACAAGCACCCAACAATCTGCAAACTTCTCCGACCAATAGGAGTTAACCTCTACTTGACCTCAGGATGTGCCTATTTATATCACTTAGACTTTGCAGCCTTAAAGGGGCAGGCCAGGGACATTTTTTTCCTACATTAGAGGCACTATTTAAATCCAGGATGCTGTTGTTGTTAAACAGCTCCACTTTAGCAGGTGAATAAGACACTGTTCGTTACATGGTGTAATGTGCCTGTCATTGTAAACAGTGCACCATTTAACTTACAGTGAGACATGCTCTCTGGAGATCCACTGGTACCCGTTTAACACTCTGATTATTACGTTGAAGACCATTTGATTGAGATGTTAAACCAAGACCCCATTTGGCTGCTCCGGTGGTTCGGGTAAACAGTGAAGATCCCATGGCACTATTCCTGGTGTCTGGGCCAATATTCCTCCCTCAAATTACGCCATCAAAAACAGACTAATTGGCCATTCAACTCATTGCTGTTTGTAGGAAATTGCCTAATACAAAATGGCTGTCTACATAATAACAGTCAATGCACTTTAAAGTAGTTACTGTGATTAGTTAATTAGTAGTTAACACTTTAAAGTAGTTACTGTAATTAGTTAATTAGTAGTTAACACTTTAAAGTAGTTACTGTAATTGTATGTGAAGTGTTTTGAAATGTTTCTTAGAGATGTGATAGGCTGCTATTTAAAGCAATTTTTAAATTAAAATACTTGAGAATTTTCATCATGTAGCAAGAACTGCAGAACCGACATCTTCTGTAAGTTTTTTTTCCGAGTCAATTTATTTTTATTTCTGTTGCTCATGGTTGGGCTCTTCTTTTCCTCCAGTTGTTTTTCTTCATTTCCTGAAGGTGCTGAATCTTACTGAGGTACAGTTGCACAGGAAGAGACGAACCCTCGGGCATCTCATCCAAGTGGTTATTCTTCCTGTGTGACCCTTGTTGGTGTGTGTTGGCAGCCTATTCAACCATGGGAAGCATCATGAGCTTAGTTTGATCCTGCCCTCTTTTGATAAGCAGTTTCCAGCAGGAAGTCTCTGGATAGTGAACAGGAGCAAGGACTCTGGCTGTATTTTCTCTTGCCTAACCTTGGGATATTTTGGCCTATTGTAGAGCTTCAGGTGCTGCCCTGAGGTCAGATAACTCAACATAAACCAGGGACCAAACCTGGGATTTTCTTGGCCTGCATGGTTCAGTACCACACTTGGCCAACCGAGCCATCAGGAAGCAGGGTCCTCTCTTTAAATTATTCATATTTTTATCCCATGCTCTTTGTGATTTCCTCCCCAAGTCATGAGCCATCCCAAACAAAGATGGGTGGGCAACATGTTCGCGAGTCTTGGATGATGCCCTCTGAATCTGACAACTAGAAGGGTTGTGAACCAATCTGGAGAAGTAGGGAAGAGGGGTCTGAATCAAGCAAGTCTGCCATACTCCAGGCCACTATTTATAATTGACCATCAAGGCTAGCTCACTCATGGAACCTACAGGGATAGTCCCATCACTGTAGATGGTATTCTTCCACTCAATCCCAGTTTCCAGCTCCAGATAACTCTACAAACAATCCAGTGCCCTAACTGGTAAGATTGGCCTTAACTGAGAAAACAGCAGGAAGTGTACCAGTGCTTTGTACTGGCATGATGCACGGTTTTAACTGGTTAGACTCAAGCAGTACCCCTGGTCAGAGTTGAAGGGCACTTAAATCTAGGCTTCGTCGACCTGTACCCAAGCTCTCTGGTGTGTCCCGTCGGAAGAAAGCCACCATATTGGGTAAGCAAAAGCTTTACAGGTGTAGACTTCTCAGTGGCTAGATTTAGAGACTCTTAAACACAGTGGTGGGCTTCTGGGCATGTTAGATGTCTGGATAACCAAAGAAAACACAATAGGCATGGAGTTCCAGCAAAAGACTGCCCCTGATTTGGTACGTGTTGGCAGTGTCACTCAGAGAAGCCTTGGATGGAAGCTGGAACATATGCCACATTGGTGTAGCAGAGGGTGCTCTTCTGAGGCTGGTGAAGAGGCACATTATTGGGATCAGAGTAGAGTGAGCTTTACTATACATGTAACTGTAGTATACCTGACCTGAGAATGTTCGATGGGACAGTGTAAAGGAGCTTTCCTCTGTATGTAGCTGCTGTACCTGAGCTGGGATTGGCTGGTGCTGACACTGGGTGTCAGACATGGAAAACAATTACCCTTGCATTGAAAAGCACAAAATTCATTCAAAATATTTTTTTTCAAAAGATGTGACTCATTTTTAAAGCAGTCTATTAGGAAAATTATAAAACTTCTATTGGATGTCCTGTGGAATTAATGAGATTTGCATGTGATCAAAGATACATTTTTGATAGATGATTCAGAGAAAATAGCGGTTAAAGATGTAAGAACTACCCACTCTTCAAGTAATCCATGACTGACAAGGAAAGATGTGCAAGGTCGTCCTGTGTTAGATTTTTTTTTCAAATAAAAGATGGAACACGTGACTGGCCTGAAAACTGCCAACAGCACTTGTCGATCGCACAATCTTGTCGATCGCACAATCTTGTACAATGTGACTGCTGATGTCACTGGGAATAGCTGAAAAGGTTAACGAGCAGCTTTGATTAGTCTTTGACCTTCAGTGTCAACAATTACTCCAAATAGCAACACAAGATAGAACGCTCGTACTGGCAAAAAGCACAACCCTGGTTATTTCCTTAAAAAAGATGAACATGACCAAAAAAATAATGTAATCTTTAATTAGCAGATGTTGGAAGTACACAGTAGGTTTGTTAGGTGGTGAAGGGCCTACTTTATATTCAGTGCTTTTTTTCCCCCGATTTCCAGCATTTGTTTTCATTTTTCTTTTTTCTATCCACACTTTAATTGGCTTTTAGCTTAGTACGTTTTGTATCTTGGTAATAGACTAAAAAAAAATGATTCATTATGGATGGGGGCAGTATTATGGATTCATTTCTTCCTCAGGAGTTAAATGGGACCCTCAGGGACCGTGTCACCATAGAACACTGAATAGGAAATTAGTGTTGGTCTAAGTCATTTCTAACTGTTAGATACTATGAGAATATTTTTAGCAGCCTATAGTAGTTATTTCAGAATGAATATTACCTTCATCCATGCAGAATAACTGCTGAATAACCCAAGACCTTTACTTTCTGAAAGAAATCTATCCTTGGAGCTATTGTAAGCTGTTTTTTTTCTTATTCTTCATCTTTCGCTGAAGGTGCTGAGATTTGTTGGGTTCGATGGGAGCCAGCAGCCTTCTATATGTTGCCCAAGAGACCATTTCTTATGTGTATGTACACACACACACACACACACACACACACATACACACAAACACTTTCATACAGTGCCTTTAACATAGTAAAAGGTCTCAAGGCGCTTCAAAGGAGCATTACCAAACAACATTTGACACGGAGCAACATAAGGAATTATTAGAACAGGTAAGAGGTAGGTTTTTAGGAATGTCCTAAAGGAGGAGAGGGAGACAGAGAGGTTTAGGGAAGGAATTCCAGAGCTTAGGGCCGAGGCAGCTGACGGCACTGCCGCCAGTGGTGGAGCGATGAAAATCAGGAATGCACAAGAGGCCAGAATTGGAAGAGCACAGAGATCTCGGAGGGTTGTAGGGCTGAATGTGTTTTGGCATTGCTTCTTTATGCCAAGGTAGTGATTGCACCACTGTGACAACACACATTTCTAGCAGGGATCGCGAGATAACATTCAGGAGTGGAAACTGAAACTATGACTGATTTTTTTTTTCTCTCTCTAATCCCTAGTCCAGGAGTGCAGCTACCAATCATAGTACACCTGCAGCCACCTCGTCCGATATCAGTACAGGCCAGAGACTGAGCCTGGGATCTTCTGTCATGTATCACTCAGTGTCACATTGGGGGTGCATTTACCCACTGAGGTATTGGGGAAGGTTTTTTTTTCCAAAAAAAGAAAAAAAAGGCATTAATATTTCACATGGAACAGAGAAAGGATTCTAACTGGCTGGTCATTCAGTATTCCCAGCATACTACATTGTTATTACACTGAAGGTCCTAAAGTATTAACTGTATAGTGCAAGCTCTGTACATTCGATTAAATGTAATCACTGAAGTCTATAAACAGTTTTTGAAAGCAGCAATATCCTCTTTCCAAAGAGTTACTTGTCAATTTCAGGTGAGTTTCATAAATTGAAAGTCAGTCATCCAGTGATTCCCTATCCACTTGAGCTTATTTAGGGCAGAGGACCCAAGGAAGGATGAGAACCATCTTCAACCATCTTGAAACATGTCTGATTGACCTCCCCTCCCCATCTCAGCAAATCACTGAAACAGATACAGTCTTGGGTACTTGCTCAACCTGCACTCATTGAAAATTTTCTCATGTCGACTCACCAGAATAAAAGCCATTAATATGCTTGCAATTACCCAAAGTGCTCCGTAAGTGAGATTGTAACGATAGCTGGACATATTTTGCGTACCTTCTTTATGCCAAGGGAACGATTACACCTCTGTGATGGACTAGCATCCATGCCAAATTATTGTCAATGGCCACAATGCCAATTTAATATCTTGCTCAAGGGACACACTCAGGAATGCTGCACCATGCTGCTCAATGGAGTGATGAGATTGGAGTTGCACCCGTGATTTTCCACACCGTAACGTAGTAAAACATCCCTGGGTGCTTCACAGGAGCGTAATCAAACAAAATTTGACACTTTGCCACGTAAGAAGACAGGTGACCAAAAGCTTGGTCAAAGAGTTAGGTATTAAGGAGCATCTTGAAAGGAGGAGAGGTGGAGAGGTTTAGGGAGGGAATTCCTGAGCTTAGGGTCTAGGCAGCTGAAGGCACGACCGCCAATGGCAGAGCATTGAAAATCGGGGATGGGCAAGAGGCCAGAATTGAAGGGAACGCAGAGATCTTGGAGGGTTGTAGGGCTGGAGGAGGTTACAGAGATAGGATGGGGCGAGGCCATGGAGGGATTTGAAAACAAGAATTTTAAAATCGAGGTGTTGCTGGATCGGGAGCCAATGTAGGACAGAAGAATAATTCGCACTCCCAGCACTAACATCCCTCATCGCCCATGTCAGGTGCTCGCTAATATTGTATTTAATTTACCAGCTCTGACTATGACTGATTATTTCTGTCAAATCGATGTGGAGACCTTTGCAGCAGTCACCTTCTTTAAAAGAATTGAATGTTTCATCAGCACGAAGAATTACTGAAGGACATTAAGTCCCTGAAAAAGCATCACAGTAAGTCAACTAGCATTCTATATTGACTGTGCTGTATAACTTATACTGACTAACTTATGATGTATGATGATTGTGTTACTATATGACTTATACTGACGGTGTTTTTTTTGTAATCAGCTGATTATTGACATTTACATCTTAATCATTTAATCCTTCAGTGCTGGTGTCACCAAGCATCAACTGAATGGAGAGCAATGGCTGAAACTGCCCCTCATTTGAACCCGTGATGAGAATCCTGGCTTCTAAACAACTGTGGCTATTTTCTCCACAAAATAGAAAAAAAAAAGAAATGTGACTTTCTTACTCCTTTAGCCAGCAATGACATTTCCAGTCCTACAATGATTTGTGAAGGAATCTCAGCCCTTTTATCACAGTCTCCATCGCTGGAGCCAATTAAGTTTGTCCACCTTTGCCAACATAAACAGGAAAGAGATGGAGGTTGCATTTAACGGTTAATGTTGTGTTGACTGACTATTTGTAACCCAGATATTTTCTTTGTCAGTAATGCTAAACTCCTACAAATATAAAATCATGTTAAAGGGAGAGTTGAACAATTATTAATCTTCTGCTGACACTTTCATATCAATAAGATTCTATGTATATACCACCCTTATCTAAGGCCATTTTAAGTTTAGTGTGTGCTTCCTGTGTTTTTTGGGAAGGTCACGTCATCCTATTTCCATCATGTCTGGGGGTTGGTTTTAAGCAGTGTGATATATATATAATCACCATTATATTTAGCTTTCAGTCCTCCTGAAGCTAGGTGATACTGTGGCATGTGCCATGAATCACGAGCCTGGTTAGACCCTCCATTGCTCCCCAGTAGAGCCATCTGCCAGTTCTCGCCTCTCCCCGACCTATTCTGCCCTCCCCCCAACACCCCCATTTCTCCTTATCGCCATCCTGGGGTTCAACTGCTGCTCCCTGTCTCACCCCACCCTGCTGCCTTGCACTGTGGGCCTCAGCTGCTGCTGTCTCTTTTCTTCCTACCTTGAGCCTCTGCTGCTACTTCTCACCCTCCCACTCCCCAATCTCTCAGGCCTTGGTCACTGTGTTTCTTGCCTTCGCTCCTAGACTTCTCTTTTGGGCCTTAGTCTTTCCACTAACAGCTGCCTCATGTGAGCCTACATCAGCTGTGCCCCGACAGCTGGCTACTGCCTAATGTCGACTTCGCTGCGTGGGAGAAGACCTCTGGGCAACAATGAAGTCAGTGAAGTTCCATCTCCAGGTTCTCTCAACCCGATTCACCAACACGTCAAGGCCAGGCCAGACTCCCTGTTGGAGATTGGGGCCCAAGGCCTCTATAGTAGCAGCACGAACATTCATGGGTGTTACTCTTACTGCCCCAGGATCTTTGCCACTGGGGGTTCTGTTGCAGACCTCCCTGGGGTTGGCGCATGTGGAATGCAAGACTCCATGGTGGAATGCACGGCTGAGAAGGCTTCCTGCACAAGTGCACAGATCCAACTGGCAGTTGCCATCACACTTCTAACCAGGCTTTGCAGGGAATATTGCACAAACTCAAATTGTTCTCGTGGATGATCCAACGATGCCCAGCGGAATCTCTTTAATGGTAAATGGCCTTAGATTTGCAGCTCCTCTTCCAGTGCAGGTTTTCTCCTTTCAGTTGTGAGACATTTTGGCTTGCAAACAAAATAGCACTGTTTGAGATGTCGCAAGTTTGAAAAGCATGTCCGCTGACCCCCACCCTGCGTTCCTCTCTTTTTGTACATAAACATGTATCGCAGCTACGTTGTGGCTACAAAGTGTTTGGTGCGACAAGAAAGTTGCAGCCTGAAGGAATGCCCTGCTGTTGTATGGGCACAAACAGTAAGTATTACAGATGGGTATAGTAGTGGTTGCGGTACTGGACTAATAAGCCACAGGTCTAGACTAATAATCCAGAGAATGTTAATTCAAACCCCACCAGTTTGAGAATTTGAATTCAGTTTTTAAATAATCGGTCAAAGTGAAGCTATTGAATTGTCATAAAACCCAACTGGTTCACTAATGTCTTTTAGGGAAGGAATCTTACTGTCCTTACTTGGTCTGGGCCTATAGGTGACCCCAGTCCCACACCAACGTGGCCTACTCTTCACTACCCTCTGAAGAGGCCTAGCAAGCCATTCAGTTTCCGCCACTTCCTCAAGGAAACTAGGGATGGGCAATAAATGCCGGCCTTGCCAGTGACGTCCACATCCCAAGTTTGCCTGAGGGCTTTGCATGAGGCTGCAGTACAGGTGCAACACATTGAGAGGAAACAGTTTGTGGCATGCATACTTAACCTTACGTTTGCAGCTCTCCAAGTCTGACACTTTCTTCAGCATTAGGATCCACATCCTATGGTACTGGAGACAGCTGGAGACTCAATGATGCAATGCCCCCTTCCTAGGTATTGTGCTCAGCTATCTGAGGAACAGGCCCTGGAATCCCAAATAGAGGAACCCTCCCTAAGGCATGCACCTCATCAAGCAGAATCTCTAATGTTGCAGCACACAATCTTGTAGCTCCATGGCTTTGGTGATCCGTTTTGTTCATCGTGGTGTACGTCCAAACTCTACAGTGACTTTACCTTTGCTAGATAAAATTGTTTCCACACCTGGCTTTGCTTGTCTTTAAAGGGATGCTGCAGCCCTTTAAGTACTTTGCAGCAGTGCACCAAAATTCAGTCCACATCACAGACGTATAACTTGGGGTGAACCAGATGTTCGGGCGGGTAAAGACACGTGTCAGTAGTCTGTCGGAGGTAATGCCAACCTTTCCTTTCCTTTGCACTAATGCCACCATCAGATTTCTTAACCTAGAAAATATTTCCCTGAAACTTCACAAACCAGTCTGTTGGGAACATCACAGCCTTAAACACAGAATATTTAACGGCAAATACTTAATTCAGTTTAGTTTTGGCATAAATTAGATTTTTTTTGAACTGTTATTAAATTCTCCAAAGAGATTGAGAGCCCGGAAGGAAATTCTACTGTTTGATTACAGTGTTGTTGTATTTTCTCTCATATCCTCTCTAACACACAGACTCAAATGACTATTGATCCATTTTTGTTCTTTTCTTTCATCTCTATCACCAGAAGCCAGTGGCAAGAGAGAAAGCTAGACCAGTGAAGATAATCCCCACACTAATCCAGTTTTTTTTCTTCAACTGAGGATAAAACATTTTCCTCTCTGCCTTTGACGCTGTTATCTTTCGGAGCAGTCAAAGACTTTGCAGTCCTCAGAACTCGAGGGTGAAATTTAATTCTTTTGCCTCTAAGCACTGTTCACGGCTAGTCACTCATCACCAATATACTCTTGCCTTTGTTGAATTTAATAATGGGTCATACATACAATGGCACAGCCGCAGATGAGTCCTTTAACCTTTCAAACACTTGGACAGAACTTGATTTGAAAATACTTTATCGGGCAACGAGTTCAGTGATTTTACAATTGTTTTCCACTGTTGAACAAAATATGAATGCAAGCTGATGGGATGAAAGTTTCCTCGCTCTGTCTACCTCTCTTTGTTTTTCATGTGCTCTCTATCTCTCGCGCGCACGTTCCATCTTTCTCCAGCACATGTTTTCTGCCTCTATGGGTAAATGGGGCACAAAATGGGCGGGAGTGGATTAACTGCACATTATACACGGAGAGGAAAGGAAAACCGAGCGGGCTGTATATGGGCATCGGATCCGATATTGCCCATTGTGTGCCCCCGCCAAAGTTCAATTTTACCCCCTCTGATTATCTTGCATGCATTCTCTCTCTCTTGCACGCACTCTCCATCTCTCTCATGTACAGACACTGTTTTTCCCTCATGTGTTCTCTGTCTCATGCATTCTCTCTGTCTGTTTGTCTCCCCTTCATCTGTCTCACATGCACGCTCTCGGTCTCTTTCTTGGTGTTTTCTGCCTCTCTCGTGCTTTCACCATCTCTCTCCTCCTCGTGCATGCATTGTACCTCTCTCTACTTCTCTCACACACACATGTGCTCTGTCTCTTACTCTCTCATGAATTCTATCTCTCTCTTGCACATTCTCTGTCTCTCACAAATACATATTCTCTCTCTCTGTCTCTCTTTCACACACTCGCTGTCTCCCACTCTTGCCCATGCTCTCTGTGTCATGTGCATGCTCTCTGCCTCCTTCTCACGTGCATCTGTTTCCCTATTGTGCTCTCAGCCTTCCTCTCTTTTGCATGTGGTCTCAGTTTCAGTCTCCCTCGCATGCACCCATGCTCTTTGCCTCTCTCACGCTTTCTGTCTCTCTCACTCATCAACTCTGTTTATCTTGTGCTTAATCTCTTGCTCTGTTTCTCTGTTTGTCTGTCTGTCTCTTCCTCACTTTCTCTCATTTGTCCCTCTCCTGGCATAAAATTCAGTACATAGTAATAATCACAACCACTGATTCATAATTTACAATTTTTAAAAAAAGCTGCGGCTATCATAATATAAATTGAACCCGAAGATACCGCTATATTCCAATAATTACTTTGCAATAAAAACAGTTTCACGTTTCAATTGCCTTAATTCAGCAGCCCTGTTAGTATGCGGTACATTACATTGTATATTCTCCCACTCACTGAGAGCAATTCCATGAGACGTTCTAGTCCGTGTGCAAGTCTCTCTCTCCCCCCATCTCTTTCCTTATATATAATATGTATATATATGTGGAGAGAAAAAGTATATAATGTATATAGATATAATAAATACATCTTTTTTTTATATATATATATATATATACATACACACATATATGTATATTTACGGATGACACCAAATTGGGGGGTATAGTTAATACTATGGAAGACTGCGATAAAATACAAGACGACGTTAGCAAACTTGCAGAATGGGCATGTAAATGGCAAATTAATTTCAATATAGATAAGTGTGAGGTGGTACATTTTGGAGGAGGAATAAAGAGGCCACATACTCCTTGGAAAATAAGAGTCTAAATGGAGTCAAGGAGCAAAGGGATTGAGGGGTACAGATTCACAAATCATTAAAAGTAGCAATGCTAGTTAACAAGGTCATAAAAATGCAAACAAAGCACTGGGGTTCATTTCTATAGGAATAGAATTGAAAAGCAGAGAAGTTATGTTAAACTTATATAGAGCCTTGGTTGGACCACACTTGGAGTACTGGGCATGGTTCCGGTCTCCATATGACAAAAAGGATATAGAGGAACTGGAGAAGTTGCAAAAAAGATTTACAAGGATGATATCAGAACTAAGATATAGGAAAGACTGAACAGGCTGGGGCTCTTTACTGTAGAAAAGATAAGGCTGAGGGGGGACCTAATAGAGGTC